>NC_143553.1:72548571-72866785 GCF_054136105.1 Typopeltis vanoorti | reverse complement strand
GCAGACTTTTCTTTCCCATGGACGTAACCATAAATCTACATAGGCCTCCATTTTTATCTTATTAGATTACAATGTTTTTCTCACACTGTTCTTCATGTAAAAATAGTCAGCATTTTGCGCAGGTATGACTGTGCAAGCTGAATTACATTCAAGATAAAGTGCTTAATACATTCAATAATACAAGTAATGTGTAACTGCAACCTAATTTAGCCTCTTGAATAATTCACAAACGTGTTCCACACTTATTGACTACGAACTATAATACGATACAGATATGGCATTTGGCTTTCAGCTTATCGAGTTATATTCAGATTAGTAAAGACACACACATCCTGCCGCTGACCTGTTCTATACGGATCTATAGATCCGTATAGAACAGGTCAGCGGCACCAAACAGAATATATATAGAATTGTATAGGTTTTGGTATAGGCGGTACCAAAACCTATACAACCTGTGCCCGTGACATTCAATTATAACCAAACCATATGGCCCACATATATCTCTATATTCTTTCTCAATCCTCCTCTTCTACCTTTTACGGTGTCGAGATTTCTTATTCTTGCAACCGTAACCGTCTCGAGGATAAGGTGGTTAACCCTATGCCTCTCGTGTGTGTCCCATGTCTGTAGATGCGTGTGTTCAGGGGCCGGTTTGCCTGTTCTGGGAGACGAAAAAACCCTAGTTTCCAGGTGAAAAATCCTCTACCTTCGTATGAGACCGGCTAACTCACCTTTCGTCGAAAGATACCAGATAAAGGTTTTTCACGTCACTGACAGGAATCGAACCCACGTCTTTCCGACCAAAGGGCTTCGTCTATACTGACTGAGCTACGGAGGCTCATGTCTCTATATATGTAAACATATGTAGACACACAATCTCTCTTTCCTTAGTTTTCAAGAATCGTACTGGGTTGAAAAGGATAGAAATACTGTACTTCGAAATATACTATGTTGACAAAAGTATTTGGACACCTTACGTGCCATGCAAATTTCGAATCTTATCACATGCAAATATTTCAGGGAGTGTCTGCGTAAGTATGGTAATAAAAGTCGACGAGCTCTGTCTCGGATCAAATCCAAATCCAAACGACGTTTGGACGGTGTCTTTCACACCTTTCCTTGACCGTAGATGCGTGGAAAAAGGTTCTGTGGAGCCACGAATCACGCTCCCAAATGTTTCACTCTGATGGTCGTGTTTGAATCTGGAGATTATCCGGGAAACGGTTCCGGCAGGACTGCATCATTCTAACTGCCAAGTTTGGTGGAGGTTTGGTAACGGTATGAGTGTATTCAGTTGGATAGTGCTTGGTCCATTAGTGAACATACCCAAAACCATGATGTCTGATGGCTACCTGAACATCCAGGACAACTTCATGCTTCCGACGCTGTGGAAGTACCTCGGTAATGACTGTCTCGGCACGACATTGCTCCATGCCACACTACACTGCGTCTCCGAGACTGGTTTCCACAAAACAACTTTGAAGTGATGGACTGGCTGGCTCAGAGTCCTCATCGAACATCTCTGGGATCAGTTAGAATGCTGAATTCGCTCCAGACCACAGCCACCGTCATCAGCAATGGGAATAGTTTTGCGCGAGGATGGAAGAATATTCCTGTTGCGCTGTATCAGAAATTTGTTGAAGAAATTGCTTCAAAGAGTAGTTGCTGTCATTCAGGCCAAAGGTGGTCCCGCTCGGTACGAGAAATTAAATTAAAACGCTTTTTTTTTTTTTTTTTTTTTTTTTTTAACACAACTAGGTGTCCAAATACTTTTGTCGACATAGTGTAGTTCCCATTCTGGCATGAATGGGGGGGGGGGGGGGGAATGAATGGGTCAAATGATATGGGGAGGGCAAGATCAGTTGGAATCCTTCCAGAATGACAGATCTATACTACTACTACTACTAATAATAATAAAAGTATTTGGGACAAAAGACACAGTTAAATAATATTTCCATGAAAACAAAAGTTCTGTTTTCGGAGGTGCACGCTCTGGGTTCGAATTCCGTCTGAGATACGAAGAACCTTAAAGGTTTTTTTTATTATTATATTTATTTTTTATTATTTATTTATTCGAAGGTGAATTAGCCGGACTCTTACGGAAGTGGCAAGATTTTTCCTCCCAGAAACTCATGTTTTTCATCTCACGAAAGAGGCAAACCAGCCATAATAACAGACGCAGCTTATAGACATAACACTGGTCTGACGCGAAGGTTTAGTTGTTCGGACCGTAATTCCAAAATAACCACAACCACTCTTTGAACGCAACTTATGCCAATATTCATGAATCGAAAAAAAAAAAAAAAAAGAAAGAAAGAAAGAAAGAAAGAACGAAAAGTGCATGCACAAAGCACTAGTTAAGCTACGAAAAGATATTTCCTACATATTGATGACCCAATATTGATTGGAATTGATTGATGGAACCAAGTGATCAATATTGTGTAGCCAACCGCACGATGTGCACACTGCGAGAAGCACGGGAATGATTTACGATTCCATTAACTACTGTGTCAAATGATATTGCGCGGCGAGCATCAGGCTTCAGATCTAGGAGCTGAGTGATATTGCAAAGGATGACAAGTGGTACTCGACAGGTCAATGTCCAGATATCATCCAGGTATTATAACTATGGTGCATTTTTGTAGAAGAGTAACCAAGTCAAGAAAATTGGTTGAATAGGCTGCATGATAGGTTGAAACCAGGAAACTAGATGATATCCAACAATAAGTTGGAATGAAAACCTTCCCTTCTACAAGTAACAAACAGCTGCCTTGGAAGAATTAACATGTAGCGAAGATCAGAATAAGAGACAGAATACAAAGAATCTGCAGCACATGTTAGCTGTTTTATAAACAACAGTAGGCGATATCGAAGTTGAAATCCTTTTTGATATACTCCGCTTAAGTATTCGTTTCTACTTGACACTTGTTCATATTGATGAGAGCATTGCACTAGGGATTTAAAAAAATACTATTGTCGATATGAACTAAATCTAAGTGTCATCGTAGTATAGTCTGCAGTGGAACATCCATTGGACTGGAAAGTTGTACGTTTAGAATTCCATCTAGAATACCTAGGAACAAAAAGGGCCAACTAAGGTGCTGGCTTGGCTTGGCTTTTTACTTCTGCAAAACAGAACACTGCCAGAAATTAGACTCATAAGAAGCCAAAATGGGTGGTCGTAATATGCTATTGTGCTTGCCGGCCTGATTGACCGAGAGTTTCTGTATCTGCTCTCCAGCCAAAAGGCTGCGGGTTCGAATCCCGCTATGGGCATTGATGTTTGTGATTTCTGTGAAAATACTAGTAGTAGTGGTGGGCAGTAGATAGCGTTGGTGTAGATGATGATGGTAGTTGAGGTTCGTTGTAGTTGACAAAATGAGTGGTGGAGACAAAGCGCTGTAGTGTAGGTGCCCTTCCCTCGATGCGTCTTTGAACTCCCCGGAGGGATCATATAATAATAATAATAATAATCATAATAAATGGAAGATGAACTAATATTTTTAAAATTAATATTAGTAATAAAAAAGTTAACTCTAGCCTGAATATATTGGGATTGGTTAGAATTATAAAGAGGAAAGTCAGAGAAAAATCATTTCCCAGGCTCTTACAATGGTGGATATGCTCCACTATCCTAAGTGGATTTAAAAAATACTCATAATGGTTCACATCTAAAATGGGATTTGAACCCAGGTCTTTCCAACAAAGTCCATTGTCATTTTTCTTAATAAAAACAAAAAAGAGGGAAAAATTTTATGTACTGTGGGTTTAGAATCTTTTATGAGTGGAAGTCGAAGAGATATAGAGGCCTGTTTTTACTGATATGAAAGAAATAAATTATTTGCAAGTTACACGCTGCTTATAGTAACTGATATCTCCTTAAAAACTGAAGAAAAAAAATTGTTGATTTTAAATATTTAGCTTCCTCGATCTAAATACCGACAAACAGTAGAAACCAGCAGGTCCGTCGCCAGATTAGATCGCGCCCTGAGCCAAACAATTAAATATCGCCCCTGATTATTACAAGAGAAACATTAATGCAAAACGATTACATAATAATATTAATTAAATGTTTACTTTACAGGGATATCGCACAATAAAACTGTTTATAAGCTCTTCTAAATTTAAATTATAAGCTATTTCCACCTCTATTGATATAGTTGCTAGACCAACCAATCTTTCTTGGGTCATTGCTGTTCGCAAATGATTTTTAATCAGTTTAAGCTTGGAAAAACTTCTTTCTTACGCTAACAGGAATTTTAGCGTAGCAACGGCGCCTACCGCAATATGGCGGAACAAGCGCCCTTATTAAGCCGCATCGTGAAGCAGGTTGCCTCTATGCTACACCCTGTCGACGGTACTGGAAACAAGATTGCTTGGAGTAAAAATAATAACAAAAACAGTAGCAAAAATTTGACGGGAAAAAAAAACGCATCAGGAAAGAGTGCGGGACTATTCTCAAAGCAGCATAAAGTACTTTCGACGTTCTCTATCTAATCAAATTATGGCTGAAATAGAAACTATTACATGAAGAAACGAAAAAAATTACGTTCTAGTTAGTTAATTAAGTCCTCGAAGACAATCAAGGGTTTCAGTTAAAAATTGTAGCATATTCTTTTGAAAAAATAAAGCTGCAAAAAAGTACTGGAGGAAATATGAATACTGCATTAATATAATACTCTTAATAAATAAAGGAAAGGATCGAATTCAACAACGTCGACTTCATTCACGTTAAGAGCAGCAAAGAACTAGTGAAGAGAACAACGAAGTGCTATGTTCGGTGTCATTCCCTCTGTCTGTCTAACCTTATATAGCAACAGGGTATGTGGATATAAAAAAGTCCATCCTTCCTTCTCTTTCCAAATTACCACCACCACTTCTAACTGTATAATTATGCTTGAATTTTGCCCACCTATCTCTGTGTCTTAAGATTGTAGATGTCGCTGCTGCATAATATAATCTTATCAGAATGGCCTCAAGCACCGTAACGGTCACCAGTACAAGTAAACTCTCTAATTACTACCATTACCTGTCCATTAAAACTACCTGGCGTGTGCCCATTAAGGCAAAGGTCGATTCCGAGTTCCACTGCCAGGGGCCATGTTTTGTTCCAACACCCCTATTCTGCATCTCCTTGTCAAATGCCGGCGTCACCAGCAGCAGCTGGTCACAACCATAATAATAGCAGCGGGCCAGTCGGGAGGAATTTGGGGTCATGACACCTGCGTTTTTGCTATCTCCTCGCCCGCCTGCAGTTGTAACAGGTAGCCAGCCAGCTGTTACCTTCGTCCCATCCCTCCAGAAACAGGGCACTGCCGACCTCTCCTAGATCCCAAACATTCTTTGGTAAACACACTGCCGGAATGAGCGGAAGGAAATGTGAATAGGGTTTCCGTTCTCCTCCTTTGAGTGGAAGAAAGGAATGTTCTTCTCCCCCCCTCCCACTTTACCCTACCCCTCATCCGGAGAATCTATCCAGGATACTTGGAGTAAAGCACATGTTGTGAACGCTGCATGTGGCAAAAAAGAAGTCCCCGCAGAGACTTTCTTTTCTTTTTTTCGCCTACTTTTTCCTCTTCATTACCTCTTGTTTTGTCAAGGTTCAGCAACTCGAGTCCCTGCACTTCGTAGCGAGAATAGAAATCAACAAAGAGTTCGCAGTCTGTGTTGTGGGTTTAATGTCTTCGTCCTTCCATTCGAAGAAAAAGGAGTAACCAGAACAACAGGATACTTGTTTATCCAATCAAAAGCGGGATCATTAAATGAAGGTTTTGAAAGCCTGAGCCTTTTTCTTTTTTTTTTTTTTAAATGGTTTAACTCCAGCGTTGCTTCACCAGCCCTTTTATTGACAATTCCAGTCAATTAGGAATTCTATTTTCCTGTCGTTCCTATTCAAATTCAAAACACATCTGAGATAACGAGCACGTCTATTCGGTGACTGGCACTCCACTGTTTTCTATAAAGGTGTAAAAAGTTGATAATTAAAGTACACGAAGACACGACCGTTGAGTAAATTAAAGCTCCCCAAGCAATGCTTGCTCTAGTTTAAAAATAAATACTCTTCACTCAGTACAAAGATCCATGGTGATAATTAGCAAAAGAGTTCGATTTCATTATTTTTATTCCATTTTCCGTTCATAAAATTTCCCAATTCTGTTGCTACTTTCATTTCAGTGGTTGCCAATATTTAGCGGTTATTTCGGTGTTACGGCAGATCCTTCGCAGAAGACAGTCACTTGATTAATTAGTATGAATGTTACTAATGAGCTGAACTGCTGTTTTTTACGAAACAAAACTGCACTTCCCAGATTATAACCACAATAATTAGATCAAGAGTGCCGCAGTTAGAGAAGTCTGATTTGCTCTTTTCTCTTTTTTTTTTTTTTAAACACGAGTCAGGTCTCCATAGTTCATTTTATAAAAGAAATCCTTAGCTAATTATGACACCACTTCAATTCACTTAGCTGAGTTCCTCCTTCCATATCTCCATTATCGACCTATTGGAAAATAAATCATTTGAAGCCATTCAACTAACTCTCTGATGATAGTGATACGGAAGATCGCAAAGCTGAGAGTTTTTTTTTTTAAAAAAGCTAATGTCAGCGTATTTTTTCTGGCTTATTTGAATTTTTATTTCTTTATTCTTTCATTAGTGAGGAAAAAGAATGACCATTCTTTAACCCTTGATTATGGGGAATCGCTTTAAAACTCTTTTATCATCGTCGAATATTACGCTAATAGAGTGCAGGATCTTTTTCTATTTAGTGTCTTACTTTAAGCATTTTCAAAACAGGAAATACATGTATTCCTACGAAAACACAAAATTAGTTTCCGGTTAAGTAAGTAAATTATTTTATTATTAATTTTGAAGCATTTTTTTCAAAAATGCTTCAAAATTTTCTAATTTATTTCCGCCAATAAAAAAATAAGAAACACGATGGAAACAAGAAAAACAAATCTAAAGATCAAACATATTTAGATTTGTTTTATAAGCTTAACAGGATGAGAAAAACAAACTTTAGACATTGATTAAACATGTTTCTTCTCTTTATTTCATTTTATTTTTACCCATTTCACTTTTTTCCCTTTGCATGAAAAAGCAAATTCGAACCCCCCCCCCCCTCCCCATGGGCATGAATGTTTATGATTGCCGTACCAATTCTGGGTAGACCGGGAGTTGCGACTTAACCACTTCTTCTAGAAAAGATTTCACTCCCAGCGATGCTATGAGATACAAAAGGAACTTGTATGAGATACGGCGTCCAGGACAGCAATGGGACCAAAAATATAAAATGAAATAAAATAAAAAATATAATAATAATAATAATAATTAAATAAAACTCTACCAAAGTAATACTCAATTCGCACAACTGCTAAGAATCATATTAGCGTGGGCTTTGGAAGAGATACTTGGTTTAAAACTAACTACTGCTTTATTGTCTTTCTTAATTTCAGATTAATAAATGTTCGCCAAGAATTTTGTTCACCTCTTTTCTAATATTTTAAGTTTTTCATAATCATCAAACAAGTCAAAAGCAATTTTAAATACTTCATATTATGGACCAGATATCTTTAATTACCAATTTCTTGAGTCCCATTGTTTACAATCAAAATAC
Organism: Typopeltis vanoorti; assembly: GCF_054136105.1. NCBI lineage: Eukaryota > Metazoa > Arthropoda > Arachnida > Uropygi > Thelyphonidae > Typopeltis > Typopeltis vanoorti. Next base: position 72,859,169 of record NC_143553.1, on the reverse strand, counting down.
TTATATGAAATCTTTGAACTACGTAGAAATTCGATTACATAATTTAGTCGTAATTGACAATCAGATAAATTTTCGTCCAATTGTAGAATGTGAAAATTGAATTTGAATACAATGGATCTATCTTTAAAATAGAGGGCAGGAAAGAAAAGAGCGATATGTTCACCTTTAAATAGACTCCATTATCTATGATGATGATGAAAATTTTATTAGAAAAAAAAAACGAACTTTTCATATTCGAAACGATCCCTTAAATCATAATGTACTTCTCATTGTAATTACCATGTCGCAAAGGGTGTATACAGCTGGCCGAATGGCTCGTTCCTTCCAAGTATTATATTGTATTGTTTCATTTTGAACTAGTCCAAAGATTGGCAATTTATTTTTATTACTTTATTTATTTTTTTTTTTTTTGTGGCTGAAAAGCCATTATGATAAAAATTACATTCATTCGGATATTTTGAAAGCAGTCTCCCCATCTCCCCCCAGGAAAAAATGCAATAACAGAAATACAAGATATTTCTGATTTAAATATATAAATGTGTGTTTACCATAAAACAACCATTTTACAATAATAATAATAATAATAATAATAGAAAATAAGCTATCCTACAATTCTTTTTCATAAAAAACGGGATGGGAAAAAAAGAAATCTAACTAATCTCTGAAGAGATGCAAAAATTTCTCAAAGAGCCGCGGGTTGCCGACCTCTGAGTTAGCCTTCTTTTAACTCTGGCAAATTAGAGCATGCGGTATTTGCCAGTAAAAGGGATTTAGTCGCTCGACTTGTCTGTGATTTTCCAAATGTAAAAGTGATTTGAAAGAAAACAGAATTCTCATCGAAGTTTTGGATTTAACTTGGAAGTAAAACTGCTTCAGAAATGTTCAGTGAGTCCATCATTACCACGCTCAAAGCAAGAAAGTCAGACAACTTTGATTGAATTGAATTTCAACTTGATTATGATGACTGTTTTCTTTAATTTGTACATCAGAAATTTGTAGATATCCAAAGTATCACGATCAAGTATAAATCATACTTTGCCGTGACAGATCATTGAGCCTAACACTCCTAGTATCCATAAGCATGATTTATCCCAGCATTGGATTGCTCTCAATCAAAGGAATCTTTGGGATGATACAAAATTGCTGTATCGAATCATCTTCAAATATGAACATTTGTACAAAGAAAGCTCCTTAGCCTTATTATACTTGTCCAAATCTCATTGCAGTGCTGTTATCAGTATTTTGCATTCCCACTAATGGGCAATGGCCTCTTCGAATTTTCTGCACTGTTCTTCCTCACAGTCGTCCTAAGATAGCCGTGAGAAGGAAGAGTGGAGTTAAAAATGAAAAAAATAAAAAATAAAAAATCCATTTGGCAGGAATTTTTCCATTTTTAATCTCGCGTATGGGATTTCCAATTTCAGTACTGCTGATCTTTGGAACGGTTTCTGTATTATCCAGTAACACGCTTGTTGTAGCACACGGAAGTTAGTTGAAGTTAGAGTATAGTTTCTTTCAGAAATTACTTGCGACGCGATTTCCTCCCTCTACTGTTTGTGGGTTCCCCATTTTCAATTGTTGGTTGACAATCTCTTTCTAAGAGACTGCCTATCATTTGCTATTTGTAAGCTAATATTTTTCCAAGGCATCGTTTATTAACGCAGTGATTAATTTCCAAGATTTGGAAATCATCAAATTCCAAAAGCATAAAATAAGTTTCCTTCCAAAATGATTTCTATCTTTTAGTCCCTAATAGTGCTTAGTAATCTAGCAATAAGCACTTGAAATTAAAAGACAGTCAATTTTTAAGTGCAAAGTACAACCAGATGTCTGAATGTCCCATAATTTTATGTTGTTTCCATACACGAGGAGATGGTCAATCAACCCACCGTACCAACGCACTATAGGTTGACTAATGGATGGGTAGAGAGAGTTGGGAAATGAGAAATTGTTCACGTTTGATTTGAAGGTTTGTGTATTGATTGTATTTCTTGGGAAACGCATGAGAGGGGAGACCGTTCCAAAATACAACAGTAGAAGAAATGAAAGAGAAACTTATTTTGTAAGTCTGGAGTTTAAGTGGATGCCGAGTGGCAGATTCATACGTGTTTCAATGGATTTAGTAGAGTGGAGTCGATGCTAGTTCACATCAACGATTACAATGGAAATGTTTATAGAAGATGATGCATGCTGCAGAAAGCAAATGTATTTGTGCAAGTAGAGTGAATGGGTAAAAGAAGAGTCATTAATCAACCCAGTTCTCTTCTGTAACGAGTCAAGTTTTTCAGAGGCACCACTCCAAACTTGAGAGCATTGTCTTAGTTTACCACAGACAAAAATTGGAAGATACTTTTAAACAAAACACATCTTATCCATTTGTAGTTGATTAAATGTTCAGTCTTTTTTACTGGTTGTCGATTTTATTTAAGTTACAAAAAAAACCAACAGGATTCTATGCGTGAAAAGAATTAATATAACACTACACTGATGCCATTTACGTGGGACAATTGATGCCATTATTAGGCGATTAGATGAAATTTCTTCATCGGTCAGAAAGTAAAATTAGTGCAATCTTTAAATGCACTCAAATGGTTAAGGAGATTGCGAATTGAGTTGGGTTCATTGAAATTACAGAATAACTAAAGCTTTGAAGATGTTCTTTAGTAGGTGTGTCTGTTCTAGAGGATGAAAAACTCCTGCCGCCTCTTTATGAAACTACCCTAATTCACCTTAAGTTAAAAAGCTTTTATAGAATCTTCTTGCGGAATAGATAGGGTTCGAACCGAAATCTTCTTCAAACGGAAGTTAAATTTCACTTTCCTAACGATATTTGTCACTTGCTACGAAGGTGAAATACGAATATGAAACTAGTAATTTCTATTTTTATCTGCAACTTTCACATCTGTATAGGGAAACATTGGTCGGTATTTTCCCAGATTTGTAAGATTGGTGTCATACCTAACATTTGGGACAGCAGCTATTTATGAGAAGCTAAACAGAACTCCCCAAGATTGCCGCTCAAACTGTTTCTCAATACAATACAAGTTATCAGTGGCATCAATTCAGCACTAAAAAGGCAGCATCTGTGGTCTCATTTGTGTTAGGCATATCATAGTTTAGCAATCTGTATTTTGGAAAAAAAAAAAAAAAAAAATTTCGTTCTGTTGAAATATTATTCCAAGAATAATCTATTTGTGTTTAGATTATTCCAAGAATAATCTAAACACAAATAGAGCAAATAATTATGCATGTAACATTTTTCTCGTTTTCAACTTGAATTTTTTTAAAAGTTATTTCATAAAAACTTTAGAAAAATACTGTCAGTGAATGTCAAACCAATTCGTGTCGCAGTCAGTATGGATTTGCAGATTGTAGTCTCTTATGTCTGTGTAGCCTGCATTTTTTTTATATTTTTTTTTTTTTAGACTAGCCAGTAGCCAGTCTCAAATGGAGCTTTTTTCTATAGCACACTAATAGGATTTTCCACATGTCAGAATACACGCGTTTTGGATTTTACATTACGTTAACCACTCTACTGTTCCAAGACTTAACAGTTAGGAGGTGAAAAGCTTTTTTTTTTTTTTTTTTTTTTTTTTTTTAATACTCCCAGAAATTCGGTTATTTCGTCTCACAAAATAGGCATGCCGGTAAGAATACAAGCAATTAACAGACATAATACACTGGGTTTCTCTATAGCTTTCGTTCCTCCGGCATTAATTCAAATTAGTCATTACTCCTTAATCAGGTCAGCACTTGTTAATACGTAATCTTTCCGCCTGTTATTTCTGCTGCTCTCGTTGGGTAGGCAGCAGTGTTGTGAGTGTGTTATTATTACCGACTTGAGCAAATTTCAGTCTTCGTGTTCGCACATAAAGTTAGTTTGGCCTGAGTTAGTAGGAAATGGGTAATTTGTATAGTCCAAACTATTGTCGTTCTAAGCCGATTTAATTTTCTCCTCGAGATAAGGACGATAATAATAATAATAATCTGATATAATATCCTGTCATGCTGCACTTTATAACTACATTCAACTGCCAAAGCAAACCACTTTCGTCTTCAGTTGCCAACTTGACATTCCAAGTCAGTGAACGCACTGTCAATCATAAACTTCGCGCATAAGTAACGAAACGACTGCAGAAAATCTCTCTCTCACACACACAAAGTGCGTTTCATAATGGCATTCTTGTATGACAGCATTCATCATCTCACAACTTTTAACCTAGAACCGTTTTGAACGTATGTAGATTTTTTGTTTGTTAATTTTACCTTTAAACCAATAGAATAACAAAGAAAAAGAAAAATAATTCAAATTGTTTTGTGAGTTATTCACATACGGCTTCATTTTGACGCGGTATGGTCACTCCTCCCGTACCTCAATGGGAGGTGGGCATCTGCTACCCAATCATCCTTCCTCCAGAAAGGATGATTGGGTAGCACATGACCTTTCCACAAAGGAATTAGTAGGACAATCCCAAACATCCATGCTCTCCACGGGATTCGAACTCATGGTCTCTTGGCTGGAGCCGATACGCTAATCACTTGGCCCACCAGGCCAACTGCAATCATTTTGCCAAGAAAAATTATTTATAAGGAAAAATGTCATAAAGCATCTTAAACCCGATACTAGTTTAGAAACGAAAATGACTGCATTACAAGGATACCCATTTCACCATATTTCCACGTTTTAATTATTACGTGCAGTGTAGTTTATTTTGACCAAAATTCATTCTTTTCGTGTTTCAATGTTTCTGTTGTTTTTGTGAGATTACGTGATCGCGCCTAAATAACAGTAACTTCACTTCAACTAGCTTCTATTGCGTTCCTACCATTTCCAGCGTTTCCTTCTCCAAAGCGGAACTCAGGGCATATCGCCAGGATTGACGCTTGGTGATACGTCACGATATGGTTAGAATTAATAATTTGGCACTTACTTTGTAAATATTAAATTTGGAAAGCTGTAACCTAAGTCTGAACTAAACCATTGTTATGTGAATCTGCACCAACGAAAGGCTGTTACAAAGTTAGATTTTTAGTTTATAGTTACGTTACATTAGTATTAGTACCGTAGGTGAGGCTATGGATTAGATAATCAGGAAACCTCGCTTCAAATACCAAGCGAATTGTTTCAAGCGCTTCAGACTTTCAGTGAGCAAGGTGGCGAGTTGTCTCACAAAAGGTGGTGAAGTTCATTTGTTACCTAGATATTTTGTCACAAAATATCCATGTTCAAGGTGGGATTCTAACCCACAGCGAATTCTTTAGCGAAGCCGGTTAGTTGACTGACTGCTGCACGAGGGATGGGGGGAGTCTGTGCCTACAGCCAGCCCTCAGGTCAGTTTTCACGTCTCACTTCGCATTTCTCAATTCGAATTCTCAATGTGTTTTGATAGCTTCTAAATACATGTTCAGTTCCTAGATGATGTTCTTGATATTTTTCTCAAACTTGAAATCCTTGTCCGACTTTCCGTAACTTCCTCAATTCCCAATCCTTAAACCATCTTTGACCTCATGCACTCAGGCCTCGTGTTTCGGGCCCATTTTCATGTTCGATGTCCCTGGTTGAATTTCATTATATGTTCTCAGACCAACTAGTCTTTTGTTGTGATGAAAATCATGGCTTATTCGACAAGCAAAACCATGTCCTGTCCTTATGAGATGGGCTTAAACATCTTCAGGTGAAAAATATTGTTCAGGCCAGCGACCAGAATCGAGCCATTACAGTGCTTCGCCATTATTATAGACACGACAGCTAATGGTGAAATTATTAAAGCCTAAGTATGACATAGGGAAAATGGAAACAAAATTCTATAGTTTTTCAACGAAAATAATAATGATAATAATCGAAGCTCCCTCTATTTCGCTGTAGCAAACATCAATATATATATATATATATATATATATATATATATATATATATATATATACACACACGGTACTCGTATATATTAATATGAAGAAATCCAAACATAAGACTGCATATTCTTAAATCAACAGAAAAAAAAATCGAAAGTCAATTCTTAACATTAACTACGAAGTTTGGTTTCGTTTTGAATAAATAAAACGAAATCAAATGAATTATATTATATCTTTACTGTGTGCATTACGTATTTACAATTTACATGAGTTCATTTTAATATTTAAAGTAATATTAGGATGCTTACCTCAAGTCGTTAGGACAGTTTTGACGACATCACCTTAGTTTCGTTGGCTACTGTCCCCTTCAAACAACAGTTGCACGCACACGTGAAGGTGTGTAATCATGGTTGCTTAGTAACGATGTCGCATGCACTTGGTGCCAAATGTTGGAAAGTGACGAGATTTCTATTCAATGAAGGCGAGCACAATGAAATCTGTTTCAGGATGTTGTATAACGCGCCCAACTCTTGCAGGCTAATCTTCGCAACGGCGATTATGTCCGTTACGCAGTTGCTTGAAGGAGAGAGAGGGAAAGAGATACTGTGAGAGAGTGAACATCATCGACACATGCAACATAAAGGAGGGTGGATGGCAGCGAATACAAGAGAGCGCATCGATCAAGATGTGTACGGTAGACGTGCAGAACAGTTCCACTCTCTATCTGGGTTAGGTCTGAGTTTATTATCTCGTGCCAGAGAAAAATATCAGGATTTGCTTTTACAGGTAATATAAAGCCTGTATTGTTGGTGCCGAAATTTTACTTTGCTATGCGTAGAGAAGGTGATGATGTCAAATTTGCTCTCATAAATATTAAAATTTAGACGAAATGCATCACATCTATCGGAAAATAAGGCTTTCTCACGTCATTTTTAAATTAGAAAAAGATAATAAACACACACACACACACACTAGTTATGCTGCAATGACTTTTTATTTAATAATGAAGGAGATATGAATCTTTTGATGTTTAACTGCCAGTAAGCGAAACTACGAACTCGGACTAAGATCTATACTAAGAAAAATAGCCGTTTGGCTTTCGATCTATGACTTTTTATTTATTTCGTGGCTAGATGAAATTTGCAACACTGTATTGAATAGCAATATTTTACAATGACGTCACTAATCACCATAGCAACTAAATAAAAACCATTGGCTTATATACTATAGACCAGTGCTTCACAAACTTATGGATGTAAAGGCCCCCTTGGTAAAAATTAAAATATTTCACGGTCTCCCATCGAAAAAAAATCGTAATACAGACATATATTATTATAATATTTATTGTATTTATATTCAATACAATTTATATTCAAGTTTTTGCGCTTGTAAGCTTTTTTGTCAATATTATCAATATCTTTGAAATGAAACGTATATGAATAAGCATACATCTAATATTCATTAAGCACCGAAACACGCAGGAAGAAAATTTGTGAAGAACACCAATGTGTGAATTTTTCCATTAAAATATAAAAAAATAACAAAAAAGCAATAATAAATAATAAAAATTAAATACGTTTCTTTTAAGATTAAAGAAAGAACTACTTAGTCTTAAAACATTTTAAATTTGATTTCATTATTTCACGGCCCCCCCCCCCCTCAACCAAACTTACGGCCCACAGTTGGGAAGCGCTGCTATAGACAAGTTTATTTATTTGTTATTTAAAATATCGCATTGTTTAGAATCATTTTACACATCCTGCCAAAACTGAAGCGACTTGACAAATTTTAAAAGACATTTTAATAGAGATATTAAATGTAAGCAAATCTGATCTCCAGCTACATTCTCAAATAGAATAAAAGCAATTATAGAAATCATTCCAGTTGTGTATCTAATAGCATTCTTTTACAATGATTTTACGTCACTGATCACCACAGCAACTTCATAACAACCACTATTGGATTATACACAGTTGATTTGTTTGTCATTTAAAACGTTGCACAGTTTCGAGTCACTTTACTTAATCCTGTCAGAATCCTTCCGATTTTAACTAAAATTGCAAATTGATTTTATGTTTGAATCGTTTGCCTAATTTTGTCAATAATAATGGTTAAGTAAACACATCAAATGTTAGTAAAGGTAAACTAATTGGCAAAACAAATCGAAAGAATGCTTATGCATTTTTAGAAACATACCTATTCCCATCAGCAAAGGATAGAAACTAAACAAAGAAATAAAACAAGAAAAATAAAAGACTGTACAGGAACGAAACCTAGTTTCTCTACGGAAACGAAGTGGCTACCCGTAGATTGACCGTCATTGTCACAAAATATACCGTAGATGAAATTAAAGAAATGACAGGAAGTATGAGGGTGTGGTTACTTTTCCGACATAAAATATCACACTTAAAAAAAGTAAGATTTTTACGTGTAGTCTCGACACTTTTTTTTTCTGTGAATTCTACTCACGTAATATAACTTTCTGGTAAGCTTAGGCTATTTAGAAGAGAGTGAATAAAAAAAAAGGGGGGGGGGGGTTCGTGATGGTTGAGGAAGATAACTTGTCATATTTAAATAATCACACTTAGAGAACACAAGCGTGCTTAGATTTTCTAACCCAGTAATTCGTAACGCTCTTACGACCCCACAGTTCCTACGTCAAATAACTCAAAAATCACTTGTGTCCTGCAGGTGACTGTGTATCGTAATTTCTAGAGACACCTGTCAGGGTTAGCAGCTGCTCACGAGCACAACGAAAATGTGTTTGGCATTATTACTATAAATTACCTGAAAGGCAGTAATTCTATACTTCTCGTGGATTTATTCTCGGGTCAAACTTCTGTGCAAAAATAATCTTAATCTGATTCTTCAAGGACAGAGATCATCTTACATCATTTCTCCTGCTTGTGGCCTCATTTTTTTTCCTTCTTCTTGCTTTAGGTCCTCTTGTTGGCCTACGACTATTTTGCTTTATCCTTTCCAACAACAGCTAATAACAATGCTTATCTTGGTGGACAGAAATGATAGTTATGATGTTCTATTACTGGTAATGTTCCAGTGTTCTAGTAGTTTTATTTCTTATAATAAATGTGGAACGAAATATTTATATAGTCCAGTAAATCCAAATAACGTACAAGAGGTCTACCATACCTTATACTATTTTAATTATGTTTGTTGGTGCTATTTTTTTTATTTTGTTTCATTTTTTACTTGTTTTTCTTTTTTGTTTACTTCTTTTAATTTTCGACCTTATCTTAAAAACACAACCTCGTCCAGCATTTCTTTATGATTCAGTTAAAGTTGCGATTTCAAGGGATATATTTGAAACACTCTAATAATTCGCAACTAAAACCATCCCCTTTTCTGTTGATGATTCACTAACTATTCCATATCAAATGTTTGAGAAGGCCCAAATATCTAGTTTGTAAATCCTTTCTTTCTTATTCCAGAGACCGAAATCTGGTACATTTGTCTAGAACGAGTTTGTTTAGCATATCAACATGCGATGAGAAACAATCCGAATGTTTTGATGATCAAATAATTATTTCAGGCCAGATTAAAACTGCATATTGTCTTGCTAATATCCAGTTTGTTTTTTTGAGTCATCGATAGGATTCTAGCCCATATTTTCTCCCTAGATTTGAAGAAATTCAGTACAACTTAGACATATAAGAATTCAACTGCTTGTTCCGTGTCCTTTAATGACAAGCCACAACCATAATAATTTTCTAATCTTTTATGATAACCAGTTCTTTGTGGAGAAATTAACTTTCCTTCCTCCCATAAAGACAAGCAAGCTGTCTGACAACACACGCATGTGATAAATATAACAAATTGAGATTCGGAAAGAGACATGACATCTGGATTGAATCCTCTGCGATGGGTTGCGACTTATGACAACTATTCGGTGATAATAGTGCTAGAAACAGTTGTTGACACTTATTCACTATGATTGTTTATTTTATTTTTTATTTTTTGTTTTGTACAACAGCATGTGTTCGCAGGCGATAATGTACACGATGATTATCACTCATCACCTAGGAGCTATCACTCATAACTCCTATGAGTGATAAGTCTGTGGTGCTTATTTGTAACGATATTATTCAACGGTTAAATAAGTGGATGTTGAGGGAAAAGAATAACTGCAGTTGCATAGATCGATGGACAAACTCTTTGGCACGCAATCAGCAAACCTATTAGGTCGCTTGTCATGTCTTGAACAGACATACTTCGTTAATAAGTCAAAGCCTTTGAAACTAATAATTTCAGCTAACAAACACGAAAACGAAATATTCTTATTAATGCGAATTCACATAAAAAAGAAGTAACAAAATAATATTTACTCTCCCATTTCGTATACTTGATCACTATAGGACTGTTTCTCATACAGGGAGATGCAGTCGGGGAAAAAAGTCCAAGCGGGAAAAAAAAAAAAAAAAAAATGTGAGTAGCCGTGTTTCAAAGAAAAATGTAATAATTATAAGCAGTATTAATAAATGGAATTTCAAAATGTCTACGCCGAAGCGGATTGGTTATAAACGGTATCTGCAATGACAGTCTTAGCTTATTGTACGATAAATAAATAAAGATTTGTGCTTGAAAAAACTGCTAAGAATTTCGAAGTATCGGCATACATAGGATGACAAAACCTTAAGCTCAAGTTTACCTAAGTATTATAATAATAGAAGACACACACACACACTCTGCCAAAAAAAGTCTTCTCTTAATGGTTATATGAGGTTTCAATTTATTCAGAGGCCATAGAAATCAAAAAGATAGAAGCAGATGTCGGAAAGTTACATCTTTCAACAATATGACAACCCTCGTTGTCATGCAGTATGCCGATATTTTGAAACTCAGCAGTTTCAGCCGCAAATGATGTTTGCTGTGTATTATCAGCTATTGGCCTTTTCAGGAGACATGTCAATCTTCGATTAGATTGACATAAACTGCATGAACTTTATGAATTGTCCACTTCCTATATAGTCGTAGGAAGCTAGTTAAAGATATGTACCCAATTAACTTTTTCCTTCCTGGTTTTATTATTATCATTTATTTAAATTTTTCCCAAATTACATTTATTTGAAATTTTTAATTTGCATAAAGTATACTGTACACATAGTTTCTTTTCTTTTCTTTTTTTTCCCTGAAAATTCGCAATATTATTCTTGAAGGGGAAATGATCCTGGCATTATATTTTCTCTGGATTCTCTCTCCACTTAGTATAAAAACTGTGCTAGCAAAAAAAAAAAAAAAAAAAAAATCGACTTTTCATAAATTTCATGCCAAAGATTTTTCTGCTTTTTTTTTCCCTTATGAGATGCCAGTATTATATATTATAAACCCTAAAGTAAAATTATAGGCATAAAAAAAATCAGTGAATGATATAAGATGTAGACCACCATATTTGATGTGACTATGTCTTTCTCTTGAGCAGCAACTGGCCAGCTTAAATTACCTATAAATATTCATAAGAAAAGAGCGAGACCTAAAGTTGCCTGATTGGTCTTCTTTCTCTGTCACCAGCAAAAGGGCACGTGCACTAAAATCGATGTTGGTTTCTTGGCAATCGATTATACCTTTAACATTTCAGCAAAATTTACACTGCCCTTCTAAGATATATTTCCACTTTCTCATTCTTTTCCTTGCTAAGAAATATTTTTAGAATTTCCCACTGTTTTGCCAACGCTGTGTAGAAGATGCCAACATCTTTAGGGCTGGAAAATAATTTTTAAATAATAGAAAACATTTATCTAAATTAAGATACGCATTTCCAGTATATTAAATCACAATCTGTAACGTTAAGTCATTATTGGGAAAACTTCATGGAAATACATTATGGTAAATACATATTAAATACATAATACTACTCTCTGATTATGGTGAATTAGTTGATCTCCTACGGAGAAAGCAGGGTTTTTCCTCCCAGAAATTCAGCCTTTTCGTTGAGTGGAACAAACACACTGGCCACAAGAACACAACAAACACACTGGCCACAAGAACACAACAAACACACTGGCTACAAGAACATAACAAACACTTAATTTGCAGATATAATATACTGTCATAATGGCTATTCCAGTCGCAATTCTGAACAGTTATCCTTATTTTCACTCAAGACATCCGATTGGGTGAGAAGTAGAATTACTTCTCATATGTGAATGAAAAAGTCATGAAGCCTTCTACACCATATTGTGTATTCTCAAGTCCCTATATTAGCCCTTGTATGAAACCAGATAACTTCAAGAAAAAGGATCTAGTTTTCCCACCAATCTCAGTGTTCTCAGTGGATAGGAGATCCCTCCTATCCACTGAAGACATCAAGAAAGTTCAAAATATTGTAATTGTAAGATAAGAATCTTATGTTTCCATTTGAAATCTTTATAAACAGGTCAAACTAGTGTCGGTCGGCGTAAAATTTCAATATGTTATGAGGAACATAACTAAATTCTTGTCAAGATAACCAAAATTGTTTACATTAATGTTCATAGCTATACTTTAATGCTATCTAATGCTATGAAACTATTAGGTTATTAGGAGACTATCGCGTTTACCTTTTTGTCTGTTTTGCAAGATGAAAAAAAAAAAAAATTCGAATAGGAAACTTTTCAATTAAAGGTACGTTAGTGTCGTCTCCGTACCATATCGGCTCTTAATTAGAAATCTCTCTCTCTAGAACTCTCGGACCTTTTAGTTAAAAAGTTTTCCCATAAGAGTTCGCTAGTCCCAGACAGCATCTGAATCCCGTAGTGTTAAGAACCTCAGCTTTTGTTCACCATGGAAGGGAATATATTATTTTTATTTAATGCTTATCAATGTGACAGCAAATGAAATTTTCACTGTTAAAACATTCCTGTCACAATCCTTTTTATTTTGTGTTAACTGAAAAGAAAAGAGTGGTACATTGTATTCTTTATTTGGACTCTGCCCAGTTTTAAAATTCTACATTTTATCTTTCCATTTGCGATAGTCATGGAGAAGCAACTAGTTTAATAAATAATGCCATTTTGGGAACAATGCCAGCATGCAGTCACTTCGTTTTATCTCTAGCACACGTTTTCATGCTTTTGCCTTTCTTTTCTGTGTGCATATAAAGAAATTCTAGGTGGTACGTTAATGTTAAATTCAAATCTGATATTTTTCGGACTCTTTTGAGTGTGTCGCATCTTATTTTGCCTTTTTTTTTTTTTTTTTTTTTTTGCAGTTTTGGGGTTGAACTTCGAGGGACCATAAACAGCAACAAAAAGTATACCTCTAAGGGGGATTTGTTACAATTATTTTTAGCAACTACTTGAAAATACGTACTAACGAATAAAAAAGAATTTTCGCTCATAATCTCTAAACAGCAAGCATGTGTGGAATTAATAAATTCCGGATAAGTATCTAAAAATTCTCATTTTTTTTCTTATTCACATAAGAAAAAAAAAATCACATAGCTAACCACTCGGGCCTGGTAGTCTGAGTCAGTGGCGCATCCAGAGGGGGAAGGGGCCCGGGCACCCCCCAAAGAAAAGGAAAAAACACTAGAAAAATTTCCAAAAATCTTTTCCTAATTCAAATTCATTTTTTTTTTTATTTATGTTGTGTGCTACTTATGAATTAGCGATCACTGCAGATGCTCAGTTATAGGTCGTATGCGATGTGGAGTGTGTATTCGCAAAACGTCTACTCAACTCCCCCCCCCCAAAGGTTAAATCCTGAGTGCTCGGCCCCCTCTAAGATTAAATCCTGAGTGCGCCACTGGTCTGAGTGGTTAGCGTATCCGCCCTCCGACCAATAGGTCGGAGGGCGGATACGCTAACCACGAATTCAAATCCCAACGTAGCTATGGTTGTTTCTGATTGTCTGATTGTCTTTAGGTGGAAGATGAATTTCACCTCCCGGTGTGAGACCAGGCTGTGAAATTCATCTTCCTTCCTGCTTAGTAGAGGCCTGAAGTGACTAGAACAGTTTCATGTTTCGTCTATAGAGCAGAGTTTCCGGATTATGCAAAAAATGAATAAAGATACAAAAAATTATAAAAAACCCTTAGCCAACTCATGATATTAATGCATCATAGACTTACAACCGTTCATGACTATTCAGATGAAATAAACGATTTGCAATCAGATTTCCGACCATCTTTTCCCTCTTTTACCTTGCGGTGTGGAGGGTTAGTTAATCATCGGACCTCAAACCGTTCACAGGATAAGGTGGTCAGCCCTACGCCCCAGTGTATCCTATGTCCGTAATGTTGAGTTCTCAAGCCCGGTTTGCCTGCTTTGCGGGATGAAAAAACCCCAGGATACACTCGGGGGGGGGGGGGGGAACCCTGCTGTCCACGCCCAAGACCGGTTAACTTGGTTATGGCTGAGGAAGATCTTTCAGCTCCTCACGTTACTGATGGGAATCGAACCTAGGACACTCCTTCCCCAGGCATATGGTTGCAAAGCGCATAGCGACTAGGCTAACCGCGCGGACCCATTTGGATATTAAAAATTAAAAATATATCAAAAACAAAACAAAACTTCAGGCCAATTGCACTAAGCAGGGATCTCATAACATATAAAGATAATCTCAGATATGTAAATAACAAAATTAACAGCTGACAATACATTCACTTCCTCGGTGGTTAAAATGTGTCTATAGAATTGTTTTCCTTTTAAAGGTCATTATGATTTAAGCCTGACACAACAGAGAGGAACACTAAACCCGAAAATAACGTCGGTAGATAAATATGCAATATACTTAAATATCTCATAAATCTGGTTTTAGGTTGAATTCAGTTTTACTAATTCAAAAGCGATTGGGTAGTATAGAAACTGAAGATTCCCCCTGCCCTGCTAAAGATCCACTTTCAACAAAACTTAGGGAATTAATCTCGTTCTACTGGAAACATTTGGCTACATTACTAGCACCTGGCTAGTGTTTGCGCTGATCTATTGATGGATGAAGGTATTAGGAAATAAGGGAGAAGAATTCGTTCATTAATTATTTTTTAAACATTTGAACGGGAAAGTTTAAGTATTTTCATGAATCATAAAAAAATCAGGTTTTTTAACTATTTACGATTCATAAAATTATTTATGAATTTATTTATATAGACTTATATAGAAAATAATTAGACTTTAATACATGAACATTTGTGAGCCTACTATAATCAAATTGTAGCTTTGCAAACACTGTAGCATGAGCTACGGTGTTTGCATGTACAAGTCAATGAGTTCTAACAGCAATGCATGCATATAATCAAAAAGAGGATGAAATTAGCTCACCTTTGCAATAAGGAAAACAACAGCTTTTCCTTTGGCCACCTGTATATTCCCTTTATTTCCCCCTATGAACCGATCAAAGTTTTATGGCCGACAGACCCCACCGCAGCGAGTTTCAGGCCCAGCATAATAACACTAAAGTCTAAATTCCACGTAATGCTTTAGACTGAGTCGGTACGAGTCCAATAAAGCTTTTGTCTACCTCTGAACGACACCCAACGTTCATCCATGACGCATAAACGGCTGGCCTATAAAGTACGCTTCCTCCTAACAATCGATACAACGGGAATGGGGGAGTGGAGGGGCTAATTCTCCCCCCGTTACGACGACGCGGAAACGGACGTAGTATCGATGCAGTCAAAAGATTCAGCACAACTGGAAACCGACGGTATATTTTCACGTGCGCCTTTGTGCACCCCCAATACAAGCGCCGACCAAAAGCAGGGTGACGTCTGAATGAGTAACCACGCGTGGCGCTCACGTGTATCTAGACTGCTCTTATCCCGAATCAGTGATAGGCAGGATTAGAGCTCGATGCTGCCTTGCATGCCTTTCGTCTAAAACAAATGTTGTGGAAAAACTATTTTAGGAAACGGACGGAAAAGATTACGGAGTCCGTAACAGTGGATGTCACTCGAGGTATTTTTAACCTTCTTGGAAAGCAACCTGACGTATTATGTCAACTTCTCGTCTTTAATGTTGTTCATGCAGAACGAACACTCTGCACACACACACACACACACACACACACACACACACACACACACACACACACACACACACACACACACACACTGAATGGTTATACGTGATCAAAGGACTGATAATTTCTGTCTAGACTGCAGTGTATTTAAGGCATGGGTTTCGCAGGAATATTTTCGGAGAAAGCTTTTTTTTTTTTTTTGTTCTTTCGGGGAATTGGGGTCTGAGAAAGCAGGGAACAGAAGACTTCAAGAGCACGAAAAATGACACAAAATAAGTTCCAACCGTTAGCGATAATAATAATAATAATAATAATAATAATAATAATAATAATAATAATTGATATAAAATAAATTATATACTACCTGTATAACCTGAGATAATAGTAAGTGGTAAGTTAATAGTAATAGTAAGTAATCAATTATATTAGTGAAATATTAACGTCTCCATTTAGGTTTAGCTAATCTCATTTGAAATTAAGATCTTGATTCCACAAAGCAAGCATGAATTTAGTCTGAATCTCCATATGATTAACAGTCAAAGATCGATTTAATAGGCTGAGTGTAGACATGCGTTGATCCTGGGACACTCCATGGAGATACCCACTAATAATGTAGAATCTAACTGATAAATACAACTGGAAACAATTAAGTAAAGCGCATAAAACTCGTCATGAATTTAAGTGATTTATTTCTTTTTTTTTCATTTGGAAAGAATTCTTTAAAAGCTTGCAAAAAATAAAATAAGTAAAAACGTTTGATTCAATACAAAGAGAAAAAGGATCGTTGAAAGTAACATTTTTGGCGTACCACAAATATTATCTCATTTTTTACCAACAGAAATCTTTTATGAAGGATCAGTGGGAAACTACTGGCTCACATAGAAATGAGAGTTCTCTCTGGCTGTACAATTATTGGGAATCTGTCATATCAGATATATGATTTGCATCTTCCAATAATAGCTTCAGTACCTTTCATTTATTTAGTGTCATGTCATCATCAGTATATAATACTGGACTCTCTCTCTCTCTCTCTCTCTCTCTCTCTCTCTTGTTCACATGCCGATTTATGCTTTTATTATGAATTAGCCGTCTTTGTTTCTCGTATTACCGATCATGATTGTTGTAATAGTTGAGAGGATCCTGCAGTTCCTTTAGAGCAGAATCTGATTAGGAGATTTTAACATGTTCTACAGGATTAAGCGTGGATTCTTATTTAGAATTCTGTGAGAGCATATAACTTCATGTGTTTCTTAGAAACGCTGTGCAAAGAAATTTTCTTTTAAATAAGGCATAACTTCATAACTTCGGCTTAGGAGACATAAGTAAAGTACATTTTTTAAAACATCGGAGTATTTTTGAAAAGGATCAGAATCTTTCGGGATCTGAGAAGGCTTCATAATTTTTCACTTTTTTTTTTTTTTGCAAGTATTAATGTCCAGATTTTGTTCTTTTAACAGAGTAGCGATGTGAGTGAAAATATCACGTGATCTTTTCATTCGCATGATAGTGAGATGAAATCCTTATATAAGTGCCTATTGTTTAAATACTAGACACAAAAGCTTGCTGCTATCATTATCGATGGGAAATTTGATCTTTTCGCGGCGAATGATGAAGAAGAAAGAAAGTTATGTAGTCCCTGTCGACTATTATCTGAACGATGATAATATCATAAATCTATTTATCACCAACAGAAGGTTAAGACTGTCCTGAGACATAATATATTCCTGATTATGTATCCGATCTTTTCATTTTAAGAAAGATGAACGAAGACATCTTTCTTCTAGGTGTCTGAAGGACAGAGAGATTTCTAATCCTGAAAGTTTGAACCAGACGTGAGATGTTTTCATACAGGCATTGGCATGCTTTCTCTCTCTCTCTCTCTCTCTCTCTCTCGATATATATATATATATATATATATATATATTTGAAATCATCACTATGTGCTTTGAGAATAAGTAAGTAGAAGCGCTTACACGAATCAGCTGTCGAACTGATTCGTGTAATCAGTTAAATGCATCCAAACCAATTGAAAATATTATGAGAGCTATGAGAACAATGTTTCATGTCGGCTAATTGCGTGTGTTCTTCTGGCGGGTTTTTGTGTTAAGAAAAACGAGAAGCTTTTGAATATTCTGCCACTTCTGTGATGAGACCAGCTAACACGCATTCAGTTGAAATTCTTATAATTCGATAATAATTAGCGATTTTTGTTTCACAGTTGTTGGTGTTCACAACTCGGGTCTGAACTATTCCAACTGTCACTGGAAAGCTCTACTAAGGGCAGAGATGTACTATAAATAATGTACACATGTAACTTGTGAATGGAAGTAATTCAATGTTCGATTATCAGTGGTTTACATGCCACGTTTTTACTAATTTTAATTTTATACTACCAACCTTAAAATAAAATCTTAAAATTTGATTCCAAATGTAATTAAGTGTACGTTGAAATTAAAAAAAAAAAGAAAATTCTTTGGATGTATACTCTCGTAACTCATTCGGTAGATGACTTCCTTTGGTTGAAAACATCTGGGTTCGAATCCTCCCTAAGATGCCAAGAACCTCTATGTGGACTTTTCAAATGCAGGTAAGCTGGCCGGTCTCATAACGAAAGGCTGGTAGCAGACTTTTTTCCCTTCCAGAAATCGGGTTTTTCATTTTGCAAAAGAGACAAAAACCGGCTCAACGAGAATTCACCAAAACGATAGACATGGCAGATTATGTACGCAGGATTAACTGCATGAATGCATTTATTAGGTTTCTTTGAAGCCAAGTTATTTGTCCGTGACAGGTCATTGAGCCTAAGACATTAACGGGAAAGGTGAACTCGAAACCATACTGTTTCTAGAAACAGTATAGTTTCACGCTTGTTTGAACTTACTGGTGGTATGGCCTATAAGAACTTACTGATTAAAATACGACAAAGAGAATACTGCTTATTATTTAATAAGATAGTTAAGAAATAGTTTCATGGAGAGACAACAAGAAGTAGTTTATACAGACTTCAAAGAATCGGGTAATTAAAAGACGTACTCCAGGTTTAGTTTAAGGCCTTTTTTATACGAATTTGTATGTGAACATTATTATTTTTTCCTAACTACTTTCTCTCTCTCTCTCTCTCTCTCTCTCTCTCTCTCTCTCTCTCTCTCTCTCTCTCTCTCTTTTTTTCTTTCTCTCGTGTATATGTGTGTGTGTGTGTATGTTTGTATTTCGCATGATACTTCAGAAGTGTATTTAAAAAACCCATTGACAACATGGCGACAAACTCGATAAACAACTAACCAATGTCATACTTATTTAAGCTTACAACAAGCTATAAAGTTGCAAAGCTAATAAATACATCTCATCCAGGATCAGTAGTTTTAAAAAAAATAAACAAAAAATTTCACTTGTAACTATGGTATTGTAAATACGTATAAAGCAACAAAAACTTTGGTGCAAAATTTGTAAAAAGTAACATTGAAATTTAATGTAAATTTCATTGTGAGTATATACCATATATATATATATATATATATATATATATATATATACAGGGTGTTCGGGATAAATTTGACAGTTTCGTAAGGAAAAAGAAAATCTTCTTTGTATCTATTAAATTTAATGAATTGACAAAAAAAACATTACAGGCAGAGTTAATTACAATACTATCAACAAGATTTACTCAAAATAACCACCATTAGCATCGATCACAGCTTCAATTCTGCTTCGGAACCTCGAACAAGCTGATGCTACAGTCTCCCTGGGAAGGGCCGCAAAAACTGTTTTAATTTTATCCATTAACTGGGCTTTTGTATTACTGGAAGTGCGATTGGTGTCTTTTTCAACTGCGCCCCATACAAAATAATCCATGGGGTTAAGGTCTGGGGAGTTTGCAGGCCAAACATTTGGACTGGTGAAGTCGTAGAAATTTTCAGACAACCATTTTTGACTTTTCCCAGAGGTGTGGCAAGGGGCCGAATCCTGCTGCCATACATACGGCCTACCATTGGCTACCCTTGTTATCCAGGGCTTGACTACAGTTAGCAACTCCACGAACAAAGCCCGAATTCCAATGCCAGGGTTCTTCAACACCTGTTCCTGCAGATTTGCGAGGAATTCTGCTGTACGAACGCAATTAGATCGTCTGCTAGGGATCTTTCTTCTTGCTACATCCTCGTAGTCACCATTGCAAGTCTCTAGTTCATGCCTGATTGTTTTTACTGTATTCAGGGAGCATTGGGCAGCAGTCGTAATATCCTTATTTTGATGGCGGGCACGAATCATCATGATACAAGTTATTCTCTTCCATGATTCAGGTGGGTTCCAGCTATCCATCCTTTCTGACATCTTGTATATGAATGAAGAAGGGTCCAAACTTTTAAATGAAGAGAAGTGTGTGTTAAACATGTAACTTACGGAAAAATATAATTAATTATAAATATGTCAAATTTATCCCGAACACCCTGTATATATATATATATATATATATATATTATATATATATATATATATGTGTGTGTGTGTGTATGCACAATAGACATATGTAGGTATATGTATAGAACATATGTATGTATATGTACACTTCTATCCAGTAATGCACATAGAATGAATGAATAAAATATGGTTGATGACAAGAGCATCATCATACTGGAATCAAAGACCCAGAGAAGATGGTAAGAGCTGGAAGCAATCTAACAGGCATAATATCTATCGTATACCTCACCTAAAATGATTCAATGTTTGTACTTACCGCGCATCCAGAAATGCACTTCATTCACTAAACATTCTCCACGTAAAAAATTATACATTACACTCTTATGTATCATATATTCACCCAATTTTCAAATAAATAACTAAATCTTTTCTCCCTGTTATTTCCCCTTCCCTTTGAAAACTCCCAGTATATAGCTGGTAAGTGCCTTGTAACAATTCATGTCGCGATCATATCAGTACTCTTCACTTATTTACAGTGCTTTGTAAATCATAGTGAGCTCACCAGCATTCCAGAAACCCCGATAGCGTTTTTGTTATCCGTTTCGGAAGCTTCTCTTAGGCTAGTCCCTCTGCAACAAATCCAGAAGACCGAATCAGTTCATAAAATAGTATAGGCGTGATCTAATGAAAACTTTGTACAGCTAAATGATCATTTTCTTATCTTTATTTGTCAATAATTATTGACAAATAATTCTAAGCTCTACAAATTTCAGCTAAGAGAAACGGATCTGTGTCTATTCTGTGACGTTTCAGGTACCTTGGAACATACATATCTAACCTGTCCCGCAAACAAAGTGATAATCACCAATGTCCTGAATACTGCCTCTAGCACCTGTAACTACGAACACAGCCAAGAAAGCCACCTGAATTTAGTCCACACAGAAGAAAACAGACACAGAACATGCAATTTCCTCTTCATCGGCGCTGAGGCCGTCATCTACAGCTTCTACCTAAAAAAGACAAGAAATAACCAGCACCCATCCATCACTAAATCTGCACAAACCCTCGTGTATATCCTCCGTCGGAAACTAAAAAGCAGGCTTTTATTGGAACTTGAGTACTTCAAAGAAACCAGAACTGTCGCGAAATTCATAGAGGAGTGGAATCCAACTGGTACCCTCTTCTGGATTGACGACGACAATACGCTTCATCTGAAAGATAACTCAGACCTGAAACTGAACTGTAAATTTTGAATTCATTTATTGCATTCTCTATTGTATACCCGAAAGGAAAATGTTTCTTTGTCTGTATAACTATATAATATATATACTTATATAGTTAAATATGTAAATAGTCCTTGTTACCTATCGTCTGATATATATTTTAACAAGTTAAATAAAAAATAAAATAATAAATAAATAAAAATAAAGTGCCATCACATCAGAATCATTCTTAACTCTTTATACCAACTTTGCATGTCACATGAATATTCACTTGGAAACCACTTGCTCTATTGTTAGCATATAGGTCAAACGGCAGTTTTCCAGGAAAGACACTGTACGATTTCACTGGTAATCCTCCTGAGAAATACAGTTCCTCTATATACAGCCATCTTTTGATATCTATTAGAGAGTTAATTTCTTATCCAATCAGCTAACCGATTATCCAGACCTAACTGCCATAACTTACACACCACCATGTAGTAGTGTGTCATGCTTTGCAAAAATCACTTATATGAATTACCTTTATTCGCCAATGAAGCCGACATATTATAAAATGTAACTAGATTACTGACACAAAACTTCCCTTCAACAAACCCATGCTGACTCTATACAGAAATAATTTCTTCGTCTACCTAATCTTGAGTCATATTCTTAATCAATCTCTTCAAAACTTTCATTCCAAAAATGAACAGACCTGTAATTTAATACATCTATTGCTTCTATCCTTATTCAATATGTGCGACCTTACCCGGAAGCGAGACTAACTCTTATTAAACCACCTTCCTTAGCATGTTTTAACATTTCATTCACAACATGTGACAAAATATCATCCAGCCCGACTGCTTTATTCACATCAAGATTACTTAATTACTTAAATACATTCACCTTCAGCCACCTTTGAAGGACTCTATATATAAGGACCTGAACGATATAAGCGTGAATATACGTAAAAAAGGAATCTCGAGCTGTGCTAACGCCTTTCATCTTGCTCTCGAGAAATAAAATTTAAAAACATCTATTTATGAAAAATCAATTAATTGAAGATAATAGCGCACGTGTAGGCATATATTCAAGTCACACTAAACCAAATCTAGATTATATATAAATATAGCCATATCCATATATTTGTATATGTCAGATATAAAAACTCAGACATCCTATTGATGCCTTTGTTTTTAACACGATATAGATAAATCTTGATTTTAATAAAAACGTTTTGATACAACCAAGAATTTTTTTATGTATTTTTTACACTATATTTTTTGCATTTTATTGTTCTTCGGCTATAACACCACCACTAACTTAGTTTGAGAAATAAATGACACGCACCCTGATCACTCTTCGCTTCATAGTATGGCAACAATACTGAAAGATTTGACGACAGGGTAAAAGTATGAGACTAGATAAAGGTTCCTCACATCATGGACGTGAATCGAACCCAGGTCTGGGTTCGATTCACGTCCATGATGTGAGGAACCTTTATTACCGACCAAACGGTTTCGTCTATATCGACTGAACTACGGAGGCTCTAACTATTAATATGAAGCGATTGTATAATAATACTGAATTTTATTATTAAAATCACACCGAAGTATCAGGCATTTTCCGGAAAACTAGAGTTTTACATTCCGCATGCAGGCATATCGGCCAGGCAAAAAAATTCTATTGGTTTGTGATAGATGGCGCTGTATGTAGATAAAAGATTGAACAGTGAAGACGTTGGGTTGTGTGGAGTGTTTTTCCGAGATAAGTCCTTTGATTCCTTGGAGGTATCGTGTAAATAATAATTTTAAATAATAATATTAATAATGATAATAATAATAACAAAAGCATGATACATTAATTTCTTACGTTTTTGAGTTCGTTTTGTATGCTCATATTGTCGAACACTAACCAATAACATTCAGTTGTGTGGCTTCTCACAGCTGAATAGCTTGGTTTGGAATTATAATCGAAACAACTAAGACTATGAGGTCAGCGTACTGTGTCTGTTGTGTCCATATGTGTTCTTCTGACCAGTTTACTTATTTTTTCCAAATGCAAAAATACGTTTCTGGGAGGAAAAGCCCATCTGCCACAGTATGAGATCGGCAAATTCGCCTTCAGCTGAAAAGTCCTTACAATAGTTTTCTTTGAGTTCCAGATGAGCTTTGAGAAAAAGGAATATGCAATGAAAAGCAACAAGGAGAAGTAAAATGTATGGTTAATAAAAACTGTAAGCCAATTTGCAACCAAAGTTCCTGCTCTACTAAATTAAGTTCTATGCTGAAATAAACTGTTGCTGACAAATTAACAGTTTTCCTCACTTATCTGATAATAAGTGAGGAAAATTGGCTCACTTATTATCAGAAAGTAGCTATAATCGCTACTGTAAGCTTTTCGTCTCAAATACAACTTGTCGATCAATCGCAAAACTGTAACAGTGTTTACAGACAGAAAACAGCTCATTACCTACCAGTAACCTCATGAATATACAAACGCCATTTATCAAGTTAAATGTCAAGATGGTTGCAACAAGTGTATCTTAACATGGTGTGCTTATATAAAAAGAAACTAGGAGTATTTCCGAACCAATAGTCTGTTTGACTATTGTATATTGTATCGTATTTAGTATTAATAATATTGTATATTATTAATATTAAAATTAAAATAATTATAAATATTTATAGCAAGCTTTCTGTTTCTTTATGGCAAAAAAAAAAAAAGTTAAACTAATGAAATAGAATTTTTTTCCCAGTGGAACAGGGATAAATCGCCACTCGTGTTGCGCGAATTAAAATAAGTTAACAGAATCATACAAAACAGAAAAGAGTAGGTCAGATTTAAAGGAATTTAGCTCCAAATATTTTTGGAGATTTTATTTTCTTCAGTCCCCCATACATAATTGCAAAATCAAATAGCACTGCATAGTCATGAGCAAACAATTAATGATCAATCAGACAAAAAAAGTACTTTAAAACAGTTTTTTTTTAAATAATCTGATTTATCATTAAAAAATGAATGATATAATTGACTTTTATCATTATCTTCATCCTCCTCAACCGCCTAAAGTGTGTTGAGGATGTTGTGAACAAGTCGGTCTACAGCCAAATCATTTAGATATTGTACGCAGTTCAATCCACTTATGATTTTGATGTTTTTATCCATTTTCTTCTTGATCTTCCTGGAGGTATATTTCCTTCTACTCTTCCATTCTGGAGAATTTCGGGAAATCTCTCAGTAGGTATTATGTATACATATGTCCATACAGCTTTTCTTTGATTCTTACTATTATTCGAATACGATTGTTAAATTCTTTTTTGTCTCTTCGTTGGTTTTCGCTTCTGTCGATACTGTTTTATTTATTCTCCTCAAACATTGTTTTCAAAACGCTAAACTCTGCTCTTTTTTTGTTTGATAGTTCAAGTTTAAGCACACCACAAAGAACTGGTAAGTATTCTTAAGCTATATACTTCGATTTTAAAACCAGTGGAGAGATGTGTAATTTTTTCAGTTATTTCTAAGGTTGGACATAACATATTAACTGAGATTTATGCCATATTTAATAGGTTCTTAGTAATTTAATTTATCTGTGATTAAGGTGACTAGTAATTAAATGTTTTAACCTCTTCCAATTTATTTCTTTCCAATTTCAAGTGAAATTCTCCCTTATTGCTACCCCTGTAGTCATTGTCTTGGTTTTGTTAAAATAAGATGCAACCTCTTCCCGCTTGCAGATACTCCTAATTTTCTTGAGATGGATTCTTTTACCTGTTCCACTAGACAGGTTACAGAGATTTCGACAAAAATGGTTAGAGCTCGTATTTGAATTGATCTTAAAAACTAATATATGAGTTTCTGGAATCTCAGCTATTCATGAACGGTTTCACTTGCAGTATGGTATTTTAGGTAAAGGACTTCATGATTCAGATTACCTACTCTAGATACCAAACATAGAATTTTTCCATGTTACTTTAGGTCTTCAGTAAGCTTAGACTATGGTTTCACATTAGGTGATTAAATTAAAAATTCATTTACAATCTAAAAAGATTTGCAAACATCTATTTTCATCGTGGGATTCGAACCTACAGTCTGGTTCAATTTTGTTCAAAAAAAAAAAAATCATCTTCTGGTATAAGCAACTCGATCCTATCTCTGCTGTTCCATTGCATCAGTTACAACATAAAAACCTTCACTCACAAAACGCTCATTAAATCAACAACTGCAGAACACAGGCTTCTGATACTTTGGTCAGAAGTATCAGAAGTTCGCTACGAATGTTTTAATTGTTGGCCAACAGATGGCGCGGCACTCTCGTGATGATATTAGTCCCAAAACTTTTTTTGGGACTAATATCAAAGTCCGCCCTTGTGAACCGCACCTTGGGCGTGTCTAAATGATGACCTATTCTTTGTAACAACGAATAGATAATATTACAAGAAATATTCTTCAGTTACAATTTTTCTCTGATTCTTATTACTAATCTCTTTCTAGTAAGAAGTCGGAAATTTATATACAATCATGCGAAAAGTTACGCTGTGGTATTATGTGAGAAGAGGCATGGGATTTTATTTAATATTACTTTGAATTTTTCAATATAAGTGTATAAAAAAATCCTTCTCAAGCAAAGGAGTAGCACATTCGAGTGTTATTTTCTTAAGATGCTTTCTCATGAACAACTGTATCTCTCCATTTTATTGTATTATCATCTTTTATATTGATGCATCTCCTCGTTAAACTATATTTCTAATTTCATTTTTGTTCAGAATGGACAGTTTCCTTAATCATTTTTCAAAATCACATTATATAAAACTATTCATTTAATACTGTTCTGATATTGCTTCACTTCTGTTTACGTTGGCATTATGTCAAGAGTGAAATGCACGTTAAATATATGTCAAATGCTTACTAATCGCACGCAACATTGGTTACAATAAGTGAAATCTGGCGTGCGTAAATCCAAATAATTGTTGTTGTTTGTTTGCTAAACTTGAAATTCATGCAGTCACATTCAAATAATGTATGTGTGAAGATGGCCATCTGTGAGATTAGCGATTATTATTATAGTAAACAGCTGTTGGAAGTTTTTCCACTTGGTTATACTATAAATTAGAAATGAAGTATCCAGGTAACTGGAAAGAGAAAATTTACAAGTAAGAGGAAGGAACAGCAATGGGATCTACCTTATCGCCAAACTTAGCCATTTATCTAGAACACCTGGAAGAAAAAATTTCACGTTTAATCCTAAACCAAAAATCTGGCTACGATATGTTGACGACGTCTTTGCTGTCTGGGGACATTCTGAACAAGAACTACACTTGTTCCTAGATAAAATCAACCTTCTTCATCCGCGCATCAAATTCACGCTAGAAAAAGAATCTCCACAGGGTATTTGGCATCATTATAAAATTTGGCATCATTAAACCATTAGCAACCAGAGAAATAACACATATTCTGCTCCTCCAAAGGTTCTTTAAACCAAGAATTGGAAATAATCAAAAATACAGCTTACAAAATGGATACAATCCATAAACAACGCAAAAATTCATCTGTCACTTCCCCACACATCAACCTAGACAAGAACAAGCACGTAGAATTCCTATACCGTATGTCAAAGGCACCTCCGAATGTCTTTCAAAAATATGAAGAAATTTAAATTGGCTGCTACCCACAAAGCAATCAACCAAATCCACAATTGGTTATCTTCTCCTAAAGACAAATTCTCACCTCTTATGCTACCTGGTGTGTACGAGTTCCCAAGCTCCTGTAAATTGTCCTACTATGGAATACTCATATATTTGTTTTTAAGATCAATTCAAATACGAGCTCTAACCATTTTTGTCGAAATCTCTTTAACCTGTCTGGTGGAACAGGTAAAAGAATCCATTTCAAGAAAATTAGGAGTATCTGCAAGCGGGAAGAGGTTGCATCTTATTCTAACAAAACCAAGATAATGACTACAGGGGCAGCAATAAGGAAGAATTTCACTTGAAATTGGAAAGAAATAAATTGGAAGAGGCTGAAACATTTAATTACTAATCACAGGTAGATCCATTAGCAAACGCATTTCGGAACATCAAGACCATATCCGTCTCATCAAACCGCAGAAATCTGGCCTCGCACAACGCGGAATTGAAAACCCAAACCATACGATACATTGGAAGAAAACCAAACTTCTACATAGATCTTCATATAAACATGAACCTTTATATAAAGAAAGTGCTGAAGGCTAACGTCACAGACCTAATTTGAACTGTAATGATGTTCTTACCATCCCTAAAATCAGGGAAATTGTCATCCTAAATTGTGTAAAATCATTTTATATGTCATCTCATTTTAATGTTTTTTTTTTTTCAGATATATTTTAATTTAATTCTATAACACGCTACTTAATAGAAGGATTCCATTGTAAGCATGCGCCCTAACTGTATGTAATTCCTAGTGTTGTTTGAATTAACTATGAAGATGTCCTATAATACTTAGGACGAAATATGTACTTATTAGAAATCTTATTACTGTGGTTACGTGTGTATGTCTAGTCCAGTGGGCTCCAAAGTGTGGTACGCGTATCCCAGGGGGTACGCGAGTCGATACGTGGGGGGTACGTCAAAAAAAGTTTTATATTGATAGGAAAAAATTAAGTAATTAATTAAAGATAAAGAATATTGCTTTCTTTCATCAATTAAACATTTATCTAATATAGACAAAGATGTTATAAAGATCCTGTAAACTTAAATTTACGAGTAGCTCACATTGGGCGACTTTGCACACATAATTGTCCGTAGCAAAGCTGTCATGTTTTCAAAACTAGGGAGTAAATCTTGACATTAGATACAATACAACTTTGAAAAACGAATTTCAACAGAAATCTCTTCGCAATTGGTGGATAGGACTGAAGTCCGAGTATAGCAATTCAGTAAACACAGCAAATGATGCACTCCTACCGTTTGGTTCTACTTATTTATGCGAGGTATCATTTTCTACAATGACAGGTATTAAAACCAAATATCGAAATAAATTAAACTTGGAACCAAACCTTCGTGTCGCAGTATCAGATGCCATCAAACCAGAATTTCAAGAAATTATGAAAGAAATGCAAGGCCATTGTTCACATTAAATATTGTAATAAATATGTTTGTAAGCTGTTAATAATAAAAATAATGTGTAAAAATATCTAGCTTTTTTAATTATTATATGATGATACAAGGCATATTTCCTCTTTATAATACTTATTACAATATATTTTTGCTCAATCAATTGGGGGTACGCGATCAAAAAAGTTTGGAGACCACTGATCTAGTCACATCATAGCTTTTGTGAAATCGAAACCATAGTCATCGATGCTATCAGTTTTTAATAATAATAAATAAATAAATATCCAGGGTTTAGAGCAGTGATGTCAATGGCTTTTCTGCTAGTGGGAAATTGAGGAAAGCGAACATTTTCTAAAATTATGGCAAGGGAAGTCTCAGTAATTTTCAGAAAAAGTTTTGCTAGGTATTGTGTAATTTTGAAAGATTAAATAGTTTCGTGAGCCTCCGTAGCTCAATCAGTATAGATGAAGCCCTTTGGTCGGAAAGACCTGGGTTCGATTACCGTAGGTGACGTGAGGAATCTTTATCTGGTCTCTTTCGACTGAAGGTGAATTAACCTGTCTGATACGGGAGTGGAAGTTTTTTCTCCCGGTAACTCGAGTTTTTCATCCCTCAAAACAGGTAAACCGGTCCCGTAAACACACACGGCTACAGTGATAAAATATCCTACGGCAAGAAAGGGAACGGGAAATCGCCTAGCTCATAATCATCTCCCTAGTGTGGTAGCATATAGCTACCCTCACGAGCCGCATGGCTAAGGGAATGAGATAGGACATAGTTTCACTCAAATAAACATTGCTTATGGCAGCAGTGATGCAATATCGCAAATGAGCATCATGTACAGAAACGCTTTATTTATCGTATTTCTTTATAATTTTATTTTCTCTTAAAAACTGCCTGGAAAGTTTGTTATTGTTAGAATAAACATTATATTATAAAAATTATCTAGTTACCGGGGTGTTTCAGGAGCAGTTTATTTTCACATCTTCTTCTTCAGCCATCAGTAATTGTACTTCTGTCCCATTCTTCCATCACAATGGCACTCAGTTATTTTAGTGAATGGTGTTCTCTTCCTCATCCAACGTGCTAACTCTTCCTAAAGTGATCTATAGGTTTCAGATCGATAATTTTTCTTTCCAGCCATTATTTGTTGGATTGCCTAGTTGATTAGCATGTTGATATTCAAGTCATTTCCATACAACCTTCGCAGAATTAACTAGAATGTCAATAAATGTCCATTTTCATTTTCCCCAGCAATGCAATCACGATTCCAAGTCCATATCTGGAAAAGCATCCCGACGTCATTAATAAGCACCAAGATTAGATAAATACTATCGCCATCATTCTTAACAGATGGGACAATACATTTTATACAGATTTTTTTACCAGCAGCAGTCGCCTACGCAAAGACATCCATCTAATTTTTTTAAAATGCGCAATAATTATTTGTCACTCATATCACTGTTTTCAATGACCTGATGTGTAAACTCTGTGTCATGCAAGTGGAACTCGAACATTGTATCATGTTTGGATATAGGCAACAGCCCTTTCATAGAAAGCAAGAATACCGACTTCCATGTGTAATAGTTTGACACGAACATCTACAGCTGAAGACATACCGAATTTCTTGATAAGAGCTCTATTGTTATCGAATATTGTAACAGCACAAACTACTAGACAAAGCAAGATACAACGGCAACACTTAGTTTAACACTTATAAATATACTGTAAGTGTTAAACTAAGGCTATGTACGGTATAACAACAGCTGTTTGTATTGCATAACAGGCTTTGAATTGGTTTATGGCGAGATAGAGTTCTTGGTAGTCTCCCTCATAGCCTTCACTGAATCTAAGCTCTTGCGCCTCAAAGTTGTAGAGTTTACGCGTGATAGCTACGCACTTGTTTATGCATTCCACTCATCTTGCATCAGTTAAATTATTGCATCCACGTTTTTAAAGTTGTGTGCCAAAACATACATGCATACCGAACTGAATTCCTTTTGGAGGAAATTCAGTTCACTGTGTATATTGCTCCATAAAAGCGAAATATTACT
Organism: Typopeltis vanoorti; assembly: GCF_054136105.1. Lineage (NCBI taxonomy): Eukaryota > Metazoa > Arthropoda > Arachnida > Uropygi > Thelyphonidae > Typopeltis > Typopeltis vanoorti. The sequence continues at coordinate 72,828,596 of NC_143553.1, read as the reverse complement.
CCAAACAACACATTTCCGAGTAGTGCACACACTTAATCATGATTACACAAAGACAGTTTGAAAGTTGTGGTGTGATGTAAAAGATTCGCGATACCTACCTTGCAAGTTAAATGGATGTGTTTAGGTACAACAGCTACAAAAAAAAAAAAAAAAAAAAAAGACATTTCTCTCATATCACTGGTTGAGTATTGAGGTAGAATTATAGTGTGGGGGTGAATTCTCGTGGACTTGAATTGCCTCACAGGGCTAGAAAAATTCATACATAAGGTTAAGATTTTTTTATCCTTCGAAACAGGCAACTGCAACAGCACACAACGTAATTAACAGATACAATGAACTTGCGTTAGTAGCTTCCGGAATTCCATTGAATCAAACTCAACCCTCAGTTACCGAATTGTTATATAATCATTTGGTCATTGGCAGACATTTTACCAATGGCTAGACAAAAGTAGCTGTGGGAGTCACCACACGAATGATGTCAACTAGCAATGAACATCTCATGAGAGAGAGAGAGAGAGAGAGAGAGAGAGAGAGAGAGAGAGAGAGAGAGAGAGAGAGAGAGAGAGAGAGAGAGAGAGACTATTGGTTTAGATAACATAGAGATAATATGAAATAGAAGAAAGTGATAACATAAGCAGTATAATGATCAGATATGGCAGGTTTCATTGGAAATATACTGTACATTCCAGACTTACAGAATTTTTTTTATAGCATAATGGATTTTTTTTTTGTTATTCACTGGCCATTCTTAAAAAATATACACATCAGCATAATTTTATTTTATTCATTTCAGCAAAAACAATTAAAAGAATTTTTGATATCTGCAAGTTTAAACAAATGGTAGCATGTATGTTACTGTTAAGATGTCCAGTATTTCATTTAGATTGTAAGAAAAAGTATGCTCAGTTGAAACTCTTCAACATATAGAAGCAGGATCTGTATTTGAGCCATTATGACATTCTTTGTTTTCCAAGGAATTACCTCATGGACTAAGCTGAGAAACGATGATAGCAATATAATTATCATTAGTTTGAATGGAGTCCCCCATTTGCAAAACTGATAGGCGAATGTGGGACTCAATTCAAATAATTTTGATGATTAAGTTCAATTCAGTCAATTCACATAATTTTGGTGAGAACTCCTAAGATGTACAACAGCTTCGGAAATACATGCCTTTAAACAATATTAATAATTAAATATTAAATAATACAAAAAATCAGCTAACGCCTTTTATTCCCTTCCACAAAGTTTCTTAGCCTCTACAGAAGTATACTTGCATAAACCTTACCAAGGAGACTCAGTTAGGAAAACCCCACTGTATTTCCCACTTCTAGTTTTCTTTTTTTTTTTTTTTTTTTTTTAATCGACGGGAACTACGAGAGCTTCTACTCCAATCATCTGGAATTTAATTTTCTGACCAAGCCATCTGAAGTATCAAGTGCAGTGCAGTGACTGTCAATTTTCTTCCTTCTATACCTGAACATTTTTGGACGAATATCACCTACTTCACCTTCTTTTCCACATTTCCGATTTTCTTGTCTTTTTCTACTTCAAGTATTGACATGTACTCCTGACTGCATTCCTCCTGAAAATTTTACACTACCATTCCCTCACTTCTTGTTTCGTTTGATATTCTCTCAAAGAAATAATTTTCGACATCTGGAATATCTCTGTCTTCAGATTTCATGTCGTCGTCTCTGATTCCCTTTAGAGCTATTTCCTTCGGTTCTAAGGGTTCTTCAATATTTCAATTTCTGCAGAACATTTTGCAGAAATGTTCTGCAGAAATTGAATTTTTGATATTTATCTCCTATATTGTTATTGAATTCTGCTATGAATTTTGTTACACACTGCTTTTTTACTGTTCCCTCAGAGAATATACAGAAAAATCTGTGTATTCTCTCTCTCTCAGGGAATCTGCTGGTTGTAAACGCTTTCAACTTTTCCAGAATTGCTTACTTTCCTGATTCCCCCCCATGGAAATCTGATTTTCCAATCTTCGTAAACGATTTTATCACATTCTTCACAATCAGTCAATTTTCTTCAGAGTTTTCCTGTGCGTCTCAAAGATTTAGTTCATGTTTTCAAACACTTCCATTTTCTTATTCAATAACATTTGTATTTATTGGATTTAAGTTACTAAACTCCCGAAAAAAATAAAACTAAAATTAAAATAAATAAAAAAGTACAAGTGTTTTCATACTTTACAATTTATAACTACTTGTGAGTTGCTTCCAAAAAGTTTGTGTACTGAATTCAATGAGCATGTATAAAAGATTGACTTGCTACTGCTATGTATTGTGGGATGGTTTCGTTATGAAAGTGGGGTTGAGGCTATTTTGTATGTGGTCGTTCTTATTACGAACCACCAGTAGGATTTTGTTTTTGATTCATTGATTTTTCTTAAATTAATTGGTGTATTTTTAATTTATTATTGTAGTTGCTAGTGTATTTGTTGTATTATTCATTGCATTTAGCAATATAATAGATATATTGTTAATTTTGTTAAAATGGGACATTCTCGGACTGTATGCAGTTAGACGTAATGGTGAAGACAAGATCATTACATATCCTTAGGACAACAGATATGAATGGAACAAAATAGCATGGACGAAATTAAAAGACGCACGATGCTTAGATGGAAAGCATTTGGAAAATTACATTCAATATTCAAACGCCAACTATAATTATGCCTGAAAAGAAAAGTTTTTAACCAATGTATTCTTCTTATGTTGGCATATGGCTGTGAAACATGGACACTAAATGCAAAGGAAATTCAAAAATTAAAAACAACCCAATTTAGTATTGAAAGAAGTATGCTTGGTATCACAAGACTGGATCACAAAAGGAATATGTGGATAAGAAATCAAATAAAAAGAAACCAGTCTCTGACATCATACGAAGAATGAAACATCTGAAGTGATTGCGAAATAGGCTGGACATATTGCTCGAAGACAAGATCGAATACTGAACTTCTTTTATCCAAAGATGGATAAAAGAAGTTCAGTATTCGATTGGATTCCAAGAGAGGAAAAATGACCACGACGTCGACCTAAATCACGGTGGATTGATGATATCATCAGATCTGCAGGAGTGAAATGGGAAAGAAGAGCCATAAACAGTCAGTTTTGGAGTAATCTTGGAAAGGCCTTCATCTATCAGTGGATTGGCAATGGCCGATAAATATCTTATTATTAATTTTAGATAATCTTTAAAAATAACTTCAAAAGCTTGCCAGCCCAAAGTGGTGTCGAAAAAAAAAGTTAACGTAGACTCCGTACTTAATAAGATAAGGGAGGATAACTTGATATTTGAAATATCCAGATTAAAAAGGATTATTATGAAAGAGAGAGACAGAAAAAAGTGATGAAAGCATTTAAGAAACTAATTAATAATACAAGATTATATAATAATATAAGATTTTTTATTTGTTGCTTGGAAAGATCTTACCTGTTTTTTGCCTGCTTTTGTTTTGGAAACACCTATTATGTTGATCTGTTACTTATCCAATTCTTCTGTTAGTTTCATTTCTTTTCTGTTGGTGCTTCTTATGTTGATTGTGTCAATCTTGAACTCTGCTGATTTTGAGTTAGTGTACTTTCTGTGAATTGCTCTGGGAGTTATCAGTCTTAATCTGACAACCTGTACTTGGCCTGAATCTAGCTTTGTTATCTACGAGTTGAATTCACCTACGAGTAATAACAAAAATGGGAAGAAAAACAAGAAGCAGGAATCCGTTCAAGTAGGTACTTTAACAATAAATAATAATAATAATAATAATAATAATAATAATAATAATAATAATAATAATAATAATAAATATAAGTCAAAATTCTCTCATGAAACTGCGTTACCAACAGAGTCACTACTTCGAGCTTCTCACGTGAGAAAGCTAAAGATGTGACAGAGAAGTAGAAAAGTGGGGCTTATTTGAACTAATGATTGAAGAAGAGAAACAAAAGTGTGTGTGTGTGTGTGTGTGTGTGTGTGTGTGTGTGTGTGTGTGTGTGTGTGTGTGTGTGTGTGTGTGTGTGTGTGTGTGTGTGTGTGTGTGTGTGTGTGTGTGTGTGTGTGTGTGAGAGAGAGAGAGAGAGAGAGAGAGAGAGAGAGAGAGAGAGAGAGAGAGAGAGAGAGAGGGAGGGAGGGAGTGAACATTGTTAGCTGATTAACGAGATACGACAGTACTGAGTTAAGGAGGACTATGGAAGCAATGAGCGGACGGACTGTGTAGAAGAAATAGGTGTGAGTTTTTGGAGGTGTGAAGTCAGTTTGGTAGAAAAGACCTGTATGAGAAGGCGGCCAGTACTTCAATGGATTTGGCATCTGGAGCATGAAGAAATTATTTATTAGGCTCAGACTTAATGTAGCGAGTCAAGAAAACTATCATCGTGGGAGGAATGCTGAGAATGTCATGGACGACAGTTATGAATCTGCTGAAGAGATGGAGTTGTACGCATTCCGGCTTCAGACATTTTAAGTGGACCTGAAGAGGAAAAAGAAAAAATGCCAATCGATTCAACCCGACTGTTGATAAAAATATACGAAAAAGGTGATCTCATCGGTAGAAACTGTGGTTTTGTATCTTCAATGATTTTGGCTTCGAAACATCTCCATAAGTAACTGCTAGTTACTAGATTTACTGCTTTTCTATTCTTTTGTTGTTTTTTTTTATATTCTTCTCTTAACTTAAAATTTAAGATTACTTTACGAATTTAAATGGACGATCCCCCAAGTGAAAGCCTAGAGTTCGAGGAGGCGTTTACACTACAGTTTAGAGGTTTTTATGAATTCTTGCAGAAGAAATGACCCAAATTGCAAGTTGAGCGTGAGAGGCCAACAACCACTCCAGTCTTTGATAAGAGACCAAAGTCACAGACGTTGTTGTACTCACAATCCAGTTCATATTTAACCCATGCAAGCTGAGGAATAGAACGGATTTCGTTCCCTTTCGACTAAAGGGAACGAAAGTACATTCTCCATGGAAGCTGAAATAAACAAACCTAAGGGGAGTTTTCATCTATTTATTCTGCGAGCTAAGGAACAATGGACGGCAGCGGCCACAGCCTTCAAAAACCTAAGATAAATTTTATAAAATCCAAGAACACAGACAAGGAGATTCGTAAAGTCGGATACGATTACTGACATAGCGCACTCATTTAGCTTTTACACAATAAAGCATCCAATACCACATATTCAGTTTTAAATGCGAAAAAAATAAACAAAAGAAACTTCAAGAATAGTACTATGCGGTATAATAACAGAATTCGTAACCAACGAGGAAGTCACAAGACATCTCCAAAACCGCGGATTTTATACTTAGCCTCTGCTCTGAGTTGATGAACTGGCAATGGCTCTTTTCCAAGTGGAAATCAGAAAAAAATATCCAGAGATCTACGATCTAAAAACTTTCTGCGGCATGGCTAAAAAATCGAAACCATTACCACGGAAGGCATCAACTGGGCAATACCACCATTGTCAAACTTTCGACCACCCTCAACACTGCCTCAGAGCCGATTAACGCTACGATAAATTCAAAGGAAACTATTCCGATTTTTTGGCTTCCTGCAAAAATTCGAGTCAACTAAATGGGCCAACTGCAGCTGGCCACATCCGGTCAAGGGTGCAAGAAAATAGAAATAGAGTAAAGTTAGTAACTTATCTACTAAGGAGACTCGAACCCAAAGTCACTGAAGATATAATGAATCACAGTTTAAATGAGTCACTGCTACTGATGCGCGATATTTTGTAGTATTATTGTGTGTATTGCTAAATCATGAAAAGAAATTTACTAAAATAAAGAGTCAAAAGCTTCAGTTCGGCGATGCAAAATTATATAAATCAAGTGGATATTAAATCCAGTATTATTTCAAAGCGAATGTAGAAACTATGAAAGTTTCGTACGAAATTTGGCCAGGGAGCTTACGGGAATACACTCGCCGGCATTTACGAGTTACCCTAGGGCGAACGTTATAGAAAACATGATCGCTTGCCCAAGAGTCCACATATTCGCCTTATATTGGTCCATTTTGATAAGGTTTCACTGGCCTGACTGCTGTTTCGAACTGGTTGGTTCTCCTCAGAGACCAGGCAGAAACCTTAAGACAGCAAAAACTTTCGTTCAGTACTAAGGAACTCGAAGTGTCGGAGAGGTGTATTTTGCGTACACCTCGGATATGATTACTGACAATAGCGCACTCATTTAGCTTTTAGACAACAAACGTAAAACTTTATTGTAAAAGTATTTACTAAAATAAAGAGCCAAAAGGCTTCAGTTCTGCGATATGATCATCAAAAGAAATCCAAACAGCACCTGTAACTGTAGCAAAGGCTCACAACTGATGCTGATAATCCACCAATGGCACAGCAAAAAACCACTAACACCCAAACATGTACTTCGTAGATAGTCGTGGCTTCAAAACCGCCACAAAAAAGCCGAACCCCAGCTCTACGGCAAAGTTGCTATAGTAGCCACCACTACCAGCGAAAGGATAATCGGATTCAGCAAAGCAAATCCCAGCTAGAAACCACAAAGAAGTTTGTGAGACAAATGCAAACAATAATTACTGCAAGTGGATGGTTAATAAATGTAGAAGATCAAATTCTCTACAGATTGTGTTCTAGAATGCCAATGGTGTAGAGAACAAAATGCGTGTACTACAAGAAAATAAGACACGCTAGTGCTGTAATTAGTAAAGGGAGCTATGATTTCCTAGGCTAAGGCAATATGTTCTATAGTGTTCTATACCGTAATAATAGGTCAAAGGCCAGAGGGAGAAGCACAGTCATCTTTGTCAAACTCAATACAGAACAGAATGAAATCGTAAATCTCGCCACTATCAACATGGAAATCACGGGGGTGAATGCCCGAACAGCAAATGTTGGTACCCTGAAAATATACTCCATATATGACTCTCCAAACACACAACTACTAAAAGCAGACTTAACTGATATTCTAGATACATATCAAGCAGAGCTATTTGCAGGAGACCTGAAAAATAAGCAAGCTGTCTGGAACTGCAGAACTACAAATCGAGACGGAAAATCCAAAACGACTTTGCCTTGGCAAGGTACAGTATCAAAATCCGCCCTGATGCCTCTACATAGCAATACTACAAAATATCGCACATCAATACCAGTGATTCATTGAAACTGTGATTCATTGTATCTTCGGTGACTTTGGGATCGAGTCTTCTCTGTATGTAAGTTACTAAGTGTACTATATTTCTATTTTGTTTATTTTTTATTTATTTTCTTCTCTTAATTTAGAATTAAATAAAAGCGATGGAAGACCTCAGCTCTGACTATAAGCCAGTTTTCTTCCGTCTGGGTTTGCAACATAAAAATATTCCAAATCAGGTCCCAATCTTCAACTAGACAAATTAACAACAGCTCTACACGAATCTATTGCCCGGTTCTAACCATCGACTGAAAGGGAAAAAAATCGACGATTCAATTTTTGCGCTTGGAACAGGAGATAATAATTGCATTAATAGTTGTCGTAGCGAATGTACCGCACACAAATTACGATTGACTTTCGGATAGATTAAAAACATAATTCGTGAAAAGAACAGAGCTAAGCGCCAATACCACAAAACGCCGATCCCAGAATACTCACAAGCCGTCAACAGAATTATGAAGGAAGTTCGATATGCGCTTTAAAACTATCAAAATCAATAGCAGTCGACCAAACTTCACACACCTTAAACACAGAGGACCAGTCATTCTGAGAAATGCCCAAAACTCCATACAGAGACCATAAAACCCTCCCACCAATCATGGTGAATGTGATCTGGTTTACCATAATGTAGACAACTGGAAGATTTTGCTGACAGTCTAGAGAAAACAGTGTAGTCCAAACTACATCCAGGCTGATCTGAACTTAATCAGTAAAGTGCAGTGGCGCACCCAGGGAGGCGGCCAAGGCCCCCCCCCCAAAAAAAAGAAAAAGGATATAAACACTAGAAAATTTTCCAAAAATCTTTTCCTAATTAAAATTGATTTTTTTAAATTTATGTTGTGTCTTCTATTTCTATACTATTTGTCATGTATTGGCGATCACTGCAGATGCTGAGTCATAGGTCGTATGTAATGCGTAGTGTGTATTCGTAAATCGTCTACTCACCCCCCCCACAAGATTAAATCTTGAGTGCTCGGGCCCCCTCCAAGAGTAAATCCTGAGTGCGCCACTGGTAAAGTGCACACTTGGCACGCTGTATACGCTAAAATGCACAGCGTTCATTAACACTACCAACCGAAGTACTCTTCTTTTGTGCAAGATGATATTTATATTCATGTTCCTGAAAAGTTACCTTCATACAAGTTGATGAAGATGATGTTGATATATTCTAGAGATTTCTTTGTGAAGTTACTTATCTTATATATTGTTATGGATGATTACATTGAGTTTATTTTCTATTGTCATGTGCTCGTCAAGCCAGTTTGTTTGGGATTTATTATTATTATTATTATTAAGAGAGACCTCCAGGGAGTCAGAGACTCATCGAGAGAGACCACATACTACACAGCAGCTATCATACTTATTCTTGAATTCATTCACACTGCTTGCACTCACAACATCCAACGGCAATCCATTCCAATCACGCATCACATGAGAGAAAAATCTAGCCCTCACACCTTTCTTGGCGGCCTTCATTCTCGGCTTCCAAGGATGCCCTTTCGTCCTTTCCTCACCCTCCATAAATTGAAAAATTCCATCATTTGAAATCCTGTATGATCCTTTCAGAAGTTTATGTCACAATCATATCACCCCTCTTTCTCCTGTTTGCTAGTGTTGGCAGTCTATAAATTCTCAATCTTTCTTCATAATCAGTATTCTACAATCCTGATATCATTTTAACACTCTCCTTTTTACTCTCTCCTATATATCAGAATCACAACGGAAACCAGGAGACCAGACACCTGTGCACAACAGTCCAAGTGAAGTCACATCAAGGCCTTGTAAAGAGGCAAAATAACAACCTTATCTTTATATGTGAACATTCGTTTCAGCACTGCAATTATCTTTTGAGTTGTATTTGCAATCTTTGCCACATGGCCCCCTAAACTTCTACTTCCTATCTATTAACACCTCCAAGATCCCTAGCCTCATCAGTTTCTTCTAGCCTAATCCCACCAATATAATACGACATTGGATATCTAATCATGCCGAAGTGAATGATTTTACATTTACTGACATTGAAGTGACACCCATTTTCCCATGCCCACAGTTCCAGCCTATACAAATCATTCTGCAAAGACTGCATATCAGCAGCATTCCTGATTACTCTAACTATCTTTGCATCATCATCAGCAAATAACTATATGTCACTTGTCAAATCCTTCCCAATATCAGTAATGTACAGATTGAATAACAGTGGACCAAGCACTGATCCTTGTGGTACACCACTTGTTACTTTAAACCTTGCAGACTCAGTACCCTGTATACCACTTTTTGATATCTGTCAGTCAGCCATCCTCTTATCCATGATATATTGTATAACCCAAACCCATTTTCTCCAATTTATGCAGAAACATAAATTTGAGAAAATGGTAACATTGTTATAGAATGTGAGCAAATTGCTAATACATGACCTTCCAGTAAACCCATGTTGTTCATTGGAAAGAAGATAGTCACTGTCAACTCATTTCTGAATGCGGTTCGTGGCCAATTTTTCCAAAATCTTCACCACCACTCCTGAGATACAAATTGGTCGATAGTTGGATACATCGATCTTTGCACCACCCTTGTGCAATGGAATTACCATACATTCCTTCCATTCCTGCAGAATCTTCCCTGTTCTGAGACTCATATTAAACATCCTAGTCAAAGGAACGGCCAGTTCAGCTGAATACTCTTTTAGCACACGTGCTGATATTTCATCAGTCCCTATTGATGAATCCTTATTCATTTTGTGCAACAGCTCTAATACCTGGGACTCACACATCTGCGTTTCTTTATCTAGTGAACCTGTTGCGTTCACCAGGTTGATAGCTTTTAACGAAATGGGCACTCATTAACTGATCAACCTCTTTTGCATCTGTAACCCTCACGCCATCTGGATTTAGAAGAGTTATTCTTTCATATTCATTCTTTCTTTTACTTGCAGCATATCGATAGAATTCTTGTGGGTTGTCTTTAGTACGCAGAGCATGTTTCGTTTTCATAATCAGACTTTGCTTTCCGTACAACAGTCGTGACTATACTAGCCTGCTGCTTATAACGTTCTTAACGGACGTCATCCTTATGCAAACGGTATTCCTTCCACATCGTCCTTTTCTTATAAGTTTACACATCCATTTGACTCCTACTCTATTTATTCTTCGAACTCTCGGAACGCATTCTGATATCGCATCATTTAAGTATTGTTTAAATGCTTCCCATGCACTGTCGATATTCTTTCCACCCAGCAACCAATCCCATTCCACTGAACTCAGTATACTCCTCAGTTGGTCATAATTTCCTGCTTTGTAGGTCAGCATGTAATGTTTTCTGAATGGAACATTCATAAACTTAGTCATTTCCCAAGTGAGTACCGCATAATCAGTTACCAACTGGAGGCAGAATAGTTACGTCTTTAACTGAAACTTCCTCTGATACTATTTATAAAAACCGTTATTTTTTTCTAGCACTGCAATAATAAATAAATCCTCTAATGTCCTTGATATACCAAAAGAAATAAGCAAAGCTCTTTTCGATCTAACGTTTGGAAATAAATTGACGACGAATCTTTAAGATTTGATATAAACTGAGTTCATTTCTGGAGAGTGTTTTTTGAGTTGTGAATAACGTTAAAAATCAGAGTATCTATGTAAAAAAACAAAGAAAAACTACTTTATGAAATATATAATTTAAACCATCTAACAATTTTGACTCAAGGCAGTTATTACATGGTTAAACACTACCTGACATACTACTAAAATAAAATAAAAAAATTAGCTAATGCCTTTTATTCCGTTTAGGGAGTAGGCGAGGCTTTATACCCTATCTAGCTTTTGGAGACTGAGTGGGGAGTTCAATCACCACTAAGAAATTATTATTATTATTATTATTTTTTTTTTTTTTTTGTCAGTTGAATGATGACTGCGATAAAGAAGGACTGACATTAGTAGAAACAGTAGTGCATTCAGGATTTTATCTTGGTGGGGGGGCGAGTTCAGTAGACGATTTGAGAATACACACTATGCATCGCATACGACCTATGACTGAGCATCTTTCCTTTTTCTTTGGGGTGGCCAGGGCCCTTTGGCCCACCCCTGGGTGCGCCACTGAGTAGAAATAGAATCGAAAGTATATCATGCCTGTCCAAAGAAAGATCGTTATAGGTTCCATTCCTAGGTTGGGAGTGAATGGATGTCCAACCTCATTAAGCAAGAAACCCAGAAGAAAATCATGTGGAAAGAATATTGTGAGAATAAGAGTGCAGGGGAGTTATGAATTATACAAAGTTCAGGACAGAAAAGTAACGAGTATTGTGAGGAAAGCTAAATCAGAGTATGAAAAGAAATTAGCCATGCAAGCTAAAGGCAAGCCAAATAATTTTATCGTTATGCAGCAAGTAAAAGAAAGAATGAATGTTGAATAATAACTTTATTGAATGTAGGTGGTACTCGAGTGTTGGAAGCTAATGAGTGTTCAATTTACTAAGATATATCAACCAGGTATATGTTACATTGGATGAAGAGTTGAGATTCATGGAAATGAGCTGTTGAAGAGCTGTTACATAACGTGGATAAGAATTTTTCAACAAGGGCAGAAGGAATATCAACCAGTTTGCTAAAGGAATGGTCAACCAAATTGGCTATGTCTTTCTCATGTTTGTATAACTTGAGTCTCAGCTCAGGATGGTACCACAGGAATGGAAGGAATATATGCTAGTTCCATTGTACAAGGGTGGTGCAAAAAACTGATGTGTCTAACTCCTGACCTATCAGTATTTAGAGAAGTTAGTAAGAACTCGCCTACAGAAATGGGTAGAGAAACATGCTATACTCTGCAAGAAACAGCATGGGCTCACTAAAGGAAGGTCATGTTTTAGCAATTTGTTCATATTTCATAACAATGTTATAGCCGAGTTTGATAAAGGGAATAAATACAATATGATAATGTTGGATTTTTCTAAGGCATTTGAAAGAATACCACATGAAAGGCTGTTGCATAAACTGGAGAATATCGGATTGGAATTAGACTCTTGATTTGGATCAGATGATGGTTGACAGACATATATCAAAAAGTGGTTTACAGTGGATGTGAATCATCTGATAGATTTAAGGTGATCAGTGATGTACCTGAGGGTTCAATCCTTGGACCATTATTGTTCAATATATATATTAATGACATCAGACAGGGTCTAACATCGGATGTGCAATTGTTTGCCAATGATGCGAAGATAGACAGGGTAATCAGAGATGCTACTGATATTCGGCACTTACAAAATGATTCGAATCGGCTGGATATTTGGGCAAACGAAAATGGCTATAAGTGTAAAGTTTTGTAATTTGACGTGATTAGATTTCTAGTGGCATATTGGTGGAGAGGTATTTGAAGTTGAAAGGTCACATAGCATAAGTTGCGAATAAATCTCAAAGAATAATTGCGATGTTGAAGCAAACTTTGACATGTAAGGGATAAGGAGGTCATTTTGCCTCTTTATAAGGCTTTGATAAGACCACATCTGGATTATTCTGCATCAGTTTGGTCTCTCAGATTCCAAGGGGATAAAGAAGCTGCGGAAAGGGTGCAAAGACGAAGAGTTACAAAGATTATATCTGGATTATGGGATTTAGATGATGAGGACAGATTGCGAGTATGTGGATTACAGACTGGTTAACAACAGAAAGAGGGTGATATGATAGAGGCCTATAAACTTTTGAATGGGCATTATAGGATAACGTCTGATAAATTTTTTTCTATGTGTGGAAGGTGCGGAGAGAACATGGAAGCATCTATGGAAGCTAAACTTATTTTCAGGCAAGAAAGTGGTAAGAGCTAGGATTTTCTCCTAGAGAGCAGTGAGTGAGTGGAATAATTTTTCCCCTAGGGGTAGTGAGTGCATTTGGTGTGAATGAATTTAAGGGAAGGTATGACAGCTGGTTTGAGTGAATTATAGCCTCGATCGATGAGTTAGTCCTTGACTCCCTGGTGATCTCAGATAATAATAATAATAATAATAATAATAATAATAATAATAATAATAATAATAATAATAATAATAATAATAATAATAATAATAATAATAATTATTATTATTATTATTATTATTATTATTATTATTATTATTATTATTATTATTATTATTATTGTTCCGGGAAACTCCAAGGAGTCGACAGACTCATCGAGGGAGGCCCTAACATCATGTCAAGAACAACTATTCAACATTCACACAGTATCTATCATACCTTGCCTTGAACTCATTCACGGTCATAGCACCCACAACAGACTCTGGAAGCTTATTCCACTCATTCACCACTCTCCAAGTAAAGAACCTAGCTCTAACACCCTTGTCAACCACGCTCTTGCCCAGCTTCCATGCATGGCCTCTAGTCCTCCCACCACCAGTCATATTTTCAAAAATATCTTCTGGATCAATCTTATAAAAACCCTTCAGTAATTTGAATGTTTCAATCATATCACCCCTCCTTCGCCTATCGTCCAATTTCTGCAACCCACAAATCTTCAACCTATTCTCATAAGGTTCATTCCTCAGAACTGCTATCATCTTGGTCACTCGTCTCTGGACCCTCTCCACTTCCTCCCCATCACGAAGAAACCCTGGTGCCCATAACTGGGCACAGAAGTCCAGATGGGGTCTTATCAAGGCTCGATACAGAGGAACAACAACTTGTTCGTCTCTGCATGTTAAAGTATTTTTCAGAAGCCAAGTGATTTGGTGAGCTGTTTTAGTTACTTTTGCAATGTGCCCCCTAAACTTCAACTCCCTATCCACCAACACTCCCAAATCCCTGGCCTCATCAATCTCCTGGAGTATGGTTCCACCAATGCGATATACTGCTGCTATTCTTTTCACCCCAAAGTACATAACCTTACACTTTGCCACATTAAATTGACATCCATTTTTCCTAGCCCAGTCTTCCAAACTATCCAAATCATCCTGTAAAATTTTGACATCCTGTGCACTCACAATTGCTCTACCCAACTTTGCATCATCAGCAAACAAGTGAACACTTCCTCTCAGATCCTTTCCAATATCATTGATGAACAAATTGAAAAGCAGTGGTCCAAGAACAGAGCCCTGTGGCACTCCACTAGTCACAAGACGTCTTTTAGACTCCACTCCTGAATAAACCACTCTTTGATATCTATCCTTCAGCCACCCTCCTATCCATCTCACCAACCCTATATCTATACCCATCTGCTCCAGTTTACTGATTAGGGTCCATGTGGTATCCTATCAAAGGCCTTGGCAAGGTCCAGTAGTATCACTGTAAACCCATTACCCCTATCCGGTTCAGCCGTCACTGTGTTATAAAACGTGAGCAAGTTACTGAGGCATGATCTACCCTTCACAAAACCATGTTGTCCCCCATACAATATCCCATTTTCATCTATCCACTCCTGTATTCTTTTCTTGACTAATTTCTCTAAGACCTTGACAATGATTCCTGATATGCTAATCGGTCGGTAATTTACAACAGCAGTCTTGGAACCACCTTTATACAGTGGAACTATTTTCCCCTATTACCACCCGCTCGGGACTAACCCAGACCCGAGACTCAAATTAAACAAAATGGTCAAGGGTACTGACAATTCTTTAGCTGCTTCTCGTACAACACGAGCTGGTATACCATCCAATCCCACAGATGTATTGACATTGAGGTTATGCAATAGACTACTCACCTCCACTTCATTAACCACAATTCCCGTATAATCTACTGGTTTATTCGTTTCTGCAATGTCACCACCTGGATGATATACTCTTGCAAAGTGCTCACTCAGTAACTCAACTATCTCAACTGATTCAGTTACCTCCCTACCATCGGCATTCTTTAAAATCAATCTGCCATGTACATTTTTCCTTTTACTTGCTACATATCTAAAAAACTGTTTAGGATTCTCTTTAGCCTGCATGGCCAATGTTCTTTCGTAATCCTTTTTTGTTTTTCTTACCACACTCGTCACTCTTCTGGCCTGCGCTTTATACCGTTCATGTGCCTGCCGGACACCCTTCTCCTTAAATTCCCTCCATAGTTGTTTCTTTTTTTGCAGCTCAAGCTTAATCGTGTTATTCATCCATTTAACCCCTACTTGATTTATTATTCAGACTCTAGGTATACAGTCAGCCATTGCTTCATGCAAGCACTTCTTAACTACCTCCCATGCACTATCAACTTCTAGTCCTTGCAGTTGTACATGCCATGGCACTGAGCCAATCAAACTCCTAAGCTTGTCATACTTTCCAGCCCGATAATTCCACATGTACCCTGTCTTAATTGAAAATTCTACACCTTTAGCCACCTCCCAAGTTAAGACCCTATGATCACTCTCACCGATTGGTGGCAATGTGGTCATATTTGTTACAGCCAAATCCTCAGATGTAATTACTAGGTCAGGCACTCTCTGACCCCTAGTATTTTCCATTACATGCTGTCGCAGATAGTTATCCCTTAATAACCGCATAAAATCCAGTTCCTTCCTTCCGTGTGTCCTCTCCTCACTCCAATCAATGCGACCATAGTTGAAATCTCCCATAATAATCACCCTCCTTCCACCCATTTCTTCTATTTGCTTGTGCATACTGTCACCACCATCTTTTCCATCACCTGGTCTATAGCAGCACCCAATTGTATATTTAGTTCTGCTAGCCACAATCTCACACCAAATGGCCTCAAATGTGCTCTTTTCTCTATCCTGCAATTCAACTTCTATTCTCCTTGGCTGGAGCTCATCAGCTATCATCAACAATACTCCTCCCCCCATTTTATTCTCTCTGTCATTCCTGAACACACTATACCCATCACATTCAATCCCACTAGTTATATCATCTACAGTCAGCCATGTTTCACTAATACCTATAACCTGTGGTCTGGAAGTGCCAACCATGGCCAAAAACTCTTCCTTCTTGCTCCTAATACTCCTAGTATTAGTGTACATGAATTTAAGACCCCCATTAGCCCCAACCCTACCTTGATGCCTTATATTAACTATCTCACTCAGATTTGTTGTCCTTATTTGCTCTGGCATATTATATTCATTCTTACATTCAACTGCCTCCATAAGGACTGTATATCTACTCCCCCCCCTTAACAAATCTAGTTTCCCTGAATTTGCACATCCACTACATTCAGCAACACTTTCTCAAGTCTTCTTACACCGTAACCATTCAAATGCAAGCCATCCATCTTATATAGATCCTTTCGCCCATCAAACTCACTCCACACATCCACAAATTCCACACCACTCGTCATACATAACCCACGCATAAAGTCATTGCAATTATGGCCCTCCTTTTAAACATTTCACTGTCATACCGTGGCAAAAGACTAATCATTCTAACTCTCTCACTCTTTTCTTTTGCTACCTCAAACAATTCATTCAGGTCTTCTATCATTTCCATTTTATCTCCTTTCAAATCATTCGTACCTGCCACAACAATCATTTCTTTCACCCTTTCCTTTTGCTCTCTAATAGACTCAGTTACGTCCTTTATGGTTGCACCAGGTTGGTACGATTTTGTCAAATCCTCTACTAACACACTTCGTACTAACGAGTCTCCATACAGCACTCTATCCTTCATTTTGTTCATGTTCACATTCATACGTCTATTTTTCCTGTCATACCTTTTATTATTGGTTGGTTCATTCAGTCTACTTTTGTTCATGCACTCTAGCTGCTGTTTTGCTCTTTCTATTGCAGATTCTGGGAATTTTTGTTTCCAAATTAAATGCGTACGCTTTCTAAAACCTCGTTTTTCTGGTATTGATCTGTAAAAAACACTTCATAACTTCTTTGTTTTCTTCTAGAGTCCATTTTTTAACGTTTATTATTTTAACGAAAAGTCAACAAACTTCGAGCTGATTTGAACAACTTAAAGAGTTTTAAAGAAGGACAGCTGAAAAATAATAACATCAAAAACAAACTGATTAACAGATATAATTTGGTCAACAAAACAATTGCTGATGTTATTGAAGAGCTGAAAGAAAGAATTATAACGACTGCACAGAAAATTAAAAGATATGAAGCAAGAACAAAGCATTATATACAATATATGCAATTTGGACAGAACCAACGTCAGTTCTTTCAGTCTCTCCAGAGAAATACAAATGCAAACAATCATTCACCAGAAAAAGAAGAAACACTCAAATTTTGAAAGATAATCTGGGATAATCCTATCGAACACAATAAAGATGCCTCATGGATTAAGGAAATAGAATCAGAAATGAAACAAAAGCAGATGCAAAATGTCATTATCTCTAAAGAAATGCAATGCACAAGCCAGAAAAATTAAAAAACTGGAGTGCACCTGGCAAAGACAAACTACCTGGATTTTGGTAAAGCATCTAACCAGTCTACATCATCGAATGGCAGAACAATTTAATTATTTGTTGCAATGAGGCTCAGTGGAAGACTGGATGATATCTGGGCGCACTTTTCTCTTCATGAAAGATAAGGTAAGGGTGCACACCCAAGTCGTCCAAAAACATGCCTACCAACTATGCTTAAGCTGTTCACTGCAATCATAGAAAATTCAATATACCACTACTTATCAGATAATCAGATTTATCCGATTGAACAAAAAAAGCAATTTTCAAAAATCCAGAGGAACAAAAGACCAGATGCTTATTAATAAAATGATTCTCAGAAATTCAAAAAGACGAAAAACTGACTTAATCATAGCATGAATAGACTATAACAAAGCATTGGATTCCCTCTCACAGTCCTGGATCATAAAATCACTACAAATATTTTGAATTAGCAAAAACATATGTTCCTTTCTGGCTGCTGTTATGAAATCATGGAAAACAACTTTAATAGTCAATAATGAATGATTCGGACATATCAGCATTAAAATAGATGTCACCATTGCTCTGCAACATTTCTTTGATACCTTTATCTATGATTCTGAACAAAACAAAACTTGGATATGAAATTCCTAAATGTAATATTAAAATTTCCCATCTATTGTATATGATGACTTGAAGTTATATGGAAAATCAGCCAAGCAATTAGACTGTTTACTGGACACAGTTAGTATTTTAAGTCAGGACGTCAAAATGGAATTTGGTTTAGATAAAAACGCAAATTTTATCTATTAAACAACGAAAAATTGACACTAGCAATTTTAATTTTGATCAAGAGAAATATATAAAAGCAATTTCAGCTGACAAACACTATAAAAACCTAGGAATATTAGAAGCTAGTGACATTTTCTACTCGAAAGTTAAACAACAGGCAGCAGCAGAATACACCAAAAGAGTTAGGAATATTCTGAAAACAAAACTAAATGGATTAAACACAATTATAGCGAATAAATTCTTGGGCTATACCAGCAACCTGATACACAGCTGGCATAATAGATTGGACAAAAGAAGACCTGGACAAATTGGACCGCAAAACTAGAAAACTAATGGCTATGCATCATGCAGTACATCCACGAAGTGATGTTGATCTCTTGTTCCTACCAAGGAAGAATAGGTGGATGGGGTCTGCTGTAAGTGAGACAGACTGTGGAAGAAGAGGAAGAAATTAGCTTAAAATGTTACATCGACAATAGCTCTGAGCAAATTCTTCAAGCAGTTACACTAGAGGGTCTTCTGAAAGTAACAGGAAACAAATGTGATTACAAAAAGAAACAGCTAAATAAACGATATGTACGCTGGAAAAATAAACCTTTGCATGGCCAGTTTCTTAGAGATACTGAGGACAAAATTGACGTGAACAAGACGTGGCAATGGCTACATATGGACATATTAAAAAGGAAATGGAAGGATTTATTCTAGCGGCTCAAGAAAAGGCATTACAAACTAATGCAATGAAAGCAAAAATTTTGAACAGCAATAATAACAGCAAATGCAGATTATGCGATCAGAAAGATGAGACTGTAGAACATCTAATCAGTGCCTGCAGCAAAATAGCTCAAACTGACTATAAATACTCCCATGATCAAGTGGCCTAAATAATTCATTGGCACGTATGCAAAAAAAATGGTTTTCCTACATCTGTTAACTGGTGGCAGTATAAAATAGAGACAGTACTGGAAAACGAAACTGCAAAATTCTCTGGGACTTTTGAATACAGACTGATCGGCATTTGGAACACCATTGATCTGACATCAGAATCATCGAACATCTACAGGTTTGGTTTATCGATATCGCAGTGCCCAGTGATAAGAACATTAACAACAAAGAGCTGGAAACAATTATTAAATATCGAGATCTGTCGATCGAAGTTGGCAGGCTGTGGCTTAAACACACTAAAGTATCCCAATAGGTATCGGCGCACTTGGCACAATTTCAAAGAAGCTATCCAACTATTTACAGCAACTAAACATCAACGAAGTGACCTCATATGACCTACAAAAAACAGCATTACTTGGAATATTCCATATTTTACGACGCTACCTGACAGACTATTCTTAGATTCTTGAGTAGAATCTATACTGTTCTGTATCACCAGTCAAATTGTTGTTTAAATAATGTTGTTTAAATCTTGTTTTGACTGTGTATTAATTATGTGATTAAACAACAACAACAACAACAATAATAATAATAATAATAATAATAATAATAATAATAATAATAATAATAATAATAATTCTGGTGACCTATTAAGGGACCTTTTTTCTAGACCTTTTCTCCACAGGTTCCTGAATTAGTTGATATTTCATAAGAGAAAGTGTCTTACAGGGAACTTTGATTTTCAACCCCTAATCTCACGAATCGATTGTAGATCACACAATATTACAGAGAATAATACAAGTGATAGAGCTATAAAATGATGGCAGTTGCCTTCAGACTTTTCTGTTTTGTCCTGGGAAAAAAAAAAAAGATGGAGATTGACTATCCACATCCTTAAAAGTTCGTTGGTTCTAAAGGAACTGCTTGTTCCTTTGGAAGAATGAAATGCATTACACGATTTTTTTAAATTAATGAACAAAATAAATCCTTGTTATATGAATAAAACAAAATAAATGAATTCTCTGATGTATTTTATTCACAAGGGGAGTGGATAAAGCTCTTATTTCCGACTTTTGAAAATTGCTAGGTAGTCGGTTCCTCACGTAGCCATCAATGAAAGTTGAGCCCATGTCTATCTATGAGATTTAGAGGCATCGGGGGGGGGGGAGTACGATAAATAACTGCCATCTTCTCGTGAATCTTAAACCGGAACGAGGGTGGAATGAAGATGGCGGCTCGCGTGGTAGTGTTTAGTGTCGTGTATTATTGATGGTGAATGGGGGGGGGTGGGGGGGGGGGGGGGTGGGGGGGGGGGGGGGTGGGGGGGGGGGGGGGTGGGGGGGGGGGGGGGTGGGGGGGGGGGGGGGTGGGGGGGGGGGGGGGTGGGGGGGGGGGGGGGTGGGGGGGGGGGGGGGTGGGGGGGGGGGGGGGTGGGGGGGGGGGGGGGTGGGGGGGGGGGGGGGTGGGGGGGGGGGGGGGTGGGGGGGGGGGGGGGTGGGGGGGGGGGGGGGTGGGGGGGGGGGGGGGTGGGGGGGGGGGGGGGTGGGGGGGGGGGGGGGTGGGGGGGGGGGGGGGTGGGGGGGGGGGGGGGTGGGGGGGGGGGGGGGTGGGGGGGGGGGGGGGTGGGGGGGGGGGGGGGTGGGGGGGGGGGGGGGTGGGGGGGGGGGGGGGTGGGGGGGGGGGGGGGTGGGGGGGGGGGGGGGTGGGGGGGGGGGGGGGTGGGGGGGGGGGGGGGTGGGGGGGGGGGGGGGTGGGGGGGGGGGGGGGTGGGGGGGGGACGTACAATTCAGTACTATTACTTCATGATTTAGTATTATAAACACTTCATCTGTTTTTAGGTGTGTTAAAAGATTACCTTCACACAAACTTAAAAATAAGCAGTTAACTGAAACCATTCAAGAAAAATACTCACAGTAATTTTTCAACTCAAAATTTGAAATCGAAATATGCATAACGGCCAGTGTTGACTTTCAAAGTAATGACTACTTTATATAAGCGAACGGAACTGGTAGCATAATGTGTACAAGCTAGAGAATTACTGGATTAGGCCTTAACCACCACATGCAAGAAAATGATGAAAATTCAAACAAATGTTAATATAATTAATATATATTGATATGAACCAAAGACTCTTTAAAACCACAATACATTCACTTACCTCCAAAATTCAGTTATTAATCGCAGAGTACAAATTAAAATCGCATTAAATTTTAAATTAGTTATTCATAAAATACAACACTTATACCACAGTAGTGCCACCTACTAACCTTCTATCGAAGAAATATAAACACTAATTATAAATTAACAGAATGAAAAGTATTTGAACAATATCACGTGATATTGCGTTTGTCAGAGGATGCACAAGTAAATAAATGTTTACACATTTATTTCATAATTAAGTGCGATATTAAAAGAGAAAATATAGTGCATGACAAAAATATGATTTGTTTTATGAGCAACAAATTTGCGAAACTTAATAAGCAGTTGCAATTTTTATTCGCCTTGTTTATTTAGTAATGAAGTAATGTAAATGATTGTTATTTAACACAATTTAATACTACTTTCAGGAATCGTTTATTGTGCTTAATTCAAAAAGTAAGTTTTAGTTTGAAGTAATTCACAAACATGATATTAAATATATAAAATTTTGTACCAAGCAGGTCACTTAAAACTTTCATTATGCAACTGGATTTCTGTTATTTCTTCCTTTGTTCCTGTGCACATATAAACCTACATTATTAAAAAAAAAATCAGCTAACGAATTTTATTTCCCTACAGGGAATCTTGGCCGTTTATTGCTATCTATATTTTGGAGACGATGGGCCATTTCAATCTCTACCAGTAGCCAGTGAGAGAGTTGACCCAATTATCACTAAGTGTAAACGGTATCCGATGAAGAGACGATTGACAAGTATCGGCATCTCTCTCTCTCTCTCTCTCTATAATTATAATATATATATATATATATATGACAGAATGATCATTGACTAGGTTAACATACATAGTTTTATGAAAAATATTGAATGACTAGAACCGAGATTTAATTAAAAAGGTTTTAATATAAACACACTACTAGTTTCGGCCTGTAACAGCCTTCTTCAGGTGACATTATAAAAGAAAAAACACTAAACATTGAGGGTTAAAAGACTATGAACAACATAGACAGTCTTTATACATAATTAGCATTAAAACGTTGTAGTTGTATTTGAAGCTGTTCTTTCCTGAAGAAGGCTGTTACAGGCCGAAACTAGTAGTGTGTTTATATTAAAACCTTTTTAATTAAATCTCGGTTCTAGTCATTCAATATTTTTCATAAAACTATATATATATATATATATATATATATATATATATATATATGTAATAGACGTTATTTTCGAAATTCATTAATAGTAAGAAGTGCTCGCAATGCCGTTGATTCTTCTTCAACAAAAGAAGTTTTGGCCATTTTTCATTCAAAAATCAGAAGAGATGGCGCACTGGTTACCTGTAGAAGTAGAACACTGCTTAAAAGGAAATTTGGCTGTTGTTTTATATAAAATTAATTCTAAGCACATAACAATATTAGATCTGATTTAGAAGGTTCATGTCAAATATGCAACATCCAGTTATTGTTGTGTACATAGCATGCTTTGTTTAGTCCCGATTTCTGTTCCGGAACCAGTGGGCCACTGGTATTAAATATAACTTTACTTTAAAAGCAATTTTATACTGCCTTTCTGTAAATTTTAAGATTTACTCTGATAATATCGAATCTATTATTAAGCCTGTTCTGAAATGTTATTATTATTATTACTATTATTATGTGACACCTCCAGGGAGTCTAAAGACCCATCGAGGGAGAGTGTGCCAACAGCATCGAACAATTGTTCCGCTTCCAACTACTAACCAAGTTCAAACTTGATTAAGTTTTTGCGAGACATTTAGTAGCAGAGGCTCTACCAATCGATCAACCTTTGCTGTCATTCCGTAAATATAATTATAAATGGTTTTAATAAATAAGTGATTGAAAATTATATACCTCTGGAAGTAAAGACTTTTCGAAATCCAGAAATCATTCAAGATTAGCAATTACCAAAGAGGTATCTGAAGGATGTCCCATGATATTTTTTTAACTTATAGAGACAAATTTCCTTTCCTAGAATAGCTTTCGGACAAGGATTCACTCTTCAAATTTCTGGAGAAAATATTTTTAGCTTCCTTGCTGGAGAGAGAGAGAGAGAGAGAGAGAGAGAGAGAGAGCGAGAGAGAGAGAGAGAGAGAGAGAGAGAGAGAGAGAGAGAGAGAGAGAGAGAGAGAGAGAGAGAGAGAGAGTACAATGTGAAACAAAAAGTAATTCTAAAGCTGTAGAAATTCTAAAACTGTAGAAATTCTAAAGCTGTAAAAGTGTAATTCTAAAGCTGTAGAAGTGTAATTCTAAAGCTGTAGAAATGAATTTGCTAATTGTTTTAGATTACAAAAGAATTTTTCATACCATATATTGCTGGTAGATGGTTTTGTTTTTAAGAATTAAAAGCAACGGAGACTGTTAAGTCTGGTAGTTGCGTGTATAGAAAATGCTTACGAGTTTCCAGAAGCAAAACCGTCTTGCTGTTTTCCATGCAACACCAGAGTACTGTCAGTTTAAGAAGTCCGTAGGCAAAGATTTTCGTGTCCTACGAAGGAGTAAAACTCTGCTCTTTTTAACCAAAACAAATTGTCGTTTTCGACCGAACCACCAACGCTGCCGTTTTCATTTCTCGTTAACTCGAGAATGCCATTCTTTATTGTGCGACCACAGAAGCGAGACCCTCTCGGCATTTTGCGCATTGCAGAAGAAGGCGAATCCATTCCGATAATAGGGTAATAAATTTCGTAGGATGAGTGTTTATTATTATTATTATTATACAGCGGAAAGTGGTAACTATTCTGCTTGTACAGCAGTTGGAAAATTTGACGTATTAAGCACGTGAAGTCACGTGTTGGTGAATTCGTACATCGCTTTATTCCTTTCCACCCCTTCAACATGAATTGACTCTTCTTGGCAATCTGCCAGCGACTGTTCTCGCTTCTGTGGTCGGACAGTAGTGTTATCATGAATATTAAGCGCCTCCATAGCACAATTATAAGAATGACGGCACATTGTGCCCGTCGACTGGAAAAGAACTGAGTTCGATTCTTTTCGTGATGAAAAGATTCTTTGTATGGATATTTTTAATTGAAGGTGAGTTATCAAACCAGATATGGAGATAGCAAGAATTTTTCTCCGGGAACTCGGATTTTTCATTCCGTCCTTCATGAGAATAAACACAGCTTACAAACAATATATACAATATTGTTAGTGGACGGTAGATGGTGGTATTATCGCATAGTTGGAGGATTAAGTA
The DNA here is from genome assembly GCF_054136105.1 of Typopeltis vanoorti. Classification (NCBI taxonomy): domain Eukaryota; kingdom Metazoa; phylum Arthropoda; class Arachnida; order Uropygi; family Thelyphonidae; genus Typopeltis; species Typopeltis vanoorti. The sequence continues at coordinate 72,804,099 of NC_143553.1, read as the reverse complement.
AGGGAGACGGTGGGTTGTAGTGGAGTGAGTCCCTGGACTGCCTGGGACTCTCATGTAATAATAATAATCTTCTTCTACCTACTACGTATTAGTGCTACTGGCCTGTTACAGAGCTGACTTGAGCTCTTCTAAGTCGTACCCGTCCCGAGGATAAGGTAACTACTCCTACGCCTCCCGGTATGTATATCCTGCGGTTGTATCTGGTGTGTTCACGGGGCAGGTTTAGCTGCTTGCGGGAGCAAAACCACCACATAAACCTTGGAGAGAAACAGTACTGTCCACGCCCAAGAATGGCTAACTTGGCTATGTTTGAGAAAGATCCTTTTCCTCACGTCGGTGACGGGAATCGAACCCAGGACACTCCTTTCGTGTATGGTAGCGAAGGGTATAGCCACAATAATGTTTCATTAATAATAATAATAATATTTCCTTAATGCATACCATTAATACATAACCTCGAGGGCTCACTTTAGTGATTATGGGAGCCCAATGCTATTAGAGTACTCGAGGGCGATACGGGCGAATCTTTCTATGTTTCTATTTTTTTTTTTTTTCATTTCTTCATGCATAGAAGTCAACGGGAAACCACTATGCTTCTACTTTTCCCTAGTTTGGATGAGCATCAGGGATGAAAATGACGAGCGATGCACAGTTTAGGATGGGACTCGTGGGTCCGGAACTGTGCAGTTGGCTACCAGGGAGGTCACTTGTTCTAGTATGGATATTGATTAGATTGCATGTCAGTCATATGACTCATCTTTAGTAAAGCCTCTGGCAGGTGGACAAGAGGAAAATGGAATATATTCATGTGGAAAAGGGGCTAAAAGTAATTTTCGCATTGGATCTTGAAATGTGAATACCTTACTTCAAACTGGAAGATTGGAGATTGTAAAGATGGAGATGCTAAGATTGAAAATAGGTGTTCTGGGAATGGCTGAGGTGAGATGGAACGGAAAAGCAGATTTCAAAACAGATGATCGAATGAGAATAATTTACTCAGGAAAGGGAAGAGCAACATCAAGCAGGTGTTGGTATAACATTGAATAAACGAGTGGCAGGATGTGTGGAAGGCTACTGGCAAATCACAGACAGAGTTTTGGTGGTAAAGATGAAAGCAAAACCAAGATCTGATTATTCAGATATATTTACCTACTTGTGATTATGAGGATGAGACGGTAGAGAGAGTTTATGGCGATATAGAACAGGGTTTAAAATGTAAAGAAACAAAAGATATAATTATAATTCGGGGCGATATGAATGCAAAAATCGGAAGAAGGGAGGAAGATATTGTTGGGCTATATGGATTGGGAGTGAAAAATGAAAGAGGAGATATGCTGTTGGATTTCTGCAGAAAACTTGATTTAGCAATTATGAACACTTGGTTTAAGAAACATCCAAGAAGATGGTATACGTGGGAAGTCCTAGGGGAGGATAAGAACAGTAGAGGAAATCAGATAGATTATGTTTTGGTAAACAAAAAGATATAGAAACATTATAAAAGATGTGACAACATATCCAGGAGCAGATTGTGATACAGATCATGTATTGTTTTCAACTAAGATAAGGATTAATCTAAAAAAGATAACTGCAGGGAAACGGAAGAAATCATGTAACATGGAGAGGCTGAAGATACCAAGTACGGAGAATGAATTCGCAAAGAAAGTAGAGGAAGAAATGAATGAGCAAAATAAACAAGAAAGTGACGATGTAAGTGAAAAATGGAAGATTCTGAAGGAAAGCATAATTTCTGCTACAGAATTAGTTTTAGCCAAAAAAGAAGAGGAAAGAGAGAAAAGAAAGAAACTATGGATGACGGACAATATTTTGAGGAAAATAACACAAAGAAGAAAGTTAGTTAATAGTAAAACAGAGGAGAAAAAAAAAGCAGTATAAAGACTTAAGTAGGGAGATACAAAGAGAGATAACGAAAAAGGAAGAGAGTGGCTAGATGAAATAAGAAAGATACAACAACAATGGCAGAAAGAAATGACATAAAAGGTGTTTATAAAAACATTAATATGATGACAGGAAGGAGAAAGATGCAAAGGACTGGAGCAGTCAAGAATGAAAGAGATGAAATTCTGATAGAAAAATAGAAGATATTACAGAGATGGGAAGAATGTGTAAGTAAACTTTATGATGACAGACAAAGAGGAGAAAATCAAATGAAAAAGCATAGTGGGCAGAGGCTGTACATCATGTGGGAGGAATTGAGTCTAGCAATTCAAAAGATGAAAGAAGGAAAATCCCCTGGAATAGATAGTATAGAGATAGAACTTACAAGGAATATAGGAGAAAAAGGTATGGAAGTGTTATGGCAAATTATTAACGGAATTTATAAGGGACAAGAATTACCAGAGGAGTTTAGAAGATCAATATTTATCCTCATTCCAAAAAAAAGGCGGGAGTTTTAGCCCGTAACAATTTTAGAATGATAAGTCATAACTCATACAGCAAAAATTCTGGCACAAATAATTTTAGAGAGAATTAAGAATAAAATAGAAAAAGAAATAAATGAGAAACAGTTTGGATTTTGAACTAACAGAGGATCTAGAGAGGCTATCAGTTGTCTAAGAATTATTGGGGAGAAAACAATAAACCATGGTGGAAAGTTCTTTTGGGGATTTCTGGATTTTGAAAAGGCATTTGATGCAGTGAAACATAAAAGACTTTTTGACATTCTAAAAAATATTGATATTGACTCTTATGACTTGGAAATTTTAAAGAGATTATATTGGTCATAACTTGCATCCTTGTCTAACTCCTCTCTCCACCGGTAATTCTCCTGTTTCCTCTCCATTTACACATACTGACGCTGTTTGTGAACAATAAATAAACAGATGCTTAGAGAGGCACTTGAGGATGTAGATGAAGGAATAAAAAGAAATGGAAGAGTCGTTAATAATTTAAGATATGAGGATGATGTAGTGGTGATGGCAGAAAGCGGAAATGGATTACAACAAATTGTTCAAAGAATTGAAAACTCTTTACAAGAGTATGGATTAAGGATTAACACAAAGAAGACAAAGATAATGATAATGGACAGAAAAACAGGAGATAATGTAACGATAAGGTGTGGAGGAATGATTTTAGAAGACGTGGATAGATTTCAATATTTAGGTAGCTGGATCTCAGAGAAAGGAACTTCAGAGTTGGATATTGGAAATAGAATAGGCAAAACTAAATCGGCATTTATGGAAATGAAGAGAATTTTAATAAACAAGAGTATTAAAATAGGTGTTAGATTTGGAATGGTTAAAGCAACAGTTTGGAGTATTGCAAGTTATGAAAGTGAGTCATGCACATTCAGAAAGAGAAATATGGAAAGAATTAGTGTATTGGAAATGTGGTGTTATAGAAAAATGGAAAAGATTAACTGTACAAACAGAATATCAAATCAAGAAGTTTTAAGAAGAGTTGAGATGGAAAGAACACTGCTCAAGAATATTATGTAAAGAAAGACCGGAGATTTGCGGGACATGTTCTGAGAGGTTCTTTGGGACACCTGACAAGAACTATACAGGTTATTTCAAAAAGAAAGATCCGATTTAAAATAATTATATTTAATAATTTTAATAATAACAATAATAATAATAATAATCAAACTCTGGGCGAAGGCCGTTCACATGGTACAAGTCGCATTCGTTTGTGGCTCGTGGTTGCAGAGATATACAATTTTCAAATAGGAACATCCTTTTTGAAACACCCTGTATTACAACGGAAAGTTGACGGGAAGAGAAGACGTGGAAGACCAACTAGGGAGTGGTTCAATGATATTGTGAAATGGACTGGTTTAAGAATGACAGAGGCAACAGATAGAGAGAAATAGAGAAGAGCTGCTCATCAGCTGCAACCCTCTTGGTAGAGGATGCTACTGGATGACGAGGAATACATACCATTACGCAACATTGACAGTAAAAACGGCGATTTTTGAATTTCGTCTGTTTTGATCTTCCACATTCATTACTACCGGCGAGGTCGTGGAACGCATTTCGTTTCTCGAAAGTAAGTTCACTCGAAACCACATACCATACTTGCTTCAGCTGTAATTCTAATGAAACCAAATCACTTGGAAGCATGATGGTTTTCGCGATGAGTATCCGTACGCCAAGCAGGCTTGGAAGTAATACTAATAATTTAGTATCGCGTACAATTCGGTACTATTACTTCATGATATAGTATTATGAAAACTTCATCTGTTTCTAGGTGTGTGTTAAAAGGTTATCAATGTGAAACCACGTCGCTGTGATATGTGCATGATGGTCTAAAATCGCATTCAGATCTGCATATCTAAAGTCTATATGCATATATAGATTTATCTACTTTGGATGGAGAATTAAGTAGTAGGGGAGACGGGGAGTGTGTGTGTGTGTGTGTGTGTGTGTGTGTGTGTGTGTGTGTGTGTGTGTGTGTGTGTGTGTGTGTGTGTGTGTGTGTGTGTGTGTGTGTGTGTGTGTGTGTGTGTGTGTGTGTGTGTGTGTGTGTGTGTGTGTGCGTGCTCCGCGCAATGAGTCCTTGGACTACTTGGAGCTGTCATGCAATAATAATAATAATAATTTTTTTTTTTAATTTCATAGTTTATTATCTCTCAAATAATTACATGAATATACTAATATTTAGGCAACAATGCATCTTTTTCTTGCAAAATGGTTCAGTAAGAATTATAATTATTCTTATTATCATTATCATTTGCAGAATTTTTCATTGACACAAGAGTAAAAAGTGTGTATTATTACCATTAATAATAATCATAGTAATCGTGTTTATTATTAATGACTCACAAATTAAACAATATTACTTATGTTGCAGTTTACATAATAATATATTTTTTTAAATTTTAAATTGTAAATTAAATATATAATTTTAAACTTAAATATATAACTGAAGTATTACTATCACATTTTCAGTTTACTACTAGAATTCATTACAGAATGTTAAGTGAATAATGTTAGATAAATACTGCTACTGGGATGTAACTCAACTGCACCCTCGAAGCTTTGTAATTAGCTTATCTGAGGGTGATACTGGTTATATATACATATATTTGTTATTGATTTGGTTGCTGTGTTGGAAGTAGGCAAATCTTTGGGAGGACAAATGAATGATCTGAAAGGTCGGATCAAAGTGAAATTGCCGATATATCCTGTGTTATTGCATCTGTCTTGATGGTTCACGTTCTTTTTTTTATTGTGGGCTTCTTTTTGAACTATTTAGGAGGCTTTTTTCTCCACAGTGGCAGACTTTCTATGTCTTCTGTGCTTTTAATTTGTATCGGCTTTGAAGTTTGTGACTTCCTTATGAATATCTTGGCATCTCTGGTCCACAAAAATTGCTAATTTTTTTTCCATTTTTGCTTTTCTTGTTTGGTACAATAGATTCTGGTTGTATGGTGTTAAATATTCGGATAGGAAGGTTGGTGTATTGTCTTGCTGTGCGTTCAAGTCCTTGGCAACTGGTTTTTTCTGCCTGCTGGCTTTTATGAGATTCTCTCTTGGGGACTTGCTCTTAAGACGAATTATGACTGGTGCAGGTCGTGGGAAGCCTTGGTTTTTGCTCTTCCTAGGAATCCGATTTACGGTCTGAATGTCGTTAAGCTGTACGGGGATATCAATTACATGGCCTAATTTTAAAACCACGTCTCTGAGGTTTTCTGTAGGTGCAGTTTCAGGATGACCGTTTATGACAAGATCTTTTTTATGTTGTTGCTGATTTAAACGTTCGTATTGTAGTTTTAGAGAATGAAGTTCTTGACGGAGTTCGGATGTCTCTTTCATCAAATTGTGTTGCCTGTCTTTTAGTGCGTTAATGCTCATTTTAATGTCTTTTACCGTTTGCAACACTTCTATAACTGCTAAATTATTATGTTTTACCAAATCTTCATATTCGCTAGATTTTTTTGTTATTTGTTCGTTCTGTTTCATAAAGAGTTCTTGCACAAGATCTACTAAGCTGGCTTTTATAGTCACTAGACCGTTTTCTATTAGTATACTTAAAGAGTTTAAATTATAGGACTCACCTGCGTTTTTTTTGTCTGTTCAGTTCGTCATCTGATTTTGCCTCCGGTATAATTGGCTGCATCGTAGGTTGCTGCCTTACGTGCGTTTCTTTGTTCCACATGCAGATTACACACTTCCATTCCTCACGTGTTACATCGGGTTCATATTTATGTTGCCCGGTTGTTTCTGAAAAGCCGGCACATTTTAAGTGTAGAATCCTACTGCATTTCGTATAAGTTATATTATTTCCGTTGGACGATAACCCCTCCAGGCATTTGATACACTTCATGACTCACCTTTCTTCCCTTTAGGCAGTGAGGCGTGATTATAAAGATGGCGACGTCCTTTGTTCTTCGCTGGTTGTTGACCACGGTCCTCTCTGTTCCCTTTTCAACAGTTCAAAATTTGGTTTCTTCTTAGCCGATCTCGTTGAATTTTATATCACTGTCTTCGGCGTGATAAGTAGGGTTACTTGGGAGCACTTTCAACTTAAAACAGGAGTTGGAACCACTTTAAAACTATAAAAAACTGGAGCAGCGATATCACCGTGCGACCGTTCGTATGCCTACACAGCGCCCTCTATTGATGATAATAATAATAATAATATATAAAGTCTTTTTAGATTACTATGGTAGGTTTACCAAGATTTATGAAAAAGCTGTAAAAGAACAGCCTATATAGCAGATAGTGTATATGGAAATATTCGCAATTTCGAATATTAAAGATATCTTTCATAATATTCAATTCGTAAATGTTACACTTTCCAACCACAAATCCATTACAAGTTCAACTTCAATATCTCAAAAAGTGCACTGAAAAGTTTCTCTATTAAAAAGTAAGCAATCAACTGAAAACATTCAAGAAAAATACTCACAGTAATTTTCAAATCAAATTTTGAACACGAAATATGCACAACGGCCAGTGTTGACTTCAAAGTAGTGACTACTTTATATAAGCGAATGGAACTGTTAGCATAATGCATACAAGCTAGAGTTACTGGATTAGGCTTAACCATCACATGCAAGAAATGATAAAAACTCATATAAGTATTAATATAATTAACATATATTGATACGGACCAAAGACTCTTTAAAACCACAATACATTCACTTCCCTCTAACGTTCAGTTATTAATCGCAGAGTACAGATTAAAATAGCATTAAATTTTAAATTAGTACCTCGTAAAATACAACACTTACTCCACAGTAGTGCCACCTACTTACCTTCCATCGAATAAATATAAATACTAATTATAAATTAACAGAACTGAAACGTATTTGAATATCATCATGAGATATTGCGTTTGCCAGAGCGTGCGTAAGATAAACATTTATTTCATAATTTAGTCCGATATTAAAAGAGATAACACGCCTATATTGCATGATTGAAATATGATTTGTTTTTCAAATTTGAGCAAGAATTTGCCAAACATGATAAGTAATTGCAATTTTTATTTGCCGTGTTTGTTTAGTAATGAAGTAATGTAAATGATTGTTATCTAACACAATATATTATAACTTTCAGGATTCATTTATTGTACTTAAATCAAAAAGTAAGTTTTAGTTTGAGTTAATTAATAAACCTGATAATAAATATATTAAATATTTAATATATACTAAATATATCAAATTTTGTACCAAGCAAATCACTTAAAGCTTTCATTATGCAACTGAATTTCTGTTATTTCTATTCTTTTTCTTAAGGTGTACATATAAAACTACATTATATTTTTTTAAAACATCAGCTAACAAATTTTATTTCCCTACATGGAATCTAGGTCGTTTATCCCTATCTATCTTTTGGAGATGATGGGCCATTTCGATCTCTACCTGTCGCCAGTTAGAAAGCTAGCCCAACTATCACTAAGTATCTAATGAAGAGACGACTTATAAGTGACGCCATCTCTTTGTCCGTAACCCTAACGCAACAGTTAATGTGTAAAATACACGTACTATTGGTTCTACCGTCGATTTTTCTTGTAGTTACGGGACGAAAAACACGAGTTTCCGGAGAAAAAAACGATTACCTTGCATAAGGTCGACTGACTCAGGATTCAGTCGAGAAAGGCTTAGAAAATGTTCCTCTCTCTATATATACAGGGTGTTCGGGATAAATTTGACATATTTATAATTAATTATATTTTTCCGTAAGTTACATGTATTAACACACACTTCTCTTCATTTAAAAGTTTGGACCCTTCTTCATTCATATACAAGATGTCAGAAAGGATGGATAGCTGGAACCCACCTGAATCATGGAAGAGAATAACTTGTATCATGATGATTCGTGCCCGCCATCAAAATAAGGATATTACGACTGCTGCCCAATGCTCCCTGAATACAGTAAAAACAATCAGGCATGAACTAGAGACTTGCAATGGTGACTACGAGGATGTAGCAAGAAGAAAGATCCCTAGCAGACGATCTGATTGCGTTCGTACAGCAGAATTCCTCGCAAATCTGCAGGAACAGGTGTTGAAGAACCCTGGCATTGGAATTCGGGCTTTGTTCGTGGAGTTGCTAACTGTAGTCAAGCCCTGGATAACAAGGGTAGCCAATGGTAGGCCGTATGTATGGCAGCAGGATTCGGCCCCTTGCCACACCTCTGGGAAAAGTCAAAAATGGTTGTCTGAAAATTTCTACGACTTCACCAGTCCAAATGTTTGGCCTCCAAACTCCCCAGACCTTAACCCCATGGATTATTTTGTATGGGGCGCAGTTGAAAAAGACACCAATCGCACTTCCAGTAATACAAAAGCCCAGTTAATGGATAAAATTAAAACAGTTTTTGCGGCCCTTCCCAGGGAGACTGTAGCATCAGCTTGTTCGAGGTTCCGAAGCAGAATTGAAGCTGTGATCGATGCTAATGGTGGTTATTTTGAGTAAATCTTGTTGATAGTATTGTAATTAACTCTGCGTGTAATGTTTTTTTGTCAATTCATTAAATTTAATAGATACAAAGAAGATTTTCTTTTTCCTTACGAAACTGTCAAATTTATCCTGAACACCCTGTATATATATATCATTTGGGTGTCACATGACATTTGGGTGTCACATCAGTAGTTTTTCTGTCTTTTACATTGCTACCTGAAAGGGAACTAACGGAGTGTTGCTTATATTATTCATAGATGGAAAGATGATCGCACTAACACAGCAGGAAAACTCCATGGGGAGCCAACGACACTTACTGATCGAGATAGACGAGCTCTAGCTCGGAATGTTTGAGCATTTCTTAGAATGCTGGGAATATTCAAAGACCACAGCAGAGCGGCTACGAAAAAGTTACATATCTCTCACCATGCCAAACGACACTTACAGGTGTACAAATACTTTTGTCAACATATTGTATATACCATTTGTACATGTATATATATATATATTCGTGTACACACACACACACACACACACACACACACACACACACACACACACACACACACACACACATATATATATATATATATATATATATATATTTATTTATTTGGGCTCCAGGGTTTCTTATTGATGGGGAGGAGGTGGAGTAGATCCAGAGGCGAGTGATCAAATGATAGCAAGTCTATGGAATGAACCTTGTGAGAACAGGTTGATGATTTGTGGCTTGCTGTAATTGCTTGATGTGCGGAAAAGGGGGTGATATGATTGAGACATTCAAATTACTGAAAGGTTTCTATAAGATTAATTTAGAAGATATTCTTCAGAACAGGACTGGTGGCGGGAGGACTAGGCGCCATCCATGGATAACTGTGGTTAGCAAGGGTGTTAGAGTTAGGTTTTTTACTTGGAGAGTGGTAAATGAATGGAATAAGCTGTCATAGGCTTTTGTGGGTACCATGACTGTGAATGAGTTCAAAGCAAAGTATGATAGATACTGTGGGGGATGTTGAATAGTTGTTCTTAACATGATGCTTCGGGCCTCCCTCGATGAGACTAAGGACTTCTTGGAGTTTCCCGTAATAATAATAATAATAATAATAATAATAATAATATTTAGTCGTCGACTAGAGGAATATTTTCTAAGCCTTTCTCGACTGGTTCCCGATTTAATCGACATTCTTTGGATCTGGAGAGTAATTGCGAAAGAGTCGGTTCCGGCAGGAATACATAATTCCAAATGTCGAATTTGGTGGAGACGCGGTAGTACTGTTTTGTTTTTTTCCTGATGGATGGGACTTGGACCATTGGTGGTTCAAAACCATGATGTCTGATGGATACCTATCCATCCTGGATAACTTCATGCTTCCGACTCTATGGAAGTACTTTGGTAGTAACCCTTGCACGTTTTAGCACAACAATGATCATTGTAATACTGTACTTCATGTCCGAGACTGGTTTCCACAAAACACCGGTGAAGTGATGGGGTCCAGACATCAACCCCATCGAATATCTTTCAGGCAAAAAATAGAAGACCGATTTCGCAAACGTCCATCAGCATAGTGGGGAGCTTTGCGCGAGATATGGAAGAATATTCCTGTTACGACGCATTAGAAATTCGTTCAAAGCATGCCTCAAAGGGTAGCTGCTGTCATTGAAGCCAAAGGTGGTCCAACGCATAATAGAAATGTAATTAAAATACATTTTTGACCACATCTAGGTGTCTCCAAATGCTTTTGTCAACTGTGTGTGTGTGTGTGTATGTGTGTGTGTGTGTGTGTGCGCGCGTGCGTGCTACTTAGAAAAGAGTCAATAGATATACTCATGTGCAATATGCATCGTCACATGTAAATTCACTTGTTTGTATCTGGTATAAACTGAAGGAATATGATGCTCCCAAGTCAGTGCAACTGTCTTCGGGTGAATTGGCTGCAAGAAGGAAACTGACGGAGTTCGAAAGAGGTCTTGTGATATGATGTCATGTTGCAGACGTATCGGGACCACAAATTGTTGAGAAATTGGGTCATCCCAGGTGAACAATCAGTGATACCATACTGAGATGAAAACACAGGTAGTCAACTGCAAGTGCTACCTGAAGTGGAAGACCCGCCACACTCACGCACTTCACCATTTAGTGCTGCAGAAGGAAAATATGAAAAATCAGTCATTAGTTGGCCGACACGTTGAATGAAGTGTTCCGGGCATCGATTGCAGCATAAATTTTGAATGCATTGTTTGTGAAATTAACGTTAATGGGGAAGAAGTTTCCTATAATTAATTCTTTTTTTGTATAAAAAAAAAAGAAATTTTACTTCTTTCTATCCACTGTTATCTGTGCTGCAGAGCTATCCGATTAAATTCCTGCACATTGCTTTTCGGGTGTTACGTTTGAGAATCAAAAAGAAATGCATCCGCGTTCACTTGATCAAGAAATGTCCATAGATAAGTCAAGAAATCGTAAAGTTCAGCCGAAATGAAAGATAAAGAAGTATTTGATCCTCATTCATCTACAATATACACGTGTCTCCTTAGCATGTCAGCTCTGTTTATGTCCATTGCACAGAAAAACACCATATTAGATGTACGTAGGCTGTTCAATAAGTTATAAGACTATATTTATGCAGAAAACAGATTACCTTTAATCGTCATCATTTACATGGTCTTTTTCGAAGTAACTACCGTGAGACGCGATGCATTTGTCCCAACGTTGCGTCCACTTCTTAAACATATGTGAAAGTCCTTCTTTTGAGAATTCTTTCAAAACAGCCTCCGCAGCTTTTACACATACTTTGTTGCTTTTGAAATGGCGGCCTCTTAGTGGTTTCTTGAGCTGAGGAAACAGCCAGAAATCGCACGGTGCGAGATCAGGACTGTATGGAGGGTGTGGTAGGATATCTATGTTGTTCTTCTGTAAAACATCCACTACACAACCAGCAATATGTGGCCTTGCATTATCGTGTGCAATAAGAAGCCATTCTTCAGCAATGGACGCTTCCTTTTGACGTGCTGTACCATTGTCCGTAAAACATCTTTATTTACATAAAGACAACTAATTGAGTTGTGGGTTTATGAGTGAGATCTGGGAATAGATTTATAGTGCTGGCCAAATATTTGGGTACAAACAGAAAACTGTTTCTAGCTCTGTACCTAAAATAAACTAAAAAAAAAAACACTTAACCAGTTTAATCTGAAAATCAAAACATATTTAAAAAAACACACTATTTTTGAGTATTTTTCTAGACTGGCTGTGAAACGTTTATATTTTGCATTAGTTTAAGTCCTCTTGATTTTAAAGTATACATTTTTGGTCGTTTTTATAATAGAAATACAATTTTATTAATACAGACCAGTATTTTACAATAAACATTTATTAAAACCTACCAGTTTCGGCAGCAAACTGTCTGGCTTTTTCAAGGCATTACGGAGATACGAAAGTTAGTAAATGCAAATTAAAAGGAACATAAAAAACGTTGTAAACCAAACTAGTATCTATGGTTACACGTTTCGCGTGACAGAGATGGCTTATTGTTCTTATTCATTATCACGCATGCGTGTTTGTTGTAGACTTGTAATGTGATTACTGGCTAACTGTAGTTCAGATTGATTGAGAGAGAGGATCAAGTTTTTCCACGAGCTGTTTAGAATTACACCCTGATTTCTGTTGAGGTTTCCGCCGGTTATTAGTACTATTGTGGCTTCCTTAAATACACGATGCCTGTAGTCGTCATCGAGATATGGCATGGAGCTGTTTTGCCAATCTATCGTGTGGTTAGACGTGCAGAAATGATGTGCTAAGCCGGAAGAGATGCTTCTGTTGTGGTTTACATCACCAACATGTTCTTTTTGTCTAATTTCTAAACCGTGAAGTTTGTCCGATGTAGGCAAGACCACAGGAGCAGGGAATGTAATATACTCCTGGATATTTGTAGAACGGAACTTTATCTTTTGGAGATCCTAAAACTTGTTTGATGTTGGTGGTTGGTTTGAAGACCACTCTGATGTTGTGCGCTCTTAGTATTCTTGCTATTTGATAAGAAATTGACTCGATGAAAGGTATCACTACAGTAGAAACGTGCTGACGGTGGGATTCTTCTTGTCTGGGGTTGTCATTGTATAGATATTTTTTGATGATGTTTTGAGGATATCCATTTTATGTTCCTTTTAATTTGCATTTACTAACTTTCATATCTCCGTAATGCCTTGAAAAAGCCAGACAGTTTGCTGGCGAAACTGGTAGGTTTTAATAAATGTTTATTGTAAAATACTGGTCTGTATTAATAAAATTGTATTTCTATTATAAAAACGACCAAAAATGTATACTTTAAATAGTTTAATGAAACACAAAGTTCGGTGCATGGAAAGAGAAAAATGCAGAAAAGCCAAACTTTTGAACCACTTAACGTTCCTTAAACGTTGCAGGAAATTCTCCATAATTCCTAAGTTCCTTATAATCAGAGGTCATATCAACTCTATATCAGCTAAAACAATTTATCTACGCACTTCATTAGCGCTTGTTAGAGAAAGGATCCAACACACGAGATACGAACTTAATAAAAGTGATAGTAATTGCCGCAAGTTCTTTGATGAAATTTCCAACAACGTAGAATACACCATATGGAATCAACTAGACCAAATGATACAACGCAGTTACGAAAAAACTTTCAAATTTTATAAGGATAAACAAATTAGGAAATTCAACGAACTTTACAAGAAAAAATATCGGACACAAAACAACCTCCCGGATGACAAAGTGATTTTCAATTTATCAAATCATAGCCTCACAAGAAATGAATCTGATATTCTAAAAAAAGGTTTTAATTTCGCGATTACGCCCAAAAACATTCCTAAAATGGATTTTATGTGTGGAATTGAAAAAGGCCTATATCCACTACCAAAAAACGCTGCCGACACTATTAGATTCAAAAGTACAATAATTCTAGCCAAAGCAAAACAACCTGTTCTAAACACGTCTCCTTATGATAGAAAGGCAATTCTCAACTTGAAGAAAAATAAAGATATCATTATTACAAAAGCTGATAAAGAAAATTCTACAGTTATCCTCAACTCTAAAGATTATTATGATAAGTTAAACGTATTACTATCAGACACCTCAACTTATAAAATCCTAGACAGAGACCCCACAATTAAAAATCATAATGAAACAAACCAACTAATCAGAAATTGTAACAATTGGCCAGAAGAAGTGAAGAGAACACTAAAATCCTCACATCCTATCACCCCAAGACTATATGGAACACCTAAAATACATAAACAGGATATACCTCTCCGTCCAATTGTTGATGGAAGATCATCACCAACCTACCTTTTGGCAAAGCATCTTGCAAACTTATTAAATAATAAAATAAGATCAACAGAATCCTATATCAAGAATAGTCAACATTTTGTAAATAAACTCCAAGCCATTAAGATTGCACCAACTGACATGCTAGCCAGCCTAGATGTTGTATCCCTTTTCACCAATGTTCCAGTAGAAGAGGTAATAAACATCATCCAAGACCTCTTTCCTCTAGACATCACACAGATGTTTAGACACTGCCTTCAATCTAATTTCTTCAAGGTTAACAACACCATATACCAACAATTAGAAGGCCTAGCAATGGGAAGCCCACTATCATCATCTTGTGCAGACCTTTTCATGGAAAAACTTGAAAAAGAAATTCTCTCTGCAATCTCTCCGAGACCATCTACATGGTGGAGATATGTGGATGATATATTCATCATATGGCAAGACAGCTTAGACAACCTTAAATCGTTTGTGGATAAAATCAACTCAATACATAGCAAGATAAAATTCACTCTAGAAGTTGAAAACAACAACCAACTGCATTTTTTAGATATTTTGATAAAAAAACAACCTAGCAGTGTCAAATTATCCATTTACAAAAAGCCCACAGATACTGGAAGATATCTTCACTATACTTCAAACCATCACAAGTCACACAAACTGAGTATTATCCACATGTTGAAACATAGAGCCAAAAAGTTTATATCAGAAGAGGAGGATACACAGAATGAACTCTCACTAATAGCCAACACATTATCACAAAATGGATATCCTCAAAACATCATCAAAAAATATCTATACAATGACAACAAGAAGAATCCCACCGTCAGCACGTTTCTACTGTAGTGATACCTTTCATCAAGTCAATTTCTTATCAAATAGCAAGAATACTAAGAGCCCACAACATCAGAGTGGTCTTCAAACCAACCACCAACATCAGACAAGTTTTAGGATCTCCAAAAGATAAAGTTCCGTTCTACAAATATCCAGCAGTATATTACATTCCCTGCTCCTGTGGTCTTGCCTACATCGGACAAACTTCACGAAGTTTAGAAATTAGACAAAAAGAACATGTTGGCGATGTAAACCACAACAGAAGCATCTCTTCCGGCTTAGCACATCATTTCTGCACGTCTAACCACACGATAGATTGGCAAAACAGCTCCATGCCATATCTCGATGACGACTACAGGCATCGTGTATTTAAGGAAGCCACAATAGTACTAATAACCGGCGGAAACCTCAACAGAAATCAGGGTGTAATTCTAAACAGCTCGTGGAAAAACTTGATCCTCTCTCTCAATCAATCTGAACTACAGTTAGCCAGTAATCACATTACAAGTCTACAACAAACACGCATGCGTGATAATGAATAAGAACAATAAGCCATCTCTGTCACGCGAAACGTGTAACCATAGATACTAGTTTGGTTTACAACGTTTTTTATGTTCCTTTTAATTTGCATTTACTAGCTTTCATATCTCCGTAACGCCTTGAAAAAGCCAGACAGTTTGCTGGCGAAACTGGTAGGTTTTAATAAATGTTTATTGTAAAATACTGGTCTGTATTAATAAAATTGTATTCCTCTTGATTTTGTAAATTAGCCGCAGGGTTGTTGTAGTCTTTTAGAGTGATTAGTAGATGAACAAAACCATCCAATACCAGAGGATAAACTTGAAGAATTTCAGGGGCAATAAATGGATTTTCATCCAACGTACATTTTGTATTGTACAGAAGTTTCAGATAATTCAGAATGAAGCCAAGGGTTTCCCGATTTTCTTGTGAATAACTAATCAAGTCGCTATATCAAAATCTCGTAGATTATTTCATATTCTTGGACACTGGATTGGAAGTCATCAAAAAGATTAAGTGAATCAAAGAAAGGTTATGAAGAAAGACTGGTAAGAATTATCTATATTAATAACTTATCTACAGTGATACCAGTTTGATGTGGAGTCTAGACTAAATTTGGTTAAAATATAATTCTCCTCCTTTCACTTATTTTTTTTTTTTTTTGCTTATTTTCGAAAGTGAAATGTATTGAATTACACGAGGATTTTTTCCTAATACTGGTATCAACTGGTTGGTTTATTTTCATATTCTCGTCAAGAAGATCCATTGGATAGAAGGAAACAATATTGGACTCCTTCTATATTGTCACTTCTCCTTCTAATTATCAAGGAGAAGTGACAATATAGAATATTGTCACCGTAGGGAAAACAAACAGTTTGCATGAACAGTGCACTTGATACCTTTTCAAATTATTAAAACAATTAATGTTATAAAATATGTAATTTAATTTTTTCTATTTAACCGAATGACCAGAATAATAAATTAAAATCTCACAAAAATTCCCCATATATCACACATCATTTAAAACATGATGCTTCAGATTTAGCATGAAATATCTCCGTCAAAAAAAAAAACAACGTTTAATTACTAGATTCATGATACCCAAATTAGAAACCGAGTTTCAAGAGGTGGAATTTTGGTTATTATGATTCTGGTAATATTCTTAGAAAATGACTTGTTTTACGTTACTTTAAGAAACATTACCTTTGCTCTTAGTATTTTTTAAGAAAGGGTGCACACTCATTATTTGTTATATATATATATAGGTTATTGTTTTATGTATGTATGTTATGTATGAACTAAATTATGTAATCTATGTAGCTCACTTACTCTTGTCCATAGTTTCTTGTATGGATGATTTATGTGACTGTTCTAGTTCATGTCTTCATCAAGCTAAATTCCAAGGTGTTGAACTGTTTTAAATTTGAGTAAGAGCAAGAGTACACACTAGGTAACTTTCTCACACGGGAAAGTAGTGAGCTATCTTCCAATAACTGCAAAGTGTAACTTTACAGGGACGAATTCGTTACCTCTCAAAACTACAAGGTGAAGAGTTCTCATTCCAATGTTTCATCGTTCGACCTCTGTTTTCCTACTTCGTTCTTCAGCCTATTCTGTAACTCGCACTCTTGTCTTCTCACAGATGCTCCGCCTGAGCGATAGTAACGCTGTGCAAGTTGAGCGAAAATTTTGGGGGGGGGGGGGGGTGGGGGGGGGGGGGGGTGGGGGGGGGGGGGGGTGGGGGGGGGGGGGGGTGGGGGGGGGGGGGGGTGGGGGGGGGGGGGGGTGGGGGGGGGGGGGGGTGGGGGGGGGGGGGGGTGGGGGGGGGGGGGGGTGGGGGGGGGGGGGGGTGGGGGGGGGGGGGGGTGGGGGGGGGGGGGGGTGGGGGGGGGGGGGGGTGGGGGGGGGGGGGGGTGGGGGGGGGGGGGGGTGGGGGGGGGGGGGGGTGGGGGGGGGGGGGGGTGGGGGGGGGGGGGGGTGGGGGGGGGGGGGGGTGGGGGGGGGGGGGGGTGGGGGGGGGGGGGGGTGGGGGGGGGGGGGGGTGGGGGGGGGGGGGGGTGGGGGGGGGGGGGGGTGGGGGGGGGGGGGGGTGGGGGGGGGGGGGGGTGGGGGGGGGGGGGGGTGGGGGGGGGGGGGGGTGGGGGGGGGGGGGGGTGGGGGGGGGGGGGGGTGGGGGGGGGGGGGGGTGGGAGCAGTCTTGGAACCACCTTTATACAGTGGAACTATTTTCCCCTATTACCACCCGCTCGGGACTAACCCAGACCCGAGACTCAAATTAAACAAAATGGTCAAGGGTACTGACAATTCTTTAGCTGCTTCTCGTACAACACGAGCTGGTATACCATCCAATCCCACAGATGTATTGACATTGAGGTTATGCAATAGACTACTCACCTCCACTTCATTAACCACAATTCCCGTATAATCTACTGGTTTATTCGTTTCTGCAATGTCACCACCTGGATGATATACTCTTGCAAAGTGCTCACTCAGTAACTCAACTATCTCAACTGATTCAGTTACCTCCCTACCATCGGCATTCTTTAAAATCAATCTGCCATGTACATTTTTCCTTTTACTTGCTACATATCTAAAAAACTGTTTAGGATTCTCTTTAGCCTGCATGGCCAATGTTCTTTCGTAATCCTTTTTTGTTTTTCTTACCACACTCGTCACTCTTCTGGCCTGCGCTTTATACCGTTCATGTGCCTGCCGGACACCCTTCTCCTTAAATTCCCTCCATAGTTGTTTCTTTTTTTGCAGCTCAAGCTTAATCGTGTTATTCATCCATTTAACCCCTACTTGATTTATTATTCAGACTCTAGGTATACAGTCAGCCATTGCTTCATGCAAGCACTTCTTAACTACCTCCCATGCACTATCAACTTCTAGTCCTTGCAGTTGTACATGCCATGGCACTGAGCCAATCAAACTCCTAAGCTTGTCATACTTTCCAGCCCGATAATTCCACATGTACCCTGTCTTAATTGAAAATTCTACACCTTTAGCCACCTCCCAAGTTAAGACCCTATGATCACTCTCACCGATTGGTGGCAATGTGGTCATATTTGTTACAGCCAAATCCTCAGATGTAATTACTAGGTCAGGCACTCTCTGACCCCTAGTATTTTCCATTACATGCTGTCGCAGATAGTTATCCCTTAATAACCGCATAAAATCCAGTTCCTTCCTTCCGTGTGTCCTCTCCTCACTCCAATCAATGCGACCATAGTTGAAATCTCCCATAATAATCACCCTCCTTCCACCCATTTCTTCTATTTGCTTGTGCATACTGTCACCACCATCTTTTCCATCACCTGGTCTATAGCAGCACCCAATTGTATATTTAGTTCTGCTAGCCACAATCTCACACCAAATGGCCTCAAATGTGCTCTTTTCTCTATCCTGCAATTCAACTTCTATTCTCCTTGGCTGGAGCTCATCAGCTATCATCAACAATACTCCTCCCCCCATTTTATTCTCTCTGTCATTCCTGAACACACTATACCCATCACATTCAATCCCACTAGTTATATCATCTACAGTCAGCCATGTTTCACTAATACCTATAACCTGTGGTCTGGAAGTGCCAACCATGGCCAAAAACTCTTCCTTCTTGCTCCTAATACTCCTAGTATTAGTGTACATGAATTTAAGACCCCCATTAGCCCCAACCCTACCTTGATGCCTTATATTAACTATCTCACTCAGATTTGTTGTCCTTATTTGCTCTGGCATATTATATTCATTCTTACATTCAACTGCCTCCATAAGGACTGTATATCTACTCCCCCCCCTTAACAAATCTAGTTTCCCTGAATTTGCACATCCACTACATTCAGCAACACTTTCTCAAGTCTTCTTACACCGTAACCATTCAAATGCAAGCCATCCATCTTATATAGATCCTTTCGCCCATCAAACTCACTCCACACATCCACAAATTCCACACCACTCGTCATACATAACCCACGCATAAAGTCATTGCAATTATGGCCCTCCTTTTAAACATTTCACTGTCATACCGTGGCAAAAGACTAATCATTCTAACTCTCTCACTCTTTTCTTTTGCTACCTCAAACAATTCATTCAGGTCTTCTATCATTTCCATTTTATCTCCTTTCAAATCATTCGTACCTGCCACAACAATCATTTCTTTCACCCTTTCCTTTTGCTCTCTAATAGACTCAGTTACGTCCTTTATGGTTGCACCAGGTTGGTACGATTTTGTCAAATCCTCTACTAACACACTTCGTACTAACGAGTCTCCATACAGCACTCTATCCTTCATTTTGTTCATGTTCACATTCATACGTCTATTTTTCCTGTCATACCTTTTATTATTGGTTGGTTCATTCAGTCTACTTTTGTTCATGCACTCTAGCTGCTGTTTTGCTCTTTCTATTGCAGATTCTGGGAATTTTTGTTTCCAAATTAAATGCGTACGCTTTCTAAAACCTCGTTTTTCTGGTATTGATCTGTAAAAAACACTTCATAACTTCTTTGTTTTCTTCTAGAGTCCATTTTTTAACGTTTATTATTTTAACGAAAAGTCAACAAACTTCGAGCTGATTTGAACAACTTAAAGAGTTTTAAAGAAGGACAGCTGAAAAATAATAACATCAAAAACAAACTGATTAACAGATATAATTTGGTCAACAAAACAATTGCTGATGTTATTGAAGAGCTGAAAGAAAGAATTATAACGACTGCACAGAAAATTAAAAGATATGAAGCAAGAACAAAGCATTATATACAATATATGCAATTTGGACAGAACCAACGTCAGTTCTTTCAGTCTCTCCAGAGAAATACAAATGCAAACAATCATTCACCAGAAAAAGAAGAAACACTCAAATTTTGAAAGATAATCTGGGATAATCCTATCGAACACAATAAAGATGCCTCATGGATTAAGGAAATAGAATCAGAAATGAAACAAAAGCAGATGCAAAATGTCATTATCTCTAAAGAAATGCAATGCACAAGCCAGAAAAATTAAAAAACTGGAGTGCACCTGGCAAAGACAAACTACCTGGATTTTGGTAAAGCATCTAACCAGTCTACATCATCGAATGGCAGAACAATTTAATTATTTGTTGCAATGAGGCTCAGTGGAAGACTGGATGATATCTGGGCGCACTTTTCTCTTCATGAAAGATAAGGTAAGGGTGCACACCCAAGTCGTCCAAAAACATGCCTACCAACTATGCTTAAGCTGTTCACTGCAATCATAGAAAATTCAATATACCACTACTTATCAGATAATCAGATTTATCCGATTGAACAAAAAAAGCAATTTTCAAAAATCCAGAGGAACAAAAGACCAGATGCTTATTAATAAAATGATTCTCAGAAATTCAAAAAGACGAAAAACTGACTTAATCATAGCATGAATAGACTATAACAAAGCATTGGATTCCCTCTCACAGTCCTGGATCATAAAATCACTACAAATATTTTGAATTAGCAAAAACATATGTTCCTTTCTGGCTGCTGTTATGAAATCATGGAAAACAACTTTAATAGTCAATAATGAATGATTCGGACATATCAGCATTAAAATAGATGTCACCATTGCTCTGCAACATTTCTTTGATACCTTTATCTATGATTCTGAACAAAACAAAACTTGGATATGAAATTCCTAAATGTAATATTAAAATTTCCCATCTATTGTATATGATGACTTGAAGTTATATGGAAAATCAGCCAAGCAATTAGACTGTTTACTGGACACAGTTAGTATTTTAAGTCAGGACGTCAAAATGGAATTTGGTTTAGATAAAAACGCAAATTTTATCTATTAAACAACGAAAAATTGACACTAGCAATTTTAATTTTGATCAAGAGAAATATATAAAAGCAATTTCAGCTGACAAACACTATAAAAACCTAGGAATATTAGAAGCTAGTGACATTTTCTACTCGAAAGTTAAACAACAGGCAGCAGCAGAATACACCAAAAGAGTTAGGAATATTCTGAAAACAAAACTAAATGGATTAAACACAATTATAGCGAATAAATTCTTGGGCTATACCAGCAACCTGATACACAGCTGGCATAATAGATTGGACAAAAGAAGACCTGGACAAATTGGACCGCAAAACTAGAAAACTAATGGCTATGCATCATGCAGTACATCCACGAAGTGATGTTGATCTCTTGTTCCTACCAAGGAAGAATAGGTGGATGGGGTCTGCTGTAAGTGAGACAGACTGTGGAAGAAGAGGAAGAAATTAGCTTAAAATGTTACATCGACAATAGCTCTGAGCAAATTCTTCAAGCAGTTACACTAGAGGGTCTTCTGAAAGTAACAGGAAACAAATGTGATTACAAAAAGAAACAGCTAAATAAACGATATGTACGCTGGAAAAATAAACCTTTGCATGGCCAGTTTCTTAGAGATACTGAGGACAAAATTGACGTGAACAAGACGTGGCAATGGCTACATATGGACATATTAAAAAGGAAATGGAAGGATTTATTCTAGCGGCTCAAGAAAAGGCATTACAAACTAATGCAATGAAAGCAAAAATTTTGAACAGCAATAATAACAGCAAATGCAGATTATGCGATCAGAAAGATGAGACTGTAGAACATCTAATCAGTGCCTGCAGCAAAATAGCTCAAACTGACTATAAATACTCCCATGATCAAGTGGCCTAAATAATTCATTGGCACGTATGCAAAAAAAATGGTTTTCCTACATCTGTTAACTGGTGGCAGTATAAAATAGAGACAGTACTGGAAAACGAAACTGCAAAATTCTCTGGGACTTTTGAATACAGACTGATCGGCATTTGGAACACCATTGATCTGACATCAGAATCATCGAACATCTACAGGTTTGGTTTATCGATATCGCAGTGCCCAGTGATAAGAACATTAACAACAAAGAGCTGGAAACAATTATTAAATATCGAGATCTGTCGATCGAAGTTGGCAGGCTGTGGCTTAAACACACTAAAGTATCCCAATAGGTATCGGCGCACTTGGCACAATTTCAAAGAAGCTATCCAACTATTTACAGCAACTAAACATCAACGAAGTGACCTCATATGACCTACAAAAAACAGCATTACTTGGAATATTCCATATTTTACGACGCTACCTGACAGACTATTCTTAGATTCTTGAGTAGAATCTATACTGTTCTGTATCACCAGTCAAATTGTTGTTTAAATAATGTTGTTTAAATCTTGTTTTGACTGTGTATTAATTATGTGATTAAACAACAACAACAACAACAATAATAATAATAATAATAATAATAATAATAATAATAATAATAATAATAATAATAATAATTCTGGTGACCTATTAAGGGACCTTTTTTCTAGACCTTTTCTCCACAGGTTCCTGAATTAGTTGATATTTCATAAGAGAAAGTGTCTTACAGGGAACTTTGATTTTCAACCCCTAATCTCACGAATCGATTGTAGATCACACAATATTACAGAGAATAATACAAGTGATAGAGCTATAAAATGATGGCAGTTGCCTTCAGACTTTTCTGTTTTGTCCTGGGAAAAAAAAAAAAGATGGAGATTGACTATCCACATCCTTAAAAGTTCGTTGGTTCTAAAGGAACTGCTTGTTCCTTTGGAAGAATGAAATGCATTACACGATTTTTTTAAATTAATGAACAAAATAAATCCTTGTTATATGAATAAAACAAAATAAATGAATTCTCTGATGTATTTTATTCACAAGGGGAGTGGATAAAGCTCTTATTTCCGACTTTTGAAAATTGCTAGGTAGTCGGTTCCTCACGTAGCCATCAATGAAAGTTGAGCCCATGTCTATCTATGAGATTTAGAGGCATCGGGGGGGGGGGAGTACGATAAATAACTGCCATCTTCTCGTGAATCTTAAACCGGAACGAGGGTGGAATGAAGATGGCGGCTCGCGTGGTAGTGTTTAGTGTCGTGTATTATTGATGGTGAATTGTGAATTTGACGGTTATGATTTAGTGATTTATGCGTATTCATCAGTAATTTCAGTTAATTGCTTACTGCCATAAACAGGCACTTTATTTATTTTCCATCCAGGTAAGTCAATTGAAGTTATAAGGGCGATACGCTAGGCCTACTGCCGTTAGTATCGCCATTGCTGTATTTTATATCGCGACATCTTATTGCTGGTAGACACCTTAGGGTGTCTACGGGATTTGCTAGTGGACCCTCAAAAGTCCACAGGATTACTTTTACCTGCTCGGAACACCAGAGCAATCTCTACTCTTTCTCCATCCTTGACTTAACACATTTCCAAATATTGTCATGGCAAAACTTCTTAATGAGGCCAAATTCGAAGAAGTTTATTTTGAATTCCTCAGACTGGGAAAGCTGCTGAGTGAAAATTGGCCGGGAAAGGTTAAACTGTATGACACGTTTCCCCCCGAATGTGTCTCAGACGCTGTCGCTGAAGATCATTTAGAGTCGATGCCTTCTACTCCTCCAGACTTTGCAGAAGTGCGTGCTCACAAAGTCGTCGCTGAAGATCATTTAGAGTCGATGCCTTCTACACCTTCAGACTTTGTAGAAGTGCGTGCTCGCAAAAAGCGAAGAACAACAGAAGAACCGCACAATGACAACACTGTAATGGAACAGGATTCTCAGGGTTCGGACGCCGCTACCTCTCCCAAAGAAAAGGTGCCTCCGGTCATCCTTAGAGAAAAACAAAAGTGGGCAGCTTTACGATCCACAATGTCCAATCTGCATATTGGCTTCATTAAGGCCAAAAACATGGATGAAGGCATAAAGATTCAGCCAGCAACAGTGACAGACTACAGAAGGTTGACCAAGGAACTGGACAACAGAGGCATCCAGTATCATACCTTTGCGCTCAGTTCAGAAAAAAATTTAAAAGTAGTCCTTCGTGGTGTCTGTGAAGACATTGACACAGCAGAAATCGCTGCTGACCTAAATTCTCAGGATCTGCCACCAGTCAAAGTGAGCAGAATGTACAAAGCAGACAAAACTCCCATGCCATTAGTCCTTGTTGAGATTCACAAAATATATAAGGATATCTACAACTTAAAAACAGTCTGTGGTCTCATCGTCACACCGGAACCACTCCGTAAAAGATCATCTTCTGGGCAGTGCCACAGGTGCCAAAAGTTTGGCCATGCCCAGAATCTATGCCGAGCAGAATATAGATGTTTAAAATGTGGAGACAGCCACCCAACCAATACCTGCACTAAGCCAAGGACCACCTCGGCCAAATGTGCCAACTGCAGTGGCCCTCATCCGGCGAACTACAAAGGATGCACTCAACACCCAAAGAACAGACGGATGGAGGCAATCAATCAGCCCTCCTCCTACAGTACAAGAACACCAGCGGCCCAGACATCAAAACCGGAGACTCATCGACCACAGTCGGAGACCTCCAACCAAAAGCAAACAAGAAGTTATGCCGATGTGACCCGTACAACTAGGCCAATTCCAGAACAAAATCAACCAAGAGCACCTAAAAACCTAACAGCTATTATCACGGCCTCACTAGCAAACATGCTACAAAATTTTAGCCTATCAAACCCTACTGAAACCTCCACTAAAAGATTTCTTCGTGAAACACAGGTCATCCTCACAGCTCTCATAAATGAATAGTAACAAACTCATTCCAGCATCTCTTCAAATAGTTGCTTGGAACGCAAATGGCCTCAAAAACAAAATCCTGGAACTCCGTGCCTTCACATCTAGGTATCAGCCAGATGTTATTCTAATCAGCGAAACTCATCTAAGACCCTCAGACAATCCTACAATAAGGGGCTATCACCTATACAGAAATGACAGACTACTCTACAGAGGTGGTGGCACTGCCATCTTCATTAAAAACTACATTAAGCACCACTCTGTGAGCATTCCTTCAACCACTAACCTTGAGATCACAGGAGTGGAAGTAGTCACCAGCTCCACTGGCAAACTGAAAATCTACTCAGCTTACAATCCTCCCCAAAAATCTCTACTTCACTCTGATCTAAATGCCATCTTAGGCATCAGAGGGCCCACCATTATTGCCGGGGATCTGAATTCCAAGCACCCTGCCTGGAATTGTTCAACCACAAACAAGAATGGTTGCATCCTTTTCAATTACTTAGGATCAAGCAACGCTGTTGTGGCAGGCCCCACCGAACCAACTCATCTCAGTACGTTCGGCACTGCTGATATCCTGGATATAGCTATCCTGCAGGATATTAAACTTCAGTACAGTATCATTTCTATGGATGAACTATCATCCGATCACAATCCAATACTGCTGCATCTGGGAAATCAGGAATTCCTGTGTCCTCCTTCTCACTCCTACATTGTATGGGAAAGACTGTCAGCCGCACTCAAGGATCATATTGGACCTGTTCCTCACATACACACAAAAGAAGAAGTAGAAACTGCAGTTACAAATCTCACACAACAAATTAATTCTGCTATAAAGGTAGCTTCCTCCTACAAATCTGCCCGCAAGCCAGATCGTTTGCCTGAAGACATCATGAACTTAATCAGAGATAAAAACAGAGCTCGAAAGAGATTCCATAACACGTGTGCACCACAAGACAAAACAAATCTAAACAGATTAAATGGGGCAGTAAGAGATGCACTGAAAGCTCACAGAGACCATGTATGGGATGAAAAGTTATCCTCCATTTCACCTAGTGATCACTCCATCTGGGGACTACTGAAAAATACCAAAAACAAAGGCAGATCCCTTCCCCCAATATTAACTGATCAGGGCCTTGCTCACACAGATGTGGACAAAGCAGAGGTTATAGCGCACAGCTTGGAAGAGCAATGCAGGCCTTCGTATGGAAACCTTGACTTTGACCACATACATAAGATTCACAGCAAGGTCAGACACTCACTCAAACTTCCTATCACCAGCACTGACCATATTGCATCAACATCACCTGCTGAGATATATGACATTATTAAAAATTTAAAGAACAAAAAAGCTCCTGGACCAGACGGCATTACTAATCGTGTGATTAAACTTCTGCCCCGGAGGGCAGTAGTGTACCTGACCAGTATAATAAATGCAATTTTAAGATTTCACTATTTTCCTTCCACCTGGAAACTGGCTGACGTAATTCCCATACATAAGCCAGGCAAAGACTCACACCTACCCCAAAATTATCGTCCAATCAGTCTCATCTCAAATCTGGGTAAGGTTGCAGAGAAGGTCATCCTCTCACGACTTCAAACCTCAATAAATGACCTAAACATCCTTCCAAAAGAACAGTTTGGTTTTAGGCAACACCATAGTACTACCCAGCAAATCCACAGAATTGTTGAATACATCACAACCAGCTACAACTGGCGCCAGTGCACAGGCGCTGTTTTCCTAGACTTATCCAAAGCATTTGACAAAATCTGGCATTTTGGACTCCTGCACAAGCTTATCTCAGCCGGCATCTCACCTAAAATGGTTCATTTAATCCACTCATATCTTCAAAATAGATCAATGCAAGTAAAAATCAACGGTTCTACATCCTCCCAGCGCCACATCTTTGCTGGAGTGCCGCAGGGATCTCTGCTGGCTCCATTGCTGTTCTCTGTATACATGTCAGACATCCCACACAATCCGATGACTTCCATTTTGGCCTTATATGCAGACGATACGGCAATACTAACCAGATCTCTCAGACCCCTTTTCATTACCAGAAAGCTTCAAGAAAACATTCTAAAGCTGGAGGGTTGGTTCTCTAAATGGAGATTGGAAGTCAACCCCCAGAAAAGCTCTGCCGTTCTTTTCTCAAAAAGGCCAATGTCTCCTGTAGGAGATTTGTTACTATTCAATATTAAAATTCCCTGGCAGTCAGAAACAAATTACCTGGGTGTAATTCTCGACAAAAAGCTATCTTTCAATCAACACACCAAGTCTGCATGCACAAAGGCATCTAAAGTCATAGCACAGATCTATCCGCTAATTAATAGAAATAGCAAGCTCAGCAACAGAATCAAATTGCAGCTATACCAGTTGACGATTCGTCCTATAATCACCTATGCCTCTCCGGCCTGGAGCCACACCTCTAATGCTAACATCATCAAAATACAGCGAGTGCAGAACAAGTGCCTGAGAATGATTTTGAATGCTCCGTGGTATGTTAGAAACATTCAACTCCACAGAGACACAAATATTCCCTATATCTTCTCTTTTCTACGATCCTTAGCCACCAAGTTTTTCCTAAAGACGTCCACACATCCCAACGATTTGGTTCAACAAGCTACAGCATACGATCCAACGGACATATTCAAATACAGAAGACCAAAAGCTATATTGGCCTCCTTTAGTGATGCATAATCTCCATGCCCAATCAGGGCGAGCATTCTGCTCATAAATTTTACCTTCACTGCAACCACAACAGATAGCGGGGAATATGAAAAGCATCTTGCTTCACCCCTAAAGACATAAATGTCAATTGTCAATTGTCAATTGAATCTTAAACCGTAATACTCGTACTCTTCTCTAAATGATCCGAGTTCTACGGTCAAATTTTCTAAGATGCTGGATTAAAATCAACTTTTTCGAGGGTGGGGGGATTCCACGAGCGAAAAACAGACCCACTTGCGAACAGTTAAAAAAAAAAAATCTAGAAAATATATTCTACTCTACAAAATCTTTTCACTTTTCCAATCTTAATAAAGCAAAATGAATGTCACTTGTTTCTTCTAGAAAGCAGTTTGGATCACAGTTCTCAACCATAGTGAGATTTCGTGTTGGTTACTATTCGTAAGCTTGGTTTGACTATAGATACTCGAGAAAGCAAATCATTCCAAGTTTGCTAATATCTGTATTTTATCTTCTTAAAAGTGCCCTCGTAGTTATTTGGAACACTTTATGGAGTTCCGTCTACCTTTAAATAGTGGGGGGGGGGGGGATGCTTTAAGATTTATTCATTTTATTTCGAATTTTGGTACATGTGCACGAAGCATGTCCACTTATAATACGCAGTGACATTTCATTTTTATTTTATTTTTTATTTATATTTTTATATCCATGTTAGCAGATAACCACGTGCGTTGAGTAGCTGTATTCCGTAATGAGAAATCGTTTTGCGATAACATTTATTTATTATATTTGGGCAGTATACTTTATCAATTTTAATAACTTCGAAAGCGTATGTGAGCAACTGTCGTGATTAATTTTTATCTAAAGAAATTACGTAAAATGGCAGGTAAGCAGAGATTTTAGAATGTAGAACGTTCATAACTTTTAAATTATTCTATACCTATGGCATCTAACGTTCATGTGCAACATTTCTGATGTTAATTTTATTACTAAATGAGAATATATATATATATATACACATACATACACACATATATATATATATATATATATACATACACACACACACACGCGCGCACGAACATTTCAAAAGATAGTTAAGAATTATTCACAATTAAAAAAAAAAAATTAAGCGTTCTTTTAGAATGTACGTTACGGAGAGTAGTAGAATATTTTTTCCTTCATTGTAAACATTTTGATATTTACGTTTAAAGCATTTAAGCTTAGTTAGTATAAGGCATCAAGATACGTGTGCGACTAACAGGCTTCTGCACTTCATGTATACTAATGCCAGGAGTATTAGGAACAAGAAGGAAGAATTTTTGCCCTTGGTTGGCTCTTCCTGGCCACAGGTTATTGGCATTAGTGAGACATGTCTGACAGAAGATGATATAGCTAGTGGGATAGAATGTGAAGGGTATAGTGTGTTTAGGAAGGACAGAGAGAAAAGAATGGGGGCGGGGGAGTGTTATTGATGATAGCTGATGAACTACAGCCAAGGAGAATTGAAGTTGAACTGCAGGATAGTGAACTTCAGAACACACGCAATTTACAGACAAAAAATACTAGTTTTGGTGTGTTGGAGGTGGGCAGTAGATGGCATTGATGGAGATGATTGTAGTAGAGGTTAGGTGTAGAGACAGTTGTAGGTGTCCTCCCGCGATGAGTCTTCGGACTCCTTGGAGGTATCAGGAATAATAATAATAGTGAAGAGAGCACATTTGAGGTTATTTGGTGTGAGATTAAGACTAGTGGAATAAAATATACAGTTGGGTGCTGCTATAGCAGGTGATGGAATAGATGGTGGAGATAGTATGCATAGACAAATAGATGCAATGAGTGGAAGGAAGGTAATTATTATGGGGGATTTCAACTATGGTAACATTGATTGGAAGGAGGAGAGGACATATGGGAGGAAGGAATTGGATTTTATGCAGTTATTAAGGGATAACTACTTGAGACAGCATGTAATGGAATATACTAGGTGTTCGAGAGTGCCTGACCTAGTAATTGCATCTGAGAATTTGACTGTAATGAATATGACCATGTTGCCACCAATTGGCAAGAGTGAGCATAGTGTCTTGACCTGGAAAGTGGCTAAATATGTGGAATTTTCAATTAAGAAATGGTACATGTGGAATTACCGGGCTGATAAGTATAACAAGCTTAGGAAATTGCTTGGTTCAGTGCCATGGTATGTACAACTGCAAGGGCTGGAGGTTAATAGTGCATGGGAAGCGGTAAAGGAGCGTTTGAAGGAGGTAATGGCTGACTGTATATACCTAGAGTCTGGATAGTAAATCAAGTAGGGGTTAAATGGATGAATAACAACATTAAGCTTGAGCTGCAAAAAAAGAAACAACTGTGGAGGGAATTTAAAGAGAAAGGTGACCTGCAGGCCCATGAACAGTATAAAGTACAGGCCAGAAAGGTAATGAGTGTGGTAAGGAAAGCAAAAGCGGGTTATGAAAGGAAATTAGCCATGCAGGCTAAAGAGAATCCCAAACTCGATATGCTGCAAGTAAAAGAAAAAATGTATACAGCACAATGATTTTAAGGAATGCTGATGGTAGGGAGGTAACTGAATCAGTTGATATCGTGGAATTACTGAGCAAGCACTTTGCAAGAGTATATCATCCAGGTGGTGATATTGCAGGAATGAAGGAACCAATAGATTATACGGGAATTGAGGTGAATGAAATGGAGATGAATAGTATATTACAAAACCTTAATGTGAATATATCTGTGGGATTGGATGGTATACCAGCTCGGGTCTTACGTGAAGCAGCTAAAGAATTGTCAGTGCCCTTGACCATTTTGTTTAATTTGAGTCTCGGGGTCTGGGTTAGTCCCGAGGGGGTGGAAAGAGGGGAAAATAGTTCCACTGCATAAAGGAGGTTCCAAGACTGCTGTTGCAAATTACTGACCGATCAGCATATCAGGAGTCATTGTCAAGGTTTTGGAGAAAGTAGTCAAGAGAAAAATACAGGAATGGATAGATGAAAATGGGGGACAACATGGTTTTGTGAAGGGTAGATCATGCCTCACTAACTTGCTTACGTTTTATAACACAGTGACGTCTGAACTAGATAAAGGTAATGGGTATACAGTGATACTGCTAGACCTTGACAGGATACTACATGGAATTGTAGTCAGTAAACTGCTGCATATGGGGATGGATATAGGGTTGGTGAGATGGATAGGAAGGCGGTTGATGGAGAGATATCAGAGAGTAGTTTATTCAAGGGTAGAGTCCAAAAGATGGCCTGTGACTAGTGGTGTGCCACGGGTTTCTGTTCTTCGACCACTACTATTTAATTTGTTCATTAACGATATAGGAAAGGATCTGAGAGGAACTGTTCATTTGTTTGCTGATGATGCAAAGTTGGGTAGAGCAATAGTGAATGCATATGATGTCAAAATCTTGCAGGATAATTTCGATAGATTGGAGGACTGGGCTAAGGAGAATGGATGTCAATTTAATGTGGCAAAGTGTAAGGTCATGCATTTTGGGGTGAAAAGATTAGCAGCAGTATACCACATTGGTGGAACTGTACTCCAGGAGATTGATGAGCCCAGGGATTTGGGAGTGTTGGTGGATAGGGAGTTGAAGTTTAGGGTACACATTGCAAAAATGGCTAAATCAGCTCATCAAATCACTTGGTTACTGAAGAATACTTTGATGAGCAGAGACAAGCAAGTTATTGTTCCTCTGTATCGAGCCTTGATAAGACCCCATCTATACTCCTGTGCCCAGATCTGGGCACCAGGGTTTCTTCTTGATGGGGAGGAGGTGGAGAGGATCCAGAGGCTAGTGACCAAGATGATAGTAGGTCTATGGAATGAACCTTATGAGAACAGGTTGAAGATTTGTGGGTTGCAGAAATTGGTTGATAGGTGGAAAAGGGGTGATATGATTGAGACATTCAAATTACTGAAGGGTTTCTATAAGATTACTTAAGAGGATATTTTTCAGAACAGGACTGGTGGTGGGAGGACTAGGGGCCATCCATAGAAACTGGGCAAGAGTGTGGTTAGCAAGGGTGTTAGAACTAAGTTTTTTACTTGGAGAGTGGTGAATGAGTGGAATAAGTTTGCCAGAGTCTGTTGTGGGTGCCATGACTGTGAATGAGTTCAGGGCAAAGTATGATACTGTGTGGATATTGAGTAGTTGTTTAGGGCCTCCCTCAATGAGTCTAATGGCTCCTTGGAGTTGCCCGTAATAATAATACACTAATGACATATATTTGCACCTCTCCAACCAAAAAATATCCACTACTTTCCAACCAAAAGATTATAGTTCAAATTGATGAAAGTTTTTTTTCACTTGGCTCTGCTACCAATTATATATTTGGTTTAATTCTTTATCCAGGTGTAAGCAAAGTTTGCACCTGAGGTATTTTCAGGACTGGGCAACTTGTGGCAACAGCAACTGGTATATGGAAATATGACTTCTCCATTACTTCCACCTTAGTATCACCATCTCTGGGTCTAGCTCCCACTGATGAGATCTCAATAAGGTTTGAAACCGTTTAAGTAGTGACCTTTCCCATAATGCTATGCATTAAGGGAAGGTTAAGGGAATTATACATTTCTGCAAGGAGATGTGCTTTGCATTATGGGATACTAAGGCAAGTGAGGAGAAGTTATACCACCTTTGCCACGAATTGCCCCAGTCCTAAAATTACTTCAGGTGCAAACTATTTACTTACACTTGGATAAAGGATTAAACCAAATATATAATTTGGTTCGAATCAACCAATTTGGCATGGATGTTTGTAAAGGCTTGCTCCAGATGAGCTTGTATATCTCCTTGAGCTTATGAGCTGTTTTTTTTTTTTTTTAATTTTATTAATTTATTTATTTTAATATATATATATATATATATATATATATGTGTGTGTATGGGCATTGCATATTACAGTGTATACCTTCTGGGATGAGTCACTTGATTCCATAGTGGTCAAATGTTAATAATAATAGTCAGTGGCACACTCAGGATTTAATCTTGGGGGGGGGGACGAGTTGAGTAGTTGAGTTGAGAATACACACTACGCATTGCATACGAGCTATGACTGAGCATCTGCAGTGATCGCCAATATGTGATACCTGTGATCTCCTCTGGCCTGGCTTGGGCAAACAAAGTATTGCCCGAGCACTACTTCGTTCGCCTTGCGTTCACAGCGGCCAGGATTCCCGAGTTCTATAGAGTATTTCCACCTTATGTGACTGCTAATTCATAAGTAGCATAGAAATAGAAGACATGACACGATATAAATTTAAAAAAAATCATAATTTTAATTAGGAAAAGATTTTTGGAAATTTTTCTAGTGTTTTTTTTTTTCCTTTTTTTTTTGGGGGGGGGGCAAAGCCCCCCCTCCCTGGGTGCGCCAATGATAACAGTAAACTGTGTGGGTGATGGGTTATATGAAGTACACTGTCCTGCTGTGATGCATCCTTGGAAGTGTTACCTATTAATAATAATTATAATTTTCCTGAAATATACTCTCATGTTGTATAACTTAATCATGCTATAACAGTACTGCATGATTAAGTTATATTATATTATTACTAATCTATCATCAGTTTTCCTCTAAATTAATATCACTTTTCAGTATTCTGGTATTGTCATTTCTTATATTTCTGTCTTCTAGAGCACTTCTGACTGAATCAGTTCATCTTGATCTTCCTCTGTGTCCTTTCCTGCTATTTGTTATGCTTTTGACATGCTTTCTTCTTTTTCAAAACTGCCTCTTTAACTTCTAGCATCCAACATGGAGTTCTGATTTCTCTATCCTCACAAACAACTTCAACACATACCTACCTCCATAACTGAATCAATTAATATTTTCTTCAGAGTTTTCCACTGAGATTCCAAGTTTTGGATTTTGTTATCAAATTTCTTTTCTCATTTCTTAAATAATATTCTATAGTTGAATCTAGAATTCACTTACAAAAGCTGCTCAACTTGATTATTTTTTTTAATGTGATATTTATTTTTAAATATTTTGAAACCACTCATTCAGCTAGCTACCTTCACCTGTTCTCCTGAGGATTATCTTCATCCTCTTGCACATCCTCTAGTGTATGAAGTTCCTTGTGCTTGCAGTTTAGCATACTTTGAACAGACTTGTAGATTTGTTAACCTTGAAGAACACAAAAATTACATCTGCAGTCATGTGTATGGCAAGTCACTACTTCTAAACATTCTATGGATATTGCTTTGCACAGAATTAAATAGAAGCAGACAAGAATTTGATATTGGTCTGAAAGACTATTTCTAGCATCAGCTATGAGGCACTTTTCCAACCTCATCAAATATGGCTTCATTAATTTACCGATGATTTGGGATTCAGTCATTCTGAAATCAAATATAGCTTGACTTCTCTGAATAA
The DNA here is from genome assembly GCF_054136105.1 of Typopeltis vanoorti. Lineage (NCBI taxonomy): Eukaryota > Metazoa > Arthropoda > Arachnida > Uropygi > Thelyphonidae > Typopeltis > Typopeltis vanoorti. The sequence continues at coordinate 72,769,891 of NC_143553.1, read as the reverse complement.
ACTTTATGGTTAACTGGCAGGGTGCCTTTAGAGCTGCTTTTCAGACAATTTGAATTGTTTTTACAACTATATATTGAGTGCTGTTTCTTGTCCCAGCTGGAATTGTACTCTGACAGTGTTGGATAGAAAATTAGTGAAATATAAGCATGTTTAATAAATTAATTATATATCTTTTCCATTTAGTATTGTTTATTAATAGCATTGCTTCATGGTATAAACATCAATACCTAAGTCTTTCTATACTTCCTCTGGTTTTTCCACAACTTGCTTCTTATTCTCCTCACTTCCTGCTCTGATTCTTATCTAAACTCACTTTTTCTTTCCTTAATACATTTTCTTTTCTGCTCTGGCAGTCATCCAACTGTCCAACAGCAGATCTATTCAAATACATCTCCATCTCTTTGAAACTATTCAAACTTCCCTTTACATTAAACAACAAAAAACACAATTACATGATAACCGCAGTAATAAACAGTAATAAACTTTAAGTACAAATATGTTAATATTTGTACTTAAAGATTGCAAATTACATGCCTTTTGTCTTGTAGCCCAACCAGCCATTATTATTATTATTATCCAAGACCCCATGGAGTCAAAGACTCATCTAGGAGGTCCTTTTATCATACACACAGCTCATCATACCGTGCTTTAAATACACTCAAATTCTCTGCAGACACCACACAGGCAAGGCATTCCAATCATTCACAACTCTGCATGAAAAAAAACCTGCTTCTCACTCCCCTACTCACACCGTCTTTATACAGTTTCCAGGAATGACCTCTGGTTCTCCCCTGATCTCCCACTATTTTCTGTAGAACCTCTCCAGCATTGATTCTATAACAACCTCTTAATAACTTGTAGGTCTTTATCATACCCCCCCCCCTCCTCTTCCTCCTGTCCACCAGACTCTGAAAGTTGCATCTTCTCAATCTTTCCTCATACTCGACATTCCAGGGATTAGAAACTACCTTAGTCAATCGCCTCTGGACCCTTTCCAACATCTCTTCATCCTTCTGAAAACCAGGTGACCTAATCTGGGCACATTAGTCCATGTGTGACCTAATCAATGCCCTATATAATGGAACAAGAATCTCCCTACTTCTTCAAGTCAGTGTCCTCTGCATCATTCCCGGAAGCCTTTGTGTTGTCTTCACAATTTTGGCTATGAGTCCCCTAAATTATAGATCCTTATCCACTATAACCCCCAGATCTCTTATTTCCTCTACCTCCGACAATATATCCTCACCAAACATAAATTATGCATTTAAAACCATACATTTTGCAACATTGAGCCCACATCTCCATTCCGATGCAATCACTCGATTTATTCAAGTCTTCTTGTAAGGCCACAACATCTTCTCTACTCTTCATGGTTCGTCCCAACTTTGCGTCATTTGCAAACAACTGAAGATCTCCATCCACATCTTCACTAATATCATTAATATACAAGTTAAACAGCAGTGGCCCTAAAACAGACCCCTGAGGCACACCACTAGTAACTTTCCTTTTCCTGGATTTTGCTCCCCCATACACAACTTGTTGATACCTATCAGATAGCCAGTCTCCAATATCCAATGCACCAATCTAATATCCAACCCCATCCACTCTAGTTTGACTATCAACTTATCATGCAGTAATCTATCAAAGCCTTCGTGAAATCTAAGTATATTACTGTGTATCCTTCTCCTCTGTCCATGGAAGCCATCACCTTACTGTAATAAGTAAGTAGATTACTAAAACATGACCTCCCTTCTGTTGTAGTTAAGTTGTTGGAAAAGCTAGTTCTCACAAGCTTTTCCAACAACTTAACTACAACATCTGACACACAGATAGGCCTATAGTTTGATGCTTGAGTTCTATCACCTCCTTTATGAGGTGGCACAATCTTGCCCTCCTTCCACTCCTTAGGAACTTGACCCAGTGCAAGACTTGTATTAAAAAAAAATGTCAAGGCTGGCATCAACTCCCTGGCACATTCCTTCAGAATTCGTGGTGATATATTATCAAGTCCAACAGCCTTATTTACATCTAGTTTGCTCAACTCCCCATACTCTTGCTCACTTACAGTCAGTCTCTCTTCCCCATCATCAACTGCTCTCAATCTCTCCATGAAGTCACATTCACAAGATTGAATGGCCTTTATGAACTGCTCATTAAGTAACTCCACCACACCTTCTGCAACAGCTGTCTTTATACCATTTTCTACAATCAATGTCTCCCTTCCATAATCATTCTTTCTTTTGCTGGCTACATATCAAAAGAACTCCTTAGGATTCTTTTTGGCTTCATTAGCTAACTGCTGTTCATACCTCTCTTTAGTTACTCTCACCAACTAAGTCACCCACCTTGCCCGGTCTTTGTAGTCCTCATGGAATTGGTTATTTTCACTTCTCTTATGCTACCTCCATGATGCCCTTTTTCTCTGTATCGTATGCTTAATCTCTTTATTCATCCAGAAAACACCTACCTTATTTAATCTTCTCACCCTTGGAATACATTTAGACATTGCATCTACTAAATAGTTTTTGAAAATCCCCCAAGCTGCATTGATCTCTTTTCCAGTCCTATTCCATGCTACACCTGCAAACTGTATGAACTCTTCATAATCACCCCCCCCCCCTTGTAGTTCCACATATACCCTTTTCTAACAGAGGGCTCGCACCTTGCAACTACCCAGTTAATCACCTCATGGTCACTCTTTCCAATTGGTGAGTGATTTGACACTTAATTTATAATTACGTCCTCTGATGAGATGACCAAATCCAAGACTCCTCAATCCTCGTGTGCCCTCTGTTACATACTGTCTGAGGTAGTTATCCTTCAAAAACTCAAGAGACTCCTTTTCTTTACTTCCAGTTGCTATCTCATCATTCCAGTCTATATTGCCATAATTAAAATTGCCCATAATGATCACTCTTTTCTTATTCGTTTGGCTAATTTGATTATACATTTCATAATCACTACCATACACATTTTCTGGTCTATAACAACATCCAACCAAGTATTTCATTACATTTTCACACCATACTGCCTCAAAACCACTGGCACTATTTCTCTCTTGCATCTCTACTTTGTATGGACATAACTCTTTCTCTATCATCAATAGCACTCCTCCTCCCTTTTTACCCCTTCTATCCTCGTGAAACACATCATACCCTTCCATCTCTATTCCTGTCAGGATGTCGTCCTCATCTAACCATGTCTCACTTATTCCAACAATTTTTGGGTGAACAGACTCAATTAGTGCAATCATTTCATCTGCCTTGTTTCTTACAGTATTTGTATACAAACACAACAGCTCATTCCCAGATCTAAAGCTAGTTCCACTGATACTACTCATTCGATTTGATCTCTCCATGCGTGACAGGGGCCATTTCCCCTTTCTGTTTATTCATTTTAAAACCCTCTTCAATTCTGTTTCCTCTTGATCCCAGGTCATCCCATTCCTTTTCTTTCCTACACATGCTCTCACATCCTCTTGGAGCATCCAACTTTCTCACACTGTGTACCGCTGTCCACCCTGAGCCTCCCCATTTCCTTGTTCATCGTGCACACCCATTCTCTCATTTTCCATACTCATGCCACTTATGTCCTCATTCATAATCACCTGTTCAATCTCTCCTGTCATACTCTCCTGCTCTTCCACATCACTTCCCACTTGATCTGATTCATTCTCTGTACTCACTTCTCTACCTTCCAGCAACAGTCTCTCCAAGCGACTCACACCATAACCACTCCAATGCAGTCCATCACTCCCATACAGTTCACTTCATCCTTCAACCTCATTTCACACATTATCAAATTGTACTCCCCTCTCCTCACACATTTCAGCCAACATACCTCAGCCAACTTCATCTCACCACAGTCATACCTAGGCAACAAGCTTACTACCCTTCCTGTCACACTATTCTCTTTTATCCGTCTAAGCAGCCTCCTGATATCCATTCTGACATGCTCTTTGTCTTCTATCAAGTCATTCGTACCTATTAGAACTATCAACTCCTTTGCTCGCTCCCTCCTCATATCCAATGCCTCAATCACTCTACTCATTTTACCGCCTGGAAAACATACCCTATGCTATTCATTATCTCTGCTCTCCTCTTTATTCTTGTCATACCTAGGCAACATACTAATCACTTTTTCAGTTATTAATTATTTTTCACCTGCTGTAATAAATTTCTCATATCAGTTTCATATTCTTAGAAAGACCTTCAAGTCATTTATGCCCACAGCTATTAATTCATATGCCCATCCATTTCTTTCATGTGAAGTTTGGGTTATTTATTTTGTTTAGCCACTGGGAAAACAAAGGAATGCATTTTTTTTTTTGCAAATATTTATGCACTATATACAACTCTCTCTGATCCAGTGCATTTTAATGATTAGGCTGCACACCTTCTTACTTCTTTTATATATGGGAAATATGACTTCTGCATTAATTAAAATTTCGTATCCTCCTGAATCTAGCCCTCACTGATCAGATCTCAATAAAGGCTGAAATCAGTCTTGGTAGTGACCCTTCCTTTAATGTATACAAATTTATTTAGACATCTGAAAGGAAGTGTGCTTTGTATTATGGGATATTGAGGTGATTGCTGTGAAGTCAACTGCTTCTACATATAAGTAGCCTAGTAGCGAAGATACTTTACTTGCAAACTCTGTTTGTGTATGCTGGATTAAACAAGGATTAATTTCTTAAAATTTAATTTACTGCACACTCCTAATGATTGACTCCTCATACAATCATCCTTTAATACATTCTTCACCTTACCAACATTGTCTTCTCATTTATGCCTGTCAGTCACTTCTTTAACCTCCTTACCAGCCGAGGGGGATGAAATAGTGAGACCAAATTGCACTTCTTATCCATGTTATTCAATAAGTGTTATAGAATCATATCCAGATTTAGTTGGACGTCTATAGATGTCATGACCAATTGGGGTGTTAAACATTCAGTCTCATTCTCTATATCCTTCATTTTGCTTTTCATTCTAACTAATCCTTAATAATAATCGTAGTCTGATTTGCTCAATGTAGGGAAGTCATTTATTAGATATTGTTAATAGTTCAGCCTTGGGTTATTCCAACAGGTAAGGAAATCATTGCAGACAATCTTAAGAGCAGTGTCTTTCACTTCACTTTATTTCCATTACCTCATTGTTGTTCATTGTTTTTGTTTATTCTTTGTCATATTATTCTTTTTTTATTTATTTTATTTTATTTTTTCAAGTGCCACAGCTTGTCATCACATTTTCCACATGTTTGATACTTATTTTCTTTCAGTGTATACTTGCAGTTCTTTGTCATCCTTTGACTCATGCATTAGGCAATTTGCACAGCATGTTTACTGGGAAAATGGGTAACTTTTGAGCTGCTGGCTTTCCGGGTTTTATTTTTCAGAATTCTTGTTCTGCATTATTTTTGCAATCTCTTCTTTTGTATTGCTTTCCACCGATTGTTGAAATAATTGAAATCTCAAGTGTGACAAATGATAACTAACACTGGGTTTAATAGGTCATGATATTATTGATAGTTAAACCGATTAGAATTTGCCACATATGCTAGTAGCTTCTTCTGGGTTATGATGAACAAAAACATGCAATAAATAGTAAACACGAACCATTACCTAAATGGACCTGTTGTTTCATTTTGGGTATTTCCATGAATGCCAGTTGCAAAGTTTCCAGTGATGGCAATCTTGGGCTTTTCTTCTCCATTTGTTTCCTATCACTCTAGCTACAGAGGCTTCCCATGTAGTTGGAGTTCTACCAGATTTTTTCTTGGTTGATCTTGGATACCAATTGTGACACAGCCCACCTGTTGTTGTTGAGTCTTGCAATATGACCTGCCCACTGTGCATTGTTGTCATATATGGTTTTCACTACTTCTTTTACTCCAGTTAATTTTCTGATAGTTGTATTTATGATGTGGTCTTTTTTACTTATCCCTAAGATTCTTCTTTCTATAGCATGCTGAGTGGTTTGAAGATTTAGGTTTCTTTTTTATGGAGGCATAGGTTAAAGATGGGAGACACAGCTGTTGAACATGCTAGCTCTTATTTTGTTATTTAGCTTAGATCTGTGATTATGGATTTGATACAGTTGGAGGAGGTCCATGCAGCTCTTTTTCTTTTAGATATTTCTTCAGAAATCTTGTTGTCTATCTTTATTGTTTGACCAAGGTATGTGTAGGGTTCTACACTTTCTGTGGTGAAATTATTTCTTTGAATGGTGTGGGTTTGACAGTATTTATTTCTCATCCATTTGGTTTTGTCAGGATGAATTTTTAGTCCTATTTTATTACAGGCATCATGCACTTGAAGCATTGTTTTAAGTTGTGAAGGGTCTTGAGCTACTTAAAACATTTTGAGTATTATGTTATCTGCAAACATTAGTATTTGGAGCAGCTCTTCATTGATGTTTATGCCACCTTTTAAGTCAGTTTTGTTTAAAGTGCTTTCCAGAGTATATGTTAAGAGGTTTGGTGATATTACATCTTCTTGTTGCATACCTCGCTTTGTGGTGATAGTTATAGGATCATCAAATAAGGTTATTCGCATAGAGCTACCAATGTTAATTAGATTGATGTAGACTGGATTGATGCCTTGCTCTAGTAGTGCCTGCAAAACTGCGTTATGTTCTATGGTGTCAAAGGCTTTTTTTAAAATCGATAAATAGAAAGTGAAGAGGGATCTAGTATTCTTTGCATCATTTACTGAATTGGGTAACTACTTGTAAGTGATCTATTGTAGAATATGTTTTTTGAATCCTGCTTGTGTTTACAATTTTTTCTTGAAGGTGGTTTTGATTCTTTGATATATTTTTTGTTATTAATTTATATATATATGTGTGATAGCAGACATGTAGGATGGTAGTTCTTGATGTCTTCTATGTTACCCTTTTTTGAAGAGAAGAATTGTTATTTTTCTGTCTTTTTAGGTACCAAGTAAATCTTTCAGCTAGAGCTTTATAAAGTTGTGGTCCTCCTTGTTTAATATCTTCAGTTTTCATCTGATCAATGCCAGGAGCTGTATTGGGTTTCATGTTTTTTGAGTGCATATTATTTCATCTGGGAGACTTCTGGTATACATTGTGTGTGTGTGTTATCAAGTTTTGGTTTGGGTAAAAGATATTTGGATGCAAAAAGGTCATTGTAGAAGTCTTGTATTATCTTTTTGTTCTGTTTCTATGTCTTCTTCCATCTTGATCTAGTAGTGCTGTTGGAATTAGCCTTTATATAGTTAATTCTCTTTCAACTCTTTTTATACTCTATTGATGCAGCAGCATTTCTCAGCCTTTTTCCCCTATACGTTTGATAGTCTTCCTTGGATCTTCTTCTTTAATACTTTGCGAGTAATTTTATATTCAAGTTGTGAATTTGGTTTATGTTTCAGTTCTCTTCTCTTTTTTTAGTAACTTCAAGGTTTGTATTGAGATTCTTTCTTTTTTTGGAATGTTCTTGATTGACTTTAGAATGTTTCATGTGTGCGTAGATTTTCCGAGAGTGTGTCATAATTATTGTCAGTGTCATATTCGGTAATATTCCATTATATTTCATCAACAGATAGCATAAACAAATCAGGATCTAAATGTTTGAGTCAGTTTCCATAGTTTGAGATTATCCTTATTTATTCTTCCTTCTTTTTTTGTAGGAAGGCTCTTAGTGGTCAGAGATTTGAATGGATGTCAAAATACTTTCTACCGATTGTTCCTACATCTTGAACTATTCTTTTTCAGTCTGTTAGAATGAAGTCTATTTCATTTCTTATATCTCCATTTGGGGGGTTCCCAAGCCCATCTTTTTCCTGCTCTTTCATGAACCATTACATTACTAAAATCGAACATGTGTGAACCATTAGGTCTACAGATGGTTGACTAAATCGGTTTCTGGTCTCTGGAATGTGGAATATGAGGACTTATTGAGAGAATGCAAATTACAGAGCCTAGTGAATAGAAGGAAGAGGAGAGACATGATCGAGGTGTTTAAATTGGTAAGGGGTAATTACCAGATTAGCGTGAAGGAGTTTTTCATAGAATATCTGGAGATGGGGATAATGAGAGGCCATTCCTGGCAGATGTATGAGGCGTATGTGAGCAAGGGTGTGAGGAGTAGATTTTTTGCATGGAGAGTGGTGAGTGATTGGAATGCATTACCCAAGAGTGCGGTGAGTGCGGGGACAGTGAATGAATTTAAGTTAAGTTACGATGAACTGTGCATGTGAGAGTGGAACCTCTCATGGTGAGTATCTTGACTCTATGGAGGTTTGTTGATAACAATAATAATTACACAAAAGTAATAATACAGAAACACATGGAGCTGGCACAGGTCAGCTTTTGACCCGTCTTAGCATATGCTTAATGAACAATGGAGTTTATAGACTCCTGTTTTTTTTTTTTTTATTATTTATTTATTTATTTATTTATTTTTTTTTTTTTTTTAAGGGGTGAATAGGAGGCAGTTTAGTAGGGTGAGAACTACCTTTTGTTATTTTGTTGAAGTATTTGAAAAATTTTGCTTGGTCCATATCAGATATGAGCAAGAATTGCTGTACCTTTGTGTTCTTTTTTTATTGGTCATTGTTTTGGTTTTGCAGACAATTGCAGGCAGTTGATAGTCTTGCATCTTTATCCATTTTGAGATAGGATGTGGCTGAGGTATTTAAGTTCAGTTCCTCTTTTCTAGAGATGTATGTGCTATTTCTTAGCATTTTAGTTATTCCTATTTTTTTTATGCAGAATGTTTGTGAGATGAACTCTCTGGTGTAGATAGGCTTTACGTATACGAAATAACTTCGTTCTCTTTGGAGACCTTTAGGAGTATCAAAAAATGTTAGTCTTAATTTCAAGTTCAAAAGTAAAATGTATGCTTAGGTGAAAGCTGTTCAGGTACTTTGTGAATTCTTTAGTTGTTTTGTCTGACCAGATGATGAATATATTACCCACATAATGTAACCAAATTTTGGGTGTATGACGATAGTTTTCTTCAACTTTTTCCAGATGATTCTGTAAATTTGAATAGAAGCAGATATGGAGGTGAGCCCATAGCAAGACTATGTTTTGTTTATAGTATTTTTCTTATAGCTGGAAGAATGAAGAATATGTTTTCTATGCAATGTTTGAACAGTCAGATGGTGACTAGTAGAAAAAGATTTTGAAGCAGTTCAGATTTTTTTTTTTTATTTTTTTTTTTCAAAGCAGACAAAGGCAGTGTTGCATAATTATGAATGTTGAAGAATGTATATCTGAAATGAATAACTTACTAGACAACAATGACATTTACCTCTTACTAGATTCAGATCCAACATTATCAGTACACAGCAAGATGAATAAAGTGATCAAAGCCTCATCACTCTGAAAAAAAAAAAAAAAAAACTTGCTATCAAACACCCATTAGTTCTGAGAATTTAGGTATTCCCAAACATATATAAAACTGAAGTATTTTCGAAATATGTTTTGGATTGACTACCAGTCTCAAGTAGGAAGTAGGAAGGGATTTGCTTTGCTAAAAATAGCTAATAATAAATAGCTCACATGCAAGCACGCACACACAGTGGAATCTCTGTTGTCGAACATAATTCGTTCCCAAAGGCTGTTCGGAAACCGATTTGTTTGAAAACTGAAACCATTTTTCCATAAGAATTAAAGTAAAATGGATTAGTCCATTCCCAAACCCCAGATAATTGTTTATTTAAACCTTTATTACAGTACATGTAATACCGCACGGTTAGCCTAGTGGCTTTGCGCTTCGCAACCATATGCCCGGGGAAGGAGTGTCCCAGGTTCGATTCCCGTTGTAGACGTGAGGAATTTGAGGATCTTCCTCAGGCATAGCCAAGTTAGCCGGTCTTGGGCGCGGACAGTAGGGTTTTTTCCGCCAGTTTATCTGGCGTTTTTCATCCCGCAAGCAGGCAAACCGGCCCCGTGAACATACGTCTCTACAGTCAAAAAAATATATCCCCCCCCCAGCGGCAGACCAGGCGACGGGTCGGTTGGGAGTAGTACTAACAAGAAGTCGCATCTAAGTAACACGCGGACCCTGCATAGGAAGCGTGAATAACGCGTAGAAGAAGAAGATTACAGTACATGTAATAAAGGTACATGTAATAAAGAGTGGTGCCAAGAGACAGAAAAGAGAAAGAGAAGAAATCCCAGAAGGACAATTACCTGATGTTTTTATGGAAGGGGGACTCCCCTTCCTCACCACCTTCCACTTACGCCATCAACTCTCCTCTGTACAGGTGTGAAGTTACATTTTCGTCTATATTTTATCTATTTATTGTGTTTATTCTTCTTATGTAAGATTGTATGCATTTTCATAAAAGCGTATACAAAAAACAATGAAAATGCATACAATCTTACATAAGAAGAATAAACACAATTAATAGATAAAATATAGACGAAAATGTAACTTCACTTTACCTGTACAGAGGAGAGTTGATGGCATAAGTGGAAGGTGGTGAGGAAGGGGCCCCTTCCATAAAAACATCAGGTAATTGTCCTTCTGGGGTTTCTTCTCTTTCTCTTTTCTGTCTCTTGGCACCACTCAACTCTGCTTGAGAGGCACTGGGTTTCTGTCTTACTAAAACCCTGTCCAATGAGATTTATTTTTGCCTGTGTTTTAAAATGTTTCTGAAGTGAGACATGGCATTGTCATTGAAAAGGTTTATGATGCAGTTTGCTATTTCATTGATCAAAGAACTAGGAACATCCTCTCTTCCATCCTCTGTCTCTGAAGACATTTTGTCCACCAGTGTCTTTTGCTGCTGCTTCTGGTGTTCTTCCAGTTCTTCTGTGGTGAGCTCATTTCTGTGGTCCTGCACATCAGAATTGCCAACTTCCAAGCCCATGCTTTTGCCCAGAGATACAATATCATCGACAATAGCAACATACTCAGCCTTAATGTCTTTGTCTGCTACACAGTCTGGCCACAATTTCCTCCAGGCTGAGTTTATGGCCCTGTAAGTCACTTGCACTCAGGCTTTATCAAGGATACTTAAGCAATGGAGGGTGTTGAAGTGATTTTTCCAGAATTCTCTGAGTGTTAATTCTGTGTCAGAGGTCACTTCAAAACACCAAACATTACTTTGGTGTAGAGCCTCTTAAAGTTCAAAATGACCTGCTGGTCCATGGGCTGGATTAGAGGAGTCATGTTAGGGGGCAGTAACATCACTGTGATAAAAATCAAAATCCTCCACCAACTTGTCCTGCAAGCCTGGAGGGTGAGCAGGAGCATTTTCTTGGCAAAGTTTTTTTCTTGAAGGTATTTTACAATTTACTTTTCATCACGTTATTTTTCTTAAACACCCTCAGATTCTTGGAGTGGTACCTTGAAGTCCCCACTTGCGTTTCATATAGCAAAGGAGTCAGCCTGTACTTCATTGGCTTGTGTCCTGGCAATGCTTTTTCCTCCTGAGTGATGTAGATCCTCCTTGGCAATTTTTTCCAAAATAGGCCTGTTTCATCACAGTTGAACACTTGTTGGGGAAGAAAACTTGAAGCCTCTCCATGCCTACCACACTATGTGTGCCACTTCTCCTCTTAAATTTTTCAAACCACCCTCTACTAGCTTTGAACACATCAGTATCATCACTTGTACCAGTTTTTTTTTTTTTTTAACAGGTCATCATTACATGATGACCTGTTTAAAAAAAAATGCACTGAACAGAGGCTGTGGCGTAACCGATGTTTTCCCACTGTACATCTCAGCCTGCAGATCACGTGTTTGCTGGTATGCCTGTTCGGCATCGATTTGTTCAAGATGAGAGTCATTCCATCAATTATAAAGTATGAGAACATAATTTGTCTGAGCATGGTATCAGTTACATGTTAATTGAGCTCTCAGACAATTTGTATAATCTGTTGTTTATTATGGGCATACATATTTCCTACATTTTAATCTCTAAGATTAGTATTCTTTATATTCAGTATTATATTATATTCAGGACCTCCATGAAGTCACAAGACTCATCGTGGGGAGCCCACCCTAGAAAACAAAGCCTATCATACTACTCCTTGAATTTATTTGCTGTTGATCAGGAAATGCATTCCATGGTTAAACCATCCTCCATGCAAAGAAACCACTCCTCACCCTTTTGCTCATGACTCCCTTTTGCAATTTTGCGACAATGGGCTAGGAATGTCCATTCCTAAACATGTCTTTGCTCTTTCCCACCCCCTGTTCCACCAAATGAAAGAATTCCACAGTGTCAACCCTGAAACTACCTCTAAACTATCTTTACATTTCTCAGTTGTATCACCTTTCCTTCTATCTACCAAACTTTGCAGTCCACATTCCTTCAGTCTATCCTCATATGTACAGTCCTGATATCATCTTTGTTATCTGCCTCTGCACTCTTTTCAAGGTTAATTTATCCCTTTCAAATCCTGAGAACCAAATTTAAGCACAATAGTCCAGGTGTGGTGTGATCAGGACTTCAACAATACTTTTATCTCTGCTGGTTAGTTATAATCAGTTCTTCTGATGCTATGCCAAATCAAGCCTCTTGAACCTTGTGTTCTTTCTATTACATGTTGCCTAAGACATTTGTCCCTCAAGAATTTTCAGAAATATCATTTCTCTACTACTACATGCAGTTTCATCTCTCATTTTATACTCTGCAGTTAAAATTTCCCATGACAATCGTTCTTTTTGCGCTTGCCAAGCTCAACTGCCTAAACATCGCCTGCTCTTCATCCCCTATCCTCCCTGGCTTATAACAACACTCCAATAAATATCCTGTCCTGCCCACCTCTGCCTCACCCCATGCCATCTCTAAACCATTAGTTCCATTGCCCTCCAAAATGCTATGAGAGAAGGCAACTCTTCACTTATCATAAGTAGTACTCCACCACTGCAATTTCCCTTCCTATCCTGCCAAAAAATGCTATACCCTGCTACTTCTGTTTCTGTCAGTATATCATCTTCCTGTCATGTCTCAGTAATTTTTGGACAGGCTTAAGCTATCAGTGCCACCAATTCATCTCTTATTCCAGATATTCCTGGCATTTAAGGATAAATAATCATCAATGCATTGTCACTGTTTCTATACTTATCATTATTCTATCAAGACTACACTGGATTCAGCATTCCACAACATATCCTGTCCCCTTCTCCCAAGTGACTATTCCCATAAGAGGCCACCTCTACCGCCATCCACCTTGATTATTCTAGTTTTCATGCATTGACATGCTGACTTGTTTTGAGAACAATTTCTTCAGATGCATACATCCTCCCTCATTCAAATGTAAGCTGTCTCTTGCATACAGTTCCTTTCTGTCTTCAAATGTCCTCTGAGCATCCATGTAATCCATGCCTCTCTTTCGACACATTCAGGCTATCATACTATTTGTTATTGATGCTCTTCTCTGCAGCTCTTCATTATTATACCTGGACAACACACTATCTTCCTTCTCTGTCTTCTTCCATACCGCTTCAAGTACAAACCTCAGATCTCTTGTCACCCAATTCGCACCGCCTCTCAAATCATTTGTATCCACCATCACAATCATCTCATCCTCTCTTTCACCTCTCTTGCCTGTCATAGTCACACTGTCTATTGTTTCTCCAGACACACAATCCTGTAGCATTTTTATTGCATTCCATGGATCATCAAATCTCCATATAATATATACACATATGTAATTCCTTTTGTTTAATCCTAGATAAGCAAAGATTTTGTTGAAGGTCACCAGACACAGGCTTTTTTTGTAAGACTCAGAAATATTCTTTATGCTTGAAGATAAATTTTATTTGCAATGCAGTGAAACTATATGAATCCCCTCCTACACGCACGCGTGCACACGCTACCACCACAGCACAGGTGCAAGCAAAACAATTTAAAATATTACTTAGCAGAAATACACTAAAATACTCTTAAACCAATTTCCAAATATTCATAAGTAAGGGAAATTTTTTCTAAGAATTCTAAGAGAAAGTTCTAAGATTTCTAAGAGAAAGATCATCGAAAATTCTTAGAATTTTCGATGATCTTACATTTGTTCTTTCCATTCTTTAACTCCAAGAAAAAAAGACTTTAGGTTTCGGAATTTATTTCCAAGAAAAGCCTGGCTAATCCTAAAAGATTAGCAAGGCTCCTTGTTTTTGGAAAACATTTGAGGAATAAAGAATTGTGAAGCTTTATGGGAAATTTGCATTCCCAAACCTGGTGAAGTATCACAGACTTTATTTGAGACTGAATTTTTGAATTCTTTTCCAAAATGATACAAAAAAGTGTGATTATTTTATAAAGGAACGATGACAGTGGTTTTTTATACATTGCTCGATTTATTTCTGATAGCTGTACTGGAGAGAAATAAGAACGAACACCATATTTAAATAAACAGTAATATTCAGCACCAGTATATAAAATAAATGCAAGTTCAGTGAATTGATTGAAAATTTGAATACACATGCAAATTCTTTCTAATGAGTACACTTCTTCCCCTCTCTCCCCCTGAAAACATTGTGTTGTTAAGTTAAAAAAAAAATTGCCAGCCTGGTTGGCTGAGTGGGTAACATATCCACTCTCCAACCAACAAGCCATTCGTTCATCTATCCATTTCATTTGATATCAAGAGATGCCATACATCACTCAGATGCTTTTCTGGAGGCTTCAACTCCCTAAAGATCAGTCACTTCACACACACCATCCATCCATCTAATTGGATGGATGGTGTATGTGAAGTACCCACATAGCACCCACAACAGACTCTGGCAGCTTATTCCACTCATTTACCACTCTAAAAGTAAAGAACCCAGCTCTAACACCCCTGCTAACCACACTCTTGCCCAGCTTCCATAGGTGTCTCCTAGTTCTCCCACCACCAGTCCTGATCTCAAAAATATCCTCTGAATTAATCCTATAGACTCCTTTTAGCAATTTGAATGTCTCAATCATATCTCCCCTTTTCTGCCTATCAACTAATTTCTGCAACCCACAAATCTTCAACCTGTTCTCATAAGGTTCATTCCATAGACCTGCTATCATCTTGGTCACTCATCTCTGGATCCTCTCCATCTCCTCCCCCATCAAGAAGAAACCTAGATGACCATATCTGGGCACAGTAGTCGAATATATATATTGTTAATGATGACAGAAAACGAATTGCAGCTAATAAGGACAGAAGTTGGCAAGGATGAGGAAGGCAGTACATTTGAGACTGTCTGGTGTGAGATATTGGTCAATAGAATTATATAATTGGTTGCTTCTTTTGCACCACTGCTGTGGATCAGTGGTGCAAAAGAAGATATAAAGGGCAGGTAATTATTATAAGGGACTTTTGCTATGGGGAAATAAATTAGGATGAGAGGACCGAAATAGGGAAGGAAATAATAGCAATAATGCAGCTACTTAAGAGATAATTATCTGAAACAGAATGTGATAGAAGGCACCCAAGTGAGATTGCTGGATCTGGTGAGATCATTACAGAATTTGTCCATAATAAAGGCACCACTTTGCCTCTGGATGACCATCCACATGAGGCACCTGTTCGTGATGAGGGGAACTCCCACTGACAATGCTACTGACTCTTTTCATTCTTCCACTTTTGCTTCACTTTTCTCCCCCATATTCATTGCTCTACTGTTCTGCCTTCCAGACTGCCATCACTGGGATCCAGCACTTCTCTGCCATGTTTGCCATGCTGTGCAACTTGTGGACATCAAAAAAAGTGGGATCCTAGTAGTCTTGCACTACTTTAGCCTCTACTTCAGCAAGATGGCCAGTCTCGGATGGTCCAGCCAGGAGCAGTCAGCTAATGGGCTCACTTACAAGGGTCATCAGTGTTGTAGTAGTCTTGTTGTGGTGCCAGTATGCCATCTGGGGTATCTCTGGCATTTCATTGCTGAGTGCAGTCATTGCTTGTTGGAGAGTGGGTGCAGAACTATGACACTGAATCAGATTTCTTGTGAGAAGGAATAAGTTTTCATCCTCTTGTTTAACAGCACCTTCACCAAGTTCAACTAGATTCAGAATCATCAACAAAGGTGAGAAATAAAAATCATAAGAAGTTGCAACAAATTCACTTTTCTTGATTCTGCATTCAGTGGGGGGGGGGAATACACTTGGGAAAATATCACCCTTCTGCACCCAGAAGGGCTTGGAAGGGTTGCAGGATCTCCAGAATCTGTAAAGAAACTGTGTTCAGGAGATATCCTTATTCATGTAGCTACAGTAACTGAGCAAAATTGCTTCATGCAACATTTATTTGGAATACTAATTATGGTTACCTCCTCCTCAACACACACACAACATTAAAACTTTTTCTATTGGCATAATATCAGCATGGGATCTCCTTGATGTTCCCAATCTGCAATGAATTCAAGAATCAAGGATTGACAGCCGTAAGGAGAATCCTTGTATGCAGGGATGGGGTACCTGGTTCCTACCAGGAGCATTATCCTTCCTGTCCAATAGGGCTGTACATTCTGAACTCTACATCCTGCCTTTAAATGTCAGAAATATGGTCATTCTTAAACTGTATGCAGTTTAAGAATGATTAGAATAAAGGTTGCCAGAGCAAAACACCGAAATGTTCTGTGAGGGAGCCCACCCAGCATATTCCTGAGCAAGAGGCAGTATATACCACAACAGTAGCAACATCTGATAACCGTTCTTATGTTGAGAAGGCAGCTGTGAAGAAAGTGTCATTAGGGATGTTAACATGTTTGTCAATCCCTTCTTCTCACAACTATGACATTCCTGAAAGATGTGACTTGCTCACTATCTCCTTAGAGCAAATTAGAGAGAAACATTGATATCGACTGACTCCAGAGAACATGCAACAGTGGTTCCAATACATGAAAATCCTCTTCTTAAAAAAATAATGGAACATGCACCATCTCTGTATAATGAGCTGGAGATTCTTGTTCTTCTCAACAAGAATATACTTATTGCCCTAGAGAGGTACAATATGATGTCTCGGATACCTGATGAAGAAATAATGAACACTGGCTGTCCACAATTCTTGAAACAGGAAAATCCATGACTGATGAAAAAACCTCTTAACATAGAAAGCCAGATGTACCACTAAAAAGAATGATGTAAACATTTCTACAATGGAATTGTTTTGGATTCTGACAAAACATTGATGACATCAAGGATCTTTTGCAATATGTTTCACCCTGCATGAAACATACCTGAAGCGTATGGAATTATGAAATGTAACTATGATTTGTAAGGGTAAGACAGGGAATGAGACTACCTACAGAGCAGTTGCCATCCTTATGAGCAATCTTGCCTGCTCCAGCAAGTTCCACTTAATAACAATGTAGAGATAGCTGCCATCCATCTCTCAGTCTGAACTCTCATAACTGTGTGCCACATCTACCTTCCTCTTGTATCAGATACTTCTAAGGATGACCTTGATTACCATCCCTACTTTTAATAGGGGATTTAAATGGGGTAACCTGAACAACTATTAGAGGAAGAGTTGTTGAGCATTGCTCCACACCAATAATCTCTTCCCTTTTGAACACCAGAAGCAACACCTTCTTCCATATGCTAAGCTGACAAACATTCACTGCCACTGACTCTGCCCACTTACTCTCCCTCTCCAACTCCTCAAGTGGGAAACTGAAGATAACTTGTATGGGAGTGATCATTTCCTTGTGATGTTGCTTTTTTTTTATATATGGGCAACATGTACTACTTCATGAATATCACAATGGAAAATTGAGCAAACTGATTTTCCCACCTTCTACACTTTAGGAATTAAATTCTGTAACAGTCAGCTGATCTCCTATCAGTGATGCAGTGAACAATGTGACAGAGCGTATTACAGAAGCTGCAACAACTATAATTCCTAAAACACATAGTAAGTTTCCACATCTCCCTAAGCCATGATGGAATGATGATTGCACAGCAGCCAGAGAAGCTCAGAAGAAAGCACGGAAACATAAGAGCTTGAAGGAATCCTGGATCCGATATACGAGGGTGATCTGAAAAGTTCTCTGTGTCGATCATAAATGGCAACACTATCGGGGAGAATTTTTTTTCTAAGTTGGTACATCTCTCGTAAGCATCCATGTGAAATTGCAAGTCATTTTATCTAGTAATTTGTTATATAAAATTCTTTGTAAAAGAAGTTTTAACACCAGAAGAAATTCGTTTGAAGTTCATTAAAGTTTATGACACTGTTCTCCTTCATTTTCAACAATTAAGAAATGGGCTGCCAAGTTTAAATGTGGCCGTACCAGCCTTGAAGATGATCCACGTGAAGAACAACACCAGAAATCATTGATCAAGTGCACAATATGGTATTGGATGACTTCCGAGTCAAAGTGCGTGAAACTGCTGAGACTATAGGCATTTTAAAAGAACATGTAGGATATATTTTGCACGAAGAATTGCAAATGAAAAAGCTTTGTGCAAGATGGGTGCCACGCTTGCTCACAGTAGATCAAACATGCACTCACATGAAAATCTCTGAACAGTGCTTGGAGCATTTTCAAGAGAATAAAACTGATTTTGTGCATTCATTTATTACTATGGATGAGGCTTGGATTCACCATTACACACCAGAATCCAAACAGCAGTCAAAACAGTGGACAGAAGCCAGTTGTTCAGCGTCAAAGAAGACAAAGTCGGTTCCATCAGCAGGAAAGGTCATGGCATTGGTGTTTTGGGATGCTAAAGGCATTTTGTTTATTAATTATCTTGAAAAGGGTAAAACAATAACCGGGGAATATTATTCCAATCTTTTACTAGACTAGATGAAAAAATTTGTGAAAAAAGCCCCGGTTTGTAGAAGATAAAAATCATCTTTTATCAGGACAATGCACCTGCCCACAAAGGTATTTTGGCAATGGGAAAATTAAAGAATCTGCAGTATGAATTGTTAAAGCATCTGCCATATTCCCCAGATTTTGCTCCCTCTGACTTCTATCTCTTCCCAAAACTAAAACTCTTCCTCGCTAGTGTGTGTTTTTCTTCGAATCAAGAGGTGATTGCAGCTGTTGAAGGATATTTTGCAGATCTTACTGAGAACCACTACAGGGACGGGATAATGGCACTGGAGCATAGCTGGAATAAATGTATTAGTCTTAAGGGAGATTATGTTGAAAAATAAAAAATAATTTTGAAATTATAAATTTGTTAGGCCGAGAACTTTTCAGACCACTCTTGTGTGTGTGTGTGTGTGCGTGTATGTATATATATATATATATATATATATATATATATATATATATACTTATTTATTTATTTTTATTTTTTTTTTCAGAAGTTGAAAGTGCAGATTTTTGGAGAACAGTAAATCTTCAGCAATTTTCCATTCCAGATGATATTAAAAATTTGTCATTGTCAGTAAAAATCCATGAAGATACAACTATTATTGAGGTTTGATTTTATTTTGATATTCAGATAATATAGTATCATAAAAAGAAAGTTAAAATATTTGTTGCCTTTCCTCTTGCTATTAGGAAAATTTTCTGTCTTTGAAGTATAATATAAGACATCAGAATCTTTTTCACAATAAAAACCTTATCATTCTTAGTAGCAATTTTACTGACTACTCCACTGGAATCATGTTTGAATATGAACTGATATAGGTTTCTGAAAAGAATACGATTCACTATATATATCCCTCTGTGGGGTCCTGAGACTCATAGCAGAGGATTGCACTCATTCACCAACATCTGTCATTATTATTATTATTATTCAGACCTCCATGAAGTCGAAGACTCATTGTGGGAGGTCCTTCCTAAGAACATAGTCTGTCAAGACTCATTGAGGGGGAGGTCCCCCCCCCTAAGAAACACAAAGTCTATCATACCACTCCTTAAATTCATTGACCGTTCTCGCTCTCACCACTCCATCAGGCAATGCATTCCACAATTCAACTACCCTCCATGCAAAGAAACCACTACTCGCCCTCTTGCTCACAGTTTCCTTTCGTAACTTCCAGGGATGGCCTCTTGTCATCACTCCTTCCCGCTGTTCAACCAAGTGAAAGACCTCCCCAATGTCAACCCTGTAACCACCTCTCAACAGCTTAAAAATCTCAATCATATCACCTCTCCTTCTTCTAGCCACCAAACTCTGCAGTCCACATTCCCTCAGCCGATCCTCATAACCAAAATTGTACAGTCCTGAAACCATCTTTGTAATCTGTCTTTGTACCCTTTCCACAGTTAATTTATCCCCTTCAAATCCTGGGGACCAAATCTGAGAACAATAGTCCAAGTGTGGTCTGATCAGAGACTTATACAACGGAATGATAACCCTTTTATCTCTGCAGGTCAGTGTCCTTCTCATAATTGCAGCAATCCTCTGTGTTACCCTCACCATCTTTGCAATATGTCCCATAAATTTCAGGTTTTTATCAATCATCAACCCCAGACTCTTGTTTCCCCTACTTCCTCCAGTATAACTCCTCCCATAGAGTATGCAGCATCCCATCGATGTTTCCCAAACCTCAAGACCTTACATTTTGCTGCATTAAACTGACATCCCCCATTCATTTGCCCATCTATCTAGCTTATTCAAATCCTCTTGCAGGGCTACCACATCTGCATTATTATTAATAATCCTTCCCAGCTTTGCATCATCTACAAACAACTGAATATCCCCTTGCAATCCACTGACAATGTCATTGATATAAAGGTTAAACAATATAGGTCCCAGTACTGAACCCTGTGGGACCCCACGTAACCCTGTGCCTCCTTGAAACTGCTCGACCATACACACCTCTCTGATACCTATCAGACAAACAATCCTGAATCCAGTTGACCAATCTGACATCCAGACCCATGTGCTGCAACTTAAATGCAATATCCCAGAAGAGGAAAGTCACTAGTGATGTATCTCAGGGATCTATTTTAGGGCTGTTGCTGTTTAACCTGTATGTTATTAATATTAGAGAAGATTTGGATGGGGATATTCAGTTATTTGTAGATGATGCAAAGTTGGGACAAAGTATGAGGAGTAGAACAGATGTTATGGCCTTACAAGAAGACTTGAACAGATTGAGGAATGAATAGGCATGGAAGTGGGGATGGCAGTTCAATGTTGCAAAATGTAAGGTTTTAAAATTTGGGAAACAAAGATGGGATGTTTGCTTGGTAGGGATATATTATTGGAGGTGAAGGAAATAAGAGATGTTGAGGTGATGGTGTATAAGGATCTAAAATTAGAAGACACATTGCCAATATTGTGAGGACAACACAATGAATTCTGGGAATGATGCTGAGGACACTTGACTTGCAGGAGATTCTGGTTCCATTGTATAAGGCCTTGATTAGGAATTAATTATATAGGCCATATATGGACTACTGCACACAAATTTGGTCACCTGGTTTTCTAAAGAACAAAGAGATGTTGGAAAGGGTCCAGAGGTGATATATGCTATAGGATTAACATTGACAAGATTTTCCATAAACTGGTAGGAGATCAGGAAAGAACAAGAACAATAACTTGCTGATATCTATCAGACAGCCAATCTCAATCCAGTGGACTAATCTAATATACAACCCAATCCAATGTAGTTTGACTATCAACTTATCATTCGGTAATCTATCAAAACATTTGAAAAATTTAAGTATACCCAGTATAAAATTTAAGTAAGTATAATATACTATACTGTGTATCCATCTTCTTTGACCTCCATTTAGAAAATCCATGCTGTCCATCAAAGATGATACTATTGTTGTCAACCCAATTCTGGATCCAGATTTTCCATCAGGCCTTTCCAACACTTTAACCACAACATCTGATTGGCCTATAATTTGATGCTTGAATTCTGTTACTTCCTTCATGAAACAGTACAATCTTGCCTTCCTCTCACTCCGTTGGAACTTGACCCAATGTAAGACTTATGTTAAACAAATATGTCAAGGCAGATGTCAACTCCCTGGCACATTAATTTCAAATATGGGATGATGTATCATCAAGTCTCATAGCCTTATTAACATCAAGTTTGCTCATTTCCCCATATACCTCTTGTTTACTTAGGCCATCTCCTCTCCTTGCCATCATCAGCTGCTCTCAAACATGTCACATTCAGAAGAATGAAAGACCTTGTGAACTACTCATTAAGTATCTCCACTCAATGTCATCCTTCCATAATTATTTTTATTTTATTTTATTATTTTTTTTTTGCTGGCTACATATTGAAAGAACTCCTTAGGATTTTTTTTTTTAGCTTCATTAGCTAACTGCTGCTCATACTGCCCTTTAGCTACCTTTACCCAATCGAGTCATTCTCCTTGTATATTCTTTTTAATTGTCATGGAATTGATTATTTCTATCTTGATTCATATGCTTAATCTCTTTATTCATCCATTTCACACATACCTTGTTTAACTTTCTGACTCTTAGAATAAATTTAGACATTGCTTCTACTAGATAGTTCTTGAATATCACCTAAGCAGCATTGATTTCCTTTTCACCCAACTCCTCATTCCAAGCTACACCTGAAAGCTGTCTCCTGAGTTTAGCAGAATCACCAGCCTTTTGTAGTTCCACATATACCCTTTTCTCACAGAAGTCCTCGTACTACTGGCAACCACCCAGGTAATCACTCTCATCATTTGGAGGTTGATTTGACTTCTCATTTATAATGACGTCCTCTGATGAGATGATCAATTCCAAAACCCTCAATCCTCAATTCTCTCTATTACATACTGCCTGAAGTAGTTGTCCTCAAAAACTTGAGAAACTTATTTTCTTTTCAATATAAACTGGGATGATGTTATCTCATCATCCCAGTTTATATTGCTATAATTAAAATCACCCATAATAATCACCCTTTTCTTGGCTAATTTCATTATACATTTCATGGTTACTACAATCCACATTACCAGGTCTATAGCACATCTGACTTAAGTATTTTATTCTATTCACCTGCCTCAAAATCTCTGCCACTTTCCCTCTTGCATCTCGACTTTGTGTGGACATGACTCTTTTTCTATCATCAATAGCACTCCTTCTCCCTTTATACACTTTCAGTCTTCACGAAATACATCATACCCTTCCAACTCTATTCTTGTCAGGATGTCATCCTCATCCAACCATGTTGCACTTATTCCCACGGTTTTTTTGAGAATAAGAAAAACTCAATCAATGCAACTATTTCATTTGCCTTGTTTCTTATACTTCTATCATATGTATACAAATATAACAGCTCATTCCTGGATTGATATTCAAAGTTTTTTTCACTTGGTTATCCTATAAATTAAAGATGCCAAGAAATTATATTCTTGGTTTCATCCTTTCACTTATCCCTAAGATTCTTCTTTCCATAGTATGCTGGGTAGTTTGAAGACTTAAGGTTCTCTTTTTGTGTGGTGCTCCAGTTTCGGAGGCATAGATTAAAGAAGGGAGGACACAGTATAAGCAAACAAAGTTTGCACATGAAGTAATTTCATGATTGGACTGCTTGTATATATTACTATTATTATTATTATTACGGGCAACTCCAGGGAGTCATTAGACTCATCGAGGGAGGCCCCAAATCATATTCATCACAACTATTTGACATTCATACAGTATCTATCATACCTCGCCTTAAACTCATTGAGTGAATGAGTGGAATGCGCTCCCTGAGTCTGTGGTCGCATTCCACTCATTCACTACTCTAAAAGTAAAGAACCCAGCTCTAACACCTTTACTAACCACACTTTTGCCCAGTTTCCATGGATGTCCCCTAGTCCTCCCACAACCAGCCCTGTTCTCAAAAATATCTTCTGAATTAATTTTATAGAAACCCTTCAGTAATTTGAATGTCTCAATCATATCTCCCCTCCTCCGCTTATCAACCAATTTTTGCAACCCACAAATCCTCAACCTGTTCTCATACGGTTCATTCCACAGACCTGCTGTCATCTTGGTCACTCGCCTCTGGATCCTCTCCACCTCCTCCCCATCAAGAAGAAACCTAGGTGACCAAATCTGAGCACAGTAGTCGAGATGGGGTCTTATCAAGGCTCGATACAGATGAACAATAACCTGCTTGTCTCTGCTTGTCAACGTATTCTTCAGCAACCAAGTGATTTGATGAGCTGATTTGGCCACTTTTGCAATGTGTCCCCTAAATTTCAATTCCTTATCCACCAACACTCCTAAATCTCGTGCCTCATCAATTTCCTGGAGCACGGTTCCACCAATGCAGTAAACTGCCGCCAATCTTTTCACCCCAAAATGCATAACCTTACATTTTGCCACATTAAATTGACATCCATTCTCCTTAGCCCAGACCTCCAATCTATCCAAATCATGCTGCAAAATTTTGACGTCATCTGCATTCACTATTGCCCTACCCAACTTCGCATCATCCGCAAACAAATGAACTGTTCCTCTCAGATCCTTTCCTATATCATTTATGAACAAATTAAACAGCAGTGGTCCAAGAACAGATCCTTGTGGCACACCACTAGTCACAGGCCGTCTTGTGGACTCTACTCCTGAGTAAACCACTCTCTGATATCTCTCCGTCAACCACCCTCCTATCCATCTCACCAACCCTATGTCCATTCCCATATGCTGCAATTTACTGATTAGAATTCCATGTGGTATCCTGTCAAAGGCCTTAGCAAGGTCCAGTAGAATCACTGTAAACCCATTACCCTTATCCAGTTCAGCCGTCACTGTGTTATAATATGTGAGCAAGTTACTGAGGCATGACCTACCCTTCACAAAACCATGCTGTCCCCAATACAGTATCCCATTTTCTTCTATCCAATCTTGTATTTTCCTCTTGACTATTTTCTCTAAGACCTTAGAATATAGAGACTAATGACTTTATATCAATTGCCTTAATATCCCATAGTGCAATGTACATATCTTCATCATGTATAATGCTATGCATTGTGGGAAGGACCACTACCCAGACTGAGTAGTGGCCCTTCCCATAATGAATAGCATTGTTGTGATATATTGTTTTCACTACTTCTTTTACTCCAGTTAATTTTCTGATAGTTGTATTTGTGATGTGTTTTTTTTACTTATTCATAAGATTCTTCTTTCCATAGCATGCTGGGTGGTTTGAAGATTTAGGTTCCTCCTCTTTTTGTGTGGTGCTCCAAGTTTCGGAGACATAGGTTAAAGATGGGAGGACACAGCTGTTGAACATGCTAGCTCTTATTTTGATATTTAGCTCAGGATCTGTGATTATAGATTTGATATGGTTGAAGTAGGTCCATGCAGCTCTTTTTCTTTTAGATATTTCTTCAGAAATATTGTTGTCTATCTTTAATGTTTGACCAAGGTATGTGTTGGGTTCTACACATTCTGTGGTGAAATTATTTAATTGAATGGTGTGGGTTTGACAGTATTTGTTTCTCATCCTTTTGTCAAGGTGTATGTCTTTCCATCTTGATCTAGTAGTGCTTTTTGGATTGGACTTTTTATAGGTAATTCTTTTTCAACTCTTTTTATACTCTTTTTTGATTCAGCATTTCTCAGCCTTTTTTTTCCTGTAGGTTTGATAGTCTTCTTTGGATCTTTAATACTTGTCAAATAATTTTATATTCATGTTGTGAATTTGGTTTAGCTTTCAGTTTTTTTTTTTTTTTTAGTAAATTCAAGGTTTGTATGGAGAGTCTTTCTTTTTTTGAGGATGTTCTTGATTGACTTTAGAATGTTCCATATGCTTAGATTTTCCAAGAGCATGTCATAATGCTTGCCAATGTCATATTACCAAATTCTATTTGACATATTCTATTTTATTTGATCAACAGATACTAAATAACTTAAGGAATTGACAACGTACATAAGAATATATATTAAATTATACTTTAATAAATATTTCCGATATTTCGGCAACGTCATGTTGCCATCTTCAAAGGAACTTGCAAAAGATTATAGAGGGGGGACAGCCATGAGTTCACCACTCTCCCCACCCTTGGCCAATTTCTTTATGGAGACCTTTGAAGAAAAAGCCTTAGCCTCTGTCCCACAAAAACTAACCATATGGCTTCGCTATGTTGATGATGTGTTTGCTATTTGGCCACATGGCTCTGATACACTCCTCTCCTTCTTAACGCACTTGAACAACCAACACCCCAGAATCAAGTTCACTCTGGAAAAAGAGGAAAACAACAGCCTCCCTTTCCTAGACACACACTAGTCAGCTGCCAGCCTGATGATACCTTGGTTTTCTCAGTTTATAGAAAACCCACCCATACAGGCAGGTACATTCACTAACAATCCCCCCCCCCTCTCATAACAATATGGAGTGGTGAAGACACTATACAATAGGTCCTAAACGCTGAACTAAATCACATCCTCAACACTTTTTTCAGCCAATGGTTACCCCCCCCCCCCCCATAAAATCTAAAAAATATTGAAACCAATAAACCACAATCCCCCCCCCCCCTTCACAACAAGGATTACTCTAAATCCATCACCATTCTCTACATCCGAGGCGCCTCCGAAAAAATGACCAAAATCTTAATCCAATTTTCTGTATGGTCCTGTTACAGACCATACAGAAAATTGGCATCTCTTATCTGCTCCACTTTCCCTAGACCTACCTGGTGTATACTAGGTCCCTTGAAGCTATAAACTGTCTTACTTTGGCCAAACAGGCAGGACAGCAAATATCAGAATTTCGGAACACAAGGACTACATCCGGTTTCACAAGTACAGCCACTCAGGTCTTGCAGACCATGCTGTAGATACACGCCACAGAATACGGTGGAAGAAAGCTACAATAATACACCATAGCAAGTTCAAATTCAAAAGACTATTCATGGAATCAGCCTCAGTCCTAAGAAACTCTCCAAACCTCAACAAATTTGGTTGCATGAGACTGCCCCAAATTTGGGAGGCTTACATCAGTAGACCTTCAGCCCAACGGCCAAGAATACCTACATAGCCCGCTAGGGGGCACCATCAGGACTTTTAGGAGAACAATAGCTTTCTCACTTCATTCTCAGTTACTGTGTTGTAGTGCCTATGTGCACGTACCTTTTTTGTAAGTTCCTTTGAAGATGGCAATGTGATATTGCCGAAATATCGGAAATATTTATTAAAGTATAATTTAATATATATTCTTATGTACATTGTCAATTCTTTAAGTTATTTAGTAATGCAGAACTAACGTATAAGCTTGTCTACAAGAATGATCAACAGATAGCTTAAACAAATCAGGTTCTAAATATTTGAGCCGGTTTGCATGGTTTGAGATTGCCCGTATTTATTCTTCCTTCTTTTGGTTAATTTGTAGGATGGCTCCTTAGTGGTCAGTGATCTGAATGGATGTGAAAAATTTTATACCATTTGTTCCTACATCTTGAACTATTCTTTTTGAGTCTGTTAGAATAAAGTCTATTTCATTTCTTATATCTCCATTTGGGGGTGTCCCAAGCCCGCTTTTTTCCTGTTCTTTCATGAACCATTACATTACTAAAATCAAACATGTATGAACTATTAGGTCTACAGATGGTTGACTAAATTGATTTCTGGTCTCTGGAATGTGGAATATGAGGACAAATTGAGAGAATGCAAATTACAGAGCCTAGTGAATAGAAGGAAGAGGAGAGACATGATCAAGATGCATAAATTGGTAAGGGATAATTACCAGATTAGTGTGAATGAGATTTTTCGTAGACTATCTGGAGATGGGGAGAATGAGAGACCATCCCTGGCAGATGTATAAGGTGGATGTGAGCAAGGGTGTGAGTAGATTCTTTGCATGGAGAGTGGTGAGTGATTGGAATGCATTGCCCAAGAGTGTGGTAAGTGCAGGGACAGTGAATGCATTTAAGTCAATATATGATGTGTTGTGCATGTGAGAATGGAACCTCTCGCAATGAGTATCTTGACTCCATGTAACTTGTCTAGATAATGATGATAATAATGTTTAAATATGGTGCATAGCTGATATTTATTAAAAACTAAATAACTTTTTTGTATCTGCCTTGAATGTATTGGAAGGTAACAGTTTTGCTGTAGGAGCATTTAGCATTTTTTCCATAATATGGGAATTATAGCCATTTTCTAAAAAAGTGTGAAGCAAGTAAGTGAGTTTAGTGGTAAGAGCATTGTCACTGGAGCAGATAGCTCTGACTCTGTGAGTTTGTGTTTTTAGGATACCACATTGTTGAACTGTATGATGGTGTGAAAGTTTGTGCAAATATCTCCCTGTATGTGTGGGTGTTCTGTAAACAGAAAAAAAATAATGAACTTCATTATCAACTATCGTTATGCCAAGTTGGGTCCAGCAGACCATGCCTTGGCTACCCTTTCACACAGGATCAAATGGAAGAAAACAAAAGTGCTACATAGAAGTCAGAATCAGCAGCAGCCTTAAAAGATACTCCAAACACCAAGTGTAGCTGTATCAATTTACCAAAAATCTTGGGGACTGTCATTTTAAGATCAAATTAATACTTGTTCTCTCTCTCTCTCTCTCTCTCTCTCTCTCTCTCTCTCTCTCTCTCTCTCTCTCTCTCTCTCTCTTTATCAAACAATAATTAGGACTATTTCCTTGTGTTGTCCATTATATTATTAAACTAGTCCCACTATCATACCATATTTGTTGTTGTTTTGTGTACTGTGACAAACTGTTCTCGTGCTCTGAAGATGTGGAATATAATACCAGCAAAATATCAACTAATAAGTTTATAAATATGATTTTTTTATTATTATTATTTTGTGTTGTAAATCAATATCATTAAATAAACTAGCATGTACTATCAATACAAGCCTTTCTGGTCATTTGAGAATTTCTCCCAGATGGTTAAATCAATTCATATATTTTGTCTATTCTTGGAGATTTCTTGTTCCTGAGCGAATATAGTTAAGTTCTTGACTTGACAGTAGCTCTGCAGAATCAGCATCTTTAATAGTAGTTATATAATTTTGAGTTGTAGAGCTAACATTTTTATTCAGCAAATCATGGAATTATTCTCTCCATTTGTTTTTTACTTTTTCTTTGTTTGTTAACATTTCCTTGTCCATCTCTCCATATATCTAGCTCTGGCCTATATTTTCCTTGAATCTGCTTAATTGTATTATAAGCTTATCTAAAATTGCTCTTGTTTTTCATTTCTTCTGCTATTGTACATATCATTTCGTTAAGGATTTGTCTTTTCTTCCTTCAACAGATTTTTACTGATCTCTTAATCCTGATAACCATGCTGGCACTTTAGTTATTTATCTCTGAAGGTTGATTGCCTACAGTGTATTTATCTAAACAGCGAGAGACTTCATTGTTCGTAATTCAAACTGGCTTCTTTTTCTAACTTGACCAAGCAAAGTTTAAAGAGAAGCCAAATTATTTGCTGTTAGTAATGATTTGATGCAAATTGTTCGCTTATCTAACAAAATACCAGATAATACTCATTATTTTCTTAACACGCTGAACCTTTTCTTAACAGCTTTTCCTTCAAATACATTAGCAAAGAAATTAATCCAAACAAGCCAAATATTTTTCAAGTTTTTGGTTTGGTTTTTGTTTCAGTTCACAATAATTTTGGTTTTGGTTTTAGTTCACTATTTTGGTTGAGTGCTGCATGTTTTAACTGCCTCTGTGATGTTTATTAATCGTGTTGTTGTGCATTTTTAATAGTACAAACAAGTTGACATTCATATTGTTTTATATATTTTGTGTTGCTGTAAAATGGGTACATCTCCAAGAAAGCATTCAAAAATATGTACTCTTTCTCATGAATCAAAGACAAATTGCCAATAAGTGCAGTGTTGGTTTGGGTATTGTTAATGGGATTTTAATCAGGTTTAGGGAGACAGATACCTTTCCTCCTGACAGAAAAGTAAAATGTAGGTGAAAAAGGAAAACTAAAGAGGCTCTAGTGGTCAAAAGTGTATAAAGAGTGGACTGTTGAGACGTGGAAGGAGATAACATTTTCAGATGTGAGTAGTTAATACTGGAGAAAAGAACGGTCCCACAGATCCAGAAAGAAAAAGAACTCATCTTCCAACAGGCTCTTGCTCCATGCCACACTTCAAAAAAAGTGAAAGAGTTCCTCAAAAATCACAACATCCAATTGCTTCAGTGGACAGGTAACTCTCCTGACATTAACTCAATAGAAAATTTGTGGGCCATAGTAAAAAAAAAAAAGATTTGGAAAATTAAATTGTGATACAAAGGATAACCTAATACAATCTATTATAAAAGTATGGTTTCGAGATGCATAAGAAAAATGTGTTCTATGTTGGTCGAGTCCATGCCTAAGCGAATTAATGAACTTAATTATTTAGGATAGATATAGATAAGAATAAAGGAGATTATTAGGTAAAGTTGAAGTTTAATTTTTGTGCTTATTTTCTTTCATAATTAAAATTTATTTTTAAAATGTTTATTCGGATTAATTTGTTTGCTACTGTATACTGTCGATATTAGCTCTCATCTTGGCAAACCTTACCATAACCTTCTCCAAGTTTCTTTCCTCCATTTTGACCTCCTTCCAGCCAAAATTACCATTTTTCGATTCTAAAAAAAATGGTAATTTTGTCCAGCAATTCAAAGAATCGCTTTAAAACTTTATGACTGGAAAGCCATCTAATTTCTGTATAATAAGGTACATCACTATATTCACTTTCTATATCTTTATAGAAAGTTACTAAATTTACAATGATTAAGCCCATGTGTACGAATATAATTTACAATTTTACAGACATTTTTTAGGATATGTCCAATATTTAAAACTTTGGAGCATAGTATTTGCTGATGAATAATGCAATGAAAATGTTGAAAATTATTATTACATTGTTCTTTGCATTTTTCTTTTAAATTTGTAACAACTCCTTTAACAATACCAATCATTGCAGGAATACCATCAGTTGCAAGACAAATTAGCTTTTTTATCGGTAAATTGTATTCATTCAAAACTTCTATAAGGGCATCAAAAATATCAACTCCAATGGTTGTATCGTGCATAGAAATAATTTCTAGAAGTTCTTCACTTACTTTTAAGTTTATCACATCAACAAATAAAAACAGCCAGCTGTGAGAGATCTCATACATCTGTACTTTCATCAGTTACAAGGGAATAGGTCTTAAATGTTGGAATTATTGATTTTAGTTGATTCTTTAAGTTTCCGGCTATATCATCAATTCTGCTAGCAATGGTATTTCGAGATAAGCTTATATTTTTAAATTTCTTTAATTGATCAGGACACAACACTTCAACTGCTTTAATAATACATTCGCGAAAAATTCCCCTTCAGTGAATGGTTTCGACTTGCTTACAATTAAATGGGATAACAAATAACTGGTTTTTACCGTAGCTCTATTATTTTCAATTGGTTTGTAAATACACTTTGTTCATTTGGAAGTATCAACTTATATTGTATTATAACAAAAATATTGTAACTCCCATTTTTTTTTTGAAAACTACAATGTTCTTCAATTAATCGTTTTTTACTCATACTGGTTGAAGGTTTCGACATTATGTTTATAAATTCTTTATTAATTATAAAGAAAACACTACACTTACGACTTGAAAATTGCTAACAGCTAGCCTCTGAATGTGTGGTCAGCAGATGTAGCTGCATACGTAGACTTGCTCGTTAAAATTCGATATTTATGCAGTGGTGTAACAAGATTTTTTGAAATGACAAATAGAACATTATTTTCTTTAGAAATTGCAGAATAGTTTGGCGTTAAAATAATCTTAAGTGGAAATGTTAATTTTTTAAACATGTTTATTTAATTCTCTGTTGTCAAAAGTTAAATAACCATATTGGTTACAAAGTATTGGCAGGCCTCATGCGGGCTGTGTGTTTGACATGCCTGGTCTATATGTACAAAGGGGGGGGGACTGTAAAGTTCTGATAAACACCTCAATTCCTTTATGGTGATAATTACCAGTTTTCAGCACGCACACACCCTCAAAATTGGTTGCTTCTCTCCCAGCTTCACCCTTGTATATTGGAATTATCTTTCTCTTCTTCCACCCATTAGGAGTTTTATTCATGTTGAGACTTGAGTTGAATAACCAAGTCAGAGGTACTGTTAATTCTTTTGCATATTTTTTCAGCACTCTTGCTAATATCCAATTCAATCTATTCGCATTTCTGTGTATGAACCATGCTCTTGCATCTACCTCTGTCTTTTCATCTAGTTCCACCTCATCATCCTTGTTTGGATGTATGCCTTACTAAAGTGATCGCTTAACAACTCTGTTATTTCTAAAGTATCTGATACTCTCCTGACATCTGCATTCATTAACTTTATTTTTCCAAGATCATTTTTACTTGCCACATAATCGTAGAATTCTCTCAGATTTCCGTTGTAACACTGATTTTCATAGTTTGATTCGCTTCTTCACCATGAGGATCTATGACCTGGTTATAGCCTTTCTCATGGTATTCGATCCACAACATTTTTTTTTATGCATCTTTTTTATGCAGCTATAGCTTTCTTCAGACTACCTTTGACCACTTACCATACACTGCTGATTTTTCTACTGTGTACTTTTTCATGCCAAGACAAGACACTTCATTGTGCGGTCTTCTCCATTTCTGTAATCATATGCCTCAGAGTTCCACATTTATCATTTCTTATTTAAAGCTGTCGCACAATTTGCCACCTCCCAAATTAAAACTGCATCGTAGTTGGAGACAAAACAGCTATTTCATTTATATTCTGATTTGCAGATGTTATCACTAGATTCAATATTCTTTTAATCCTTTCCAATGCATGTTGCTTTAGGTAGTTATCTCTCAATAACTGTATAAATTCATGCTCCATGCTTTCTCCTCTCTCTCCAGTCTATATTCTTATAATCGAAATCATTCATAATGATGATATTACTTGTATCCATAAGGTTTGTCTATGCAATTCACAACTTCAGATCAACTAGCCTGTAGCAGCATCCAAGTGTATGTATTTGTCATCCTCTTAACTTTACCTCCACAAACACCATCAAATGCTTTATCTATTATTTGTACTACCATCATCTTAGAGATTTCTACTCTAGTTGGATTTACTTCCTCTGCAGTTATTAGCAGTAACCCCCCCCCCCCTCACCACCTTTCTATCCTGCCTGTCCTTCCTTTGATTACACTGTAACCATCACATTATGTTCCTTTAAGGATATCCTCTTTGTAGCATTTTCAAGGCTATACTGGTGTGAAAACAAATGCATCAAGTTACATGAAAAACATACACTTTAGTAACTGCTTGGCCATTACATTTGATAATTCATGTTTGATGGCGTGCATGCGTTCGAATGCTTCAGTCAGAATCCGGTACATGACCACATGTTGTGTAGTTTTTCGCATATTGTAGTTCTGTTAAACTGAGAGAATTAATGAGATTTTTCCATATGTCTTTAAGAATAGCACCTTGATTTCTATTTAAATTATTGCCTGTGCGTAGCACCCAGCTGCTTCTTTGAAAGTTCTGTGTCTGTAGTCATTCTCGATGTAAGGCATAGAACTGTTTTTCCAATCTATAACGTGATTTGATGTTGAGAAATGATGAGCTAAACCAGATGTGATGAAACATGGAATTTCATTTTGTGGATACTGAATTAATGTATGGAATGATAACTGTGGACACATATTGGGACACCGTAACACGTTGTTGGAGGTTGTCTTTAAATAGCAATTTGTTTGAAATGTTAGAAGGGTATCCATTCAGAGATAGAGTGTTAGCTATTAGTGACAGTTCTCTCTGTACATCTGCTTCTTTCGAAATAGATCCTAAGGCTCTATTACGGAGCATATGAATGATGCTGTGTTTTT
This sequence comes from Typopeltis vanoorti, assembly GCF_054136105.1. NCBI lineage: Eukaryota > Metazoa > Arthropoda > Arachnida > Uropygi > Thelyphonidae > Typopeltis > Typopeltis vanoorti. Next base: position 72,736,239 of record NC_143553.1, on the reverse strand, counting down.
TTGTGATCTATGATGGTTAGACGAATAATGTAGATATCTACCTGTATCTGTAGGTTTCTTGTAAATGGACGAGTGATGAGAGTTTGGTCCACCTTTTACCACGAGTTACCTCAGTCCTAAAGATACTTCAGGCACAAACTTTATTTGCTTACACTTGGATAAAGGATTAAACTAAATTTATTATAGTCTAACCAAGTGGAAAAAAAACAACTTCCAACATCTTTCTCTAAATCCAGAGTAATTTAATAATAAGGTGAGACATGTTTTGGCAACTCGTATAGGTAAATATGACTTCTCCATTGCTTCCACCTTGGTATCACCGCCTCTGGGTCTGGCTCCCACTGACGAGACCTCAATAAAGGTAGAAACCAGTCTGGGTAGTGGCCCTTCCCTTAATGCATAGCATTATACATGGCCTCAAGGAGATGTGCTTTGCATTATGGGAGATACTAAGACAAGGAGGGATAGAGCTTGGTCCACCTTTACCACGAGTTGCCTCAGTCCTGAAGATACTTCAGACACAAACTTTGTTTGCTTACACTTGGATAAAGGATTAAACTAAATTTATTATAGTCTAACCAAGTGGGGAAAAAACTTCCAAAATATATATATATATATATATATATTTTTTTTTTTTTGTAATTTTTTATTTATTTTTATATAGTCTGGAAACCCTACCCTAGGGACAAACATGAAACTTTTTCAAGTGTGAGACCACAGAGTGGTGGTCTCACACCAGGTGATGAATTTCATCTCCCGCCTGAAGACATTCACAAACATCCATGTCCATGGCATGATTCAAACTTGTGGGTTGGAGAGTGGGTACTCTAACCACTTGGCTAACCAGGCCAGCAACTGATTAATATCTGGAGTTTTTCTGTAATTTGGCCTGCATTATGTGGATGAGCCTTGTTTATTTGATTGCTTACCCCAAATGGCTCAGCTTGTCACACAGTACTTCAATAAATAGTACAATATGTATTATTGTCATACCCCTCCTTTCCCCTTTACTAATAATGTTCAATAATTGATCTATATGAATTCCAGAAAAATGTGCACATCACTTGTCCTGCTGAATTTTGTGATTTGAATATTTTCTTGATAAGGGATGTTGTATTTGGAGTCTCTAGACTCCATTTATTCTTGAACTTGTAGTTCAGCTCGAACCACATTTCATCACCCATGAAATTGCATCTTCTGATGATGTCAACCTAACAATATCAGTTCCAAAGGTGGTTATAAATAGTTCAGTTTATTAGAATGTTGACATCTTTCAGTTCCACTTTAAAGATTCATAAGTTAATTTATTGTGTGAATAATAATAATAATTATTATTATTATTGCATGGGCACCTCCATTGAGTCCTAAGACTCATTGTCGGAGACCCCAACTATCAACACAGTATTTATTGTACCTCTCCTCCTTGAAATCATTAACAGACAAAGCACTCACAAATGATTCAGCCAACCTATTCTATATGTTAACTACTCTCCAAGCATAAAATCTAATCCTCACACCTTGCTAACCACACCCTTAACCAACTTCCAGGGACAATTTCTTGTTCTTCTTCCAGCAAATGCTGAAACATTTCCTGTGTATCAGTCCTATAAAATCCTTTAAGTAACTTAAATGTTTCTATCATATTCCCACTTTTTTGCCTGTCAACCAACTTTTGTAATCCACAAACCCTCAAATCTGTCCTTATTAGAAGAGTATTCACAAACCACTCACCAACTTAGTCACTCTTCACCACTTCCTCATCCCCAAGAAACCCAAATGATCATACCTGCAAACAGTAATCCATATGTGGTCATATCGATACTATATGAAGAGGAATAATAACTCCCTTTTTTTCAGTAACCCAGTAATCTTGTGATCTGCCTTAGTGACTTTAGCAATATGGCTTCTAAATTTCTTGTCACTAGGTTTTCATGATGGCAAGGATATGTTGGAAAAGGTCCAGAAAAGATTCACAAAGGCTGTCATTGGTTTTTGGAATGTGGAGTTTGAGGACAGATTGAGAGAATGTGAATTGCAAAGTTTCATGAATTGGAGGAAGATGGGTGGGAGGGGGTATGATTGAGACATTATTATTATCCCAAGATCCCCATGGAGTCAAATCTAGGATTATAAGCTTGTCAGGGATTGTTATCAGGTTGACATGGAAAAGATTTTTTCATAGAATGAGAGAGGGGTGTAGAACAAGAGGCCATCACTGGAAACTGTATAAAGAGGGTGTGAGAAGAAGGTTCTTTGCAGGGAGAGTGGTTGGTGAGTGGAATGCATTGCCTGAGTGTGTTGTGAATGTGAACACATTGAAACATTTTAAGGCACTGTTGGATGAGCATTATGTGCAATACTGTGTACCTCCTGCAGTGTATCTCAGACTCCATGGAGGTCAGATGTTAATAATAATTAGAAACCTGGCAATTGTCAGAGGCATTGGTGAAGGGGATTTGGATAACCATGTATAACTAAACATTATGATGAACTGGCTGTTCAGCTTATAACAAGGTGCTGCAAGATGAGGGTGGCCAAGATGTCACTGAAAATTTTCTTCATTTTTACAAGGACTTATTTGTAAACCATAGTGTAGTCTGCAATAAGCATCACTGCTCCACCACTGGGAGGACAGCACAGTAGTGGAGCAGTGATACTTACAAACATCTGTTTGTAAATTGAAATGCAAAATTATATGTCATCCAAATGAAAAAAATGATTAAAATTGAGAATAAATATGAAAAATCAGTGCTAAAAGATTCTCCTGGCCATGCTGAAAAATTGTTTTGTGAGTTAGTGCCCTATGCCTCTAGAGTTCAGAAATTATTATTATTATTATTACTGTTGTTATTATCAGACCTCCATGGATTCAAGAGACTCATCTTGAATCCATGAAAATGTTGACCTTTAAAAAAAAAATGATAGAGGGAGTATTTTCCCTTTCCAGGACATGGAAAGAGTAAATGATTTTATTGTTATTACTCTTATTATGTGGCATCTCCAGAAAGTCCAAGGACTTATCATTTGAGGGCACTCTAACTCTACTTTGCTAAATACATCTTACCCTCTCCACTACTAATTAATTTTCCTACTATGACACTACTATCACCAACAACAGTATTTTTTTTTTTTGTCTGTAAAGTGTGTGTGTGTCTGTTCTGAAAGCCGATTTGTCTGTACACAAGATGAAAAACCCGAGTTTCTGGATGAAAATACCCTGCTACTTCCATATGAGATCAGCTAACTCTCCTTCAATTGAAAACACCCATATAAGGATTCCCCTCATCACGATGATAATCGAACCTAGGTCTTTTCCAATCACAGGGCTCAATGTTCTGCTGTTTTTCCAGTTACGCTACGGAGGCACCTACCAGGTTTTAAATCGGTAAAATAAAATTAGCATGTTTGCTATGTGGTGCCTATTAGTTTTCCACTTTATGAAAGGTCTTTCTTGTAATAAAAATATTAATTGAATAGTAAAAACTTTTGATTATGATTTTTACATAATTTGCTTTAAGAATAGAAAAGGATTGCTATTTTTATGTTTAGGAATAAAATTGAGTAGATTATTTTTGATATAAATCTTATGTTTGAGTGAAAAATCTGAATAACTTATTAAAGATTACCCTCTCACTCTTTTAAGTCATCAGCTCAGTACTTTAAAATATTTAATAAATGGCATTAATAGTGTAGCACTGGTTAAACAGTGCTACACTATTAAAAATTTTTTATAAATGTCTTGCTTTCTTTTTGAATTTCAGGGCCCTCCAGCCATGGTGCCACAAGATGTTAGAGTGTTTTTTAGAGAAGCCAAACCACCGCAGGATGAACTCATTCCTTATATAACAATATTACTACTTCATGGAGCAGCATTTTCATCAAAAACATGGTTGGATTTGAATACAATAAGTCTTCTTGCAGCTATGGGATATCATACAGTTGCAGTTGATATACCAGGTGCTCCTCCTATTTGCTTTTTAGCCTATCTTTATAGTTATTAAAACTCACCATTGAGATAAAAGCTAGATTTAGATAACATTGGGAAATTGACTGAAGAATTGAAGCGGGTATCACCACCAGGTAATGAGTATGATATGGAATCGCTTGATTGGTATCGTGGACCTTGTTTATCTGTGCGATTTCCAAGCTGGCATGTTGTAGCTGTTGATCATATATGCATCAGATAGCAATCATGTTTTTTCTTTATGGTCAGAGCATCAACACTCATCTGACCAACCCTCCTCCTTTATCCAGGCTTGGGATTGGCTTGAGACCGGTAAGGATTCCATGGTGGCTTTTTGCTTTGCTTCCTGGCAAGTCAGAATTTACTTACAGCAGATTATTCAGCGCCGTAAAGGGCTTGCGTTCATCATTAGCTCCCGAAACATTAATGGTTGACTTCAAGAAAGCAATGCCAATGCTTTTTCTTACATATTTACATCAACAACTATGATGGTTTGTTTATTTTATATGGCACAAAAAAATCTTTATTGCAAAATTGTTGCCGTTTGTTTGAAGTTATGCTATCAAACAGATGCTGAATTCAACATGAAAATTAAATGCTTCACAGCATTGGCATTTTTTCCAGTGAGCGATGTTACTGATGGATTTGTTGAGTTGACAATCCTCAGCAAAAAGTTAATTATTTACACAGCATCTGTTTTAATTTGCACAATTATTAAATGATTTCCTTATGTTATGTATCACTGACATTCACCTTAATAAAGATTTTCCTTTTTTAATGAATTTATAATAACCTTTATCATCCATTGATTACTTACAGAAATTAATGCAAAAATATTTTATGGCAAAAATGTCTTACGCCATAAATGTTTATGGCAAAAATGTTTGTGGTGAATTTTCCTAGAATCATGACAAGGATATTAATCTCACTTTTTCACCACTTCATCCCTAAAAAATATGACTTGCTTGCTATATCCTTTGAGTGAATGAAAGAGAGAAATCATTATAGACTCACTCTTGAAGATATACCTAAAATGTTCCCACTACATGAAAATCCTCTTATTAAAAAATAATGGAATGTGCACCATAGAAGATCAGAGATATGTCTCCAGATCCTTTATTAGATAGTCCATCAACAGATAGTATTGGATACCTTTTCTTCCCCTCAGGAAGGTAAAACAGTTAGTATACCAAGTGCCCTAGAGGGTGTGCAATTTGATAGCATCTTGGATATTTTTCGAAGAAGAGGAAATGATGGATACTGACTATCCACAAAAAGAAAAAATCCAAGACTGATGAAAACAAAATCACTCGCCAGAGGAAGTCAGATAATACCGTAAAAAAGAAATAATGGAAACATTCTTCTTACAATGGAATTGTCATGGATTCCAGCAAAAACTGGATGCCATCAACTCTCTTGCAGAAATATAATCCTATATGCTTTTGCTTGCAGGAAGCATACCTAAAGCCAAGTGATGATCTGATTCTCCATAATGTCACCATTATTTGTAAGGACAGGACAGAGGATGGACCTGTCCACAGAGAAGTTACCATCCTTTGTAGGCAACTATACTCCCTTCTAATAAATCCATATTAACACCAATGTAGAAGCAGTTGCTATAAGACTCAGGCAGAAAGGGAAATATAATAACAGTATGCTGCATCTACCTCCCTCCTGCCTCATTATCTGAGCCTCGATAATGTTTTATTACAGATACCAGTCTTCTTACTTTTAATGGGGATTTTAAGTGGTCATAACACGCTCTATGGGTACAGGCCAGACAAACATTAGACAAAGAGTTGTTGAGCATATGCTTGACAATAACAATCTCTCCCTCTTAAACACAAGCAGCAACACCTTCCATATGACTACCCGAACATTCACTGCAATCTGCTTGCTCTCTCTCTTTTCCCACTGTTTAAGTGGGAAACTGATGACAACCTACTAGGGAGCGATCACTTTCTTGTAATATCCACTTTTCTTGATAGGCACCCACATACTACATCACGGATATCACAGTGGAAAATTGAGCCAGCTGACTGGTCCACCTTTTCTTCCTTAGTAGATTTTGATTCTGCAACAGTCAGTTTGTCTTCTATCAGTGATGCAGTGAAAGCAGAATATATTATAGCATTATTTTATATATATATATATATATATATATATATATATTATTACACACACACACACACACACACACACACACACACACACACCATCTTCACTAAAAATTGTGTCGAAGTAGCTGAAATGTTTTACTTCTATAGGTTCTCCATTCATAATGCGGTTGATATTTTCAATGCTTCTGCCTGTTTTCATTGGCTTTGTCTTGATATGTACGAAGTATAGTATGGTATGAAGTCATCTATTATTGGTGACTTCATACCATATCTATTACAACAGTTATTCAATTTAGTCAGGGAATCTTGCAGACTTGTAGCAGATTTATTTAGAAGTATAACATCATCTGCATAAAGCAAAGAGCTGATATGAACATCTGCAATTTTGATGTGATCCATATAGATAATGAATAACAGAGGGGATAATGTACATCCTTGTCTAACACCAGATATAACATTAAACCATCTTCCTATACTTTCTTCAGTTCTAACTGCTGACTTACAACTCAAATAAAGACTAAGTATTGCTTGATATAATGCCCCACTGATACAATTGTAGTGTTTTGAATAGCTTCTCTCTTGGCACCTTGTCATATGCCTTTACCAGATCTACAAAACTTAAATACAGATCTCTGTTATATTACGATGATTTCTCAACAATTTGTCATAAGTGAAAATCTGATCCTGACAGCCTCTATTTGGCCTGAATCCAGCTTGTTCTTCACCAAGCTTCTCTTCCACAATCCTTCTCAACCATTTCTCAAGTATACTTACGTATATCTTACCAGGAACACTCAGTAGAGAAATACCTCTGTAATTCTCACATTCAATTTTATTTTCCTTTTTATATGTGGGTATTATGAGAGCGCTACTCCAATCATCTAGGATTCGTCCCTCTGTCCAGACCTTCTGAACTATGCAGTGCAGCCACTGTAAGACTTTTATACCTCCATGCTTGAGCATTTCTGGTCGAATATCATCTACTCCTGCTGCCTTTCTGCATCTCATGCCTTTGATGGTTTTTTCTACTTCAAGAATGGATATGTATTCCTGATTGCATGCCTGTGGAGTATTTTTTACCACTGTGCTATCACTGCTTGTTTTATTTAGCAATTTTTCGAAGTAATTACTCCATATTTCAAAGATATCTTTTTCTCCAGTTTTCACCTCATCTTTATCATCTCTAATTTCTTTTATAGCATTCTTTCCTCCATTTCTGAGCTACTTCAACAACTTCCAGAATATCTTGCCACCTTGATATTTATTTTCTTTGTTCTTACCAAAGTCTTCCCATAAATTATTTAAATTAAGGAGATATTTAATTCCACATTATTTCAAAGCCGAATAAGAAACTCTAAGATAGAAATCAATGAGTTTTATGCTGAATATAGCAAGCTATAAAAGTTCAGCGAGTCCAAGCGTAAGCAAATACCTGGGTAGTACAATACTGGTAGTAAACCGGTATTGCAACTCATAGTAAAGGTGGATAAAGCTAGGATCACTATTCTTAGTATTAACCCTAATGATGATTTCCTAATGTAAAACTCATCCCCTAGGAGATGTATGTTATTTTATATTAAGGGAGATAGGTCACTGCCCAGACCAGTTTCAACCTTTATTGAGGTCTCATCAGTGAGTAGGTACACCGATAAATACCAAGATTGTAGTGATAATAGCTTTAATACTTTACCGTACGAGTTGTTAAAGAGGTGCACAAATAAATTAATGAAATAAAGAGATTACTGAGCACAGTAATCCACATTTGGATTACTGTGCTCAGGTCTGGTCACCTGGATTCCTTGGAGATGAGGAGGCTGTGGAGAGGGTTCAGAGAAGAGTGACCAAGTTGGTGAGTGATATAAAAAATGCTCCCTACATTGATAGATTGAGAGCTTGTGGATTGCAGAGATTGGTTGATAGGCGAAGAAGAGGGGATATGATAGAAACATTCAAATTACTAAAAGGTTTTTATAGGATTGATGCAGGGGAAATGTTTCAGCTGTGTGATAGTGATGGAAGAACAAGAGGTCATCTCTGGAAATTAAAGAAGAGTGTGGTTAACAAAGGTGTCAGAACAAGGTTTTTTGCCTGGAGGGTGGTGAATGAGTGGAATTCATTGCCTGACTTTGTTGTGAGCTCTTCATCTGTAAATGAATTCAAGAAGAGATATGACAGATATTGTTTTGCTAGCTTGGGTCTCCCGCGATGAGTCTACTGACTCCATGGAGATACCCGTAATAATAATAATAATAAAAATAATAATAATAATAAAGAGCCAAAAGGCTTCACTTTGGCAATGTAAAATTTATTTAAATTAAGGGGATATTTAATCCCACATTATTTCAAAGCCGAATAAGAAACTCTAAGATATAAATCAAAGAGTTTCATGCCGAATATAGCAAGCTGTAAAAGTTCGGCGAGTCCAAGTGTAAGCAAAATACCTGGATAGTACAATACTGGGCAACTCATAGTAAATTTAAATAATTTTTACATCGCCAAAGTGAAGCCTTTTGGCTCTTTATTTCATTAATTTATTGTGCACCTCTTTAACAACTCGTATGGTAAAGTATTAAAGTTATTATCAGTACAATCTTGGTATTTATTGGTCTACCTGCTCACTGATGAGATCTCAATAAAGGTTGAAATCAGTTTGGGTAGTGACCTATCTCCCTTAATATAAAACAACATGCATCTCCTAGGGGATGAGTTTTTCATTAGGGTTAATGCTAAGAATAGTGATCCTAGCTATATCCACCTTTACTATGAGTTACCAGGTATTGTACTACCCAGGTATTTGCTTATGCTTGGACTCGCTGAACTTTTATAGCTTGCTATATTCAGCATGAAACTCTTTGATTTCTATCTTAGAGTTTCTTATTCTTTGAAATAATGTGGGATTAAATATCCCCTTAATTTAAATAATTTTTACATTGCTGAAGTGAAGCCTTTTGGCTCTTTATTTCATTAATTTATTTGTTTTCCCATGACTTTTGTTTAGCTAGTTTTACACAGCGTTTAGCTTTCTTATATTTGTCACTGCATTCTCTAAGAGCACATGATGACTTATTTGTCAGGAACTTTTGATATGCTTTCTTCTTTTCCTTCACTGCCTCTTTAACTTCCTGTGTCTACCATGGGACATAACCTCACCACATGACTTTCTGGCTGAATCAGTGTTTTCTTTAGAGCTTGCCATTGTCCAAGGTTTGGTTCCTGTTCTCAAAGTCTTTCATTTTTTTCTTGAATAATGTTTGTGTATTTTAGTCTATAGTTCACATCTGAGAGCTGCTCAACTTTTATTCGCTTTAAAACTTTCTTACATGCTCTTCTTTTCAGTATGAAATTCAATTTTATCCTGCTCAAGACTAAATGGTGATCACTTCCAATTTCAAATTCTCTGTACACTCTAGTGTCCTGCACCAGAGAGAACACATCACTATAAATAATAGCATTGTCAATGAGACTTTTCTTATTCGTTGCCTCTTCTCTCCATGTGAATTTGTGCACACTTTTATGTTGGAACATGATGTTAGTAATAACCAGTCAATGTCCTGAGCAGAAATCTAACAGGTATTTACCATTATTGTTAGCTTTGCTCTTTTCTCCAAATTTTCCCAAAACATTTTTGTATATCTGACAATCATTTCCTGCTCTGCTATTTAGATGCCCAACAAGGACCAACTTTTCATTTTTCATTGTGTCAGTTGCTTTCTCTAAAGCAGTGTTTCTCAACCAGGGTTCCACAAGACATTGCTGGGGGTTCCGCTAGAAATAATAACGAATAGCAGTTGCAAATAAATGAACTTAAACTGTGGAATAAAATAATAAACATTCTCTGAAAGGAATAAATGCGAGTTTGCATTAGTTGTATTAACTCCCACTAGGATGTGAGGTAATGCTGTCTGTGATCCACTTATCATACGGCAACTGGAGCTAGTTCTAGCGCTAGCTAGTCATTTATGAGTAAGTGCAATCAAGAAATGCGAGAAGCGCAGTTGGTCTCTTATCAATCCTATGTGTTTTTTAGCGTGTAGGTGTGTATTCACTCATTAATATAAAAAAAAAAAGTTTGTATTCATCTCAGCTAAACTCCACTTTACGGTGATCATAATTTATGGGAAGGTTACTCATTTATTTCAGGTTGCAGTTGACATTTTGAGCAATATTATACTTTTTCTATTATATTTTTATTAATTTACTGAATATTATATTACTAACATAACTGGAGCTAGTTCTAGCGCTAGCTAGTGTCATTTATGAGTCAGTAAAAGCAAGAAACACGAGAAGCGCAGTCGCTCTCTTATCAATTCTATGTGTTTTCTAGCGTGTAGTATGTATTCACTCATTAATATGAAAAGTTTGTATGTTTTCTCTGCTAAACTCCACTTTACAGTGATGGTGATCGTAATTTTTGGGAAGGTTACTCCAGGAGATTATAAACAATGCAGATAATGATTACAGTAATGAAAATGACATGCATCTTATTGAATATATGACATGCTGGACACTACATCTATACACGGTAAGATCTCTAGATAGCCAAGGAAATGGAAATATACGATTATGAGAGGAACTTAATGGATATAGGAACTGTCGTTAATGCAAATTTCTAGTGAAAAGTTTGCTAGCATATTCTTTAAAATAGCATGGCTGTTATGAGACTTTAGTTAGAACCTTTTTTTTTAAATAGTGGGTGAATTTGCTATAACTGCTGCATGTTTGGATATACAGAAGATTTTTTGGACAGATTATTTAGAAGAGGAAACCAGATGCCATCTTGTATATTTGAATAAAGGTGTGGTTATTAAGGGTGCATTTATTCTTTCGTTAACTGAGCAGAACATAGAACATACTGCTTGTGAGAGGGTGATATGACTTTGATGTTCATTGAATATAAGGGAAAATATAAGAGATATAGGGGCAGCCAGAATAGATCTGCAGTGTTTTTTTTTTTTTTTAATGCAGTTAAAGTGATACTAATAATTCACAACCATAAATCCAATTTTAATATTTTGTAACCTTAAACATTTAATTTCAATGTTTTGAATAAATAAGTAGTTGCTAAAATATTGTATATAATGTGCAGTAGTGAACATGAAAAGTCATAATTAAAACTTCTGTTTTATTTTATTAGGTTTTGGACAGAGTCCTGTAGCTTCAGTAAAGGACAAAGCGGAATTTTTAAACAAGCTGATTGAGACATTTGATTTAAAATATCCTGTTATAATAAGTCCCAGTATGAGTGGATCATACTCCCTTCCATATTTGTTGAAATATTGGAACAAAATGGGAGGCTATGTGCCAGTGGCTCCTGTTGGCATAGATGTATTAGATAAACAGCCTCCTGCAAATGACGATACTGAATTTCACAAAGTGGATGCTAAACTTCAGGGATTTCTCCATCAGCCAGTACCAGATTTGAGTTCAATAAAGGTATGTGTATGTTCATTTTTATGAACCTTCATCCTTGGAAATATTCTTCTTATTATTATTCAGGCCTCCATGGAGTCAAAAGACTCATCGTGGGAGGTCCTTCCTAAGAACGTAAAGTCTGTCAAGACTCATTGAGGGGAGGTTCCCCCTAAGAAACACAAAGTCTATCATACCACTCCTTAAACTCATTGACTGTTCTTGCTCTCACCACTCCATCAGACAATGCATTCCATGGTTCAACCACCCTCCATGCAAAGAAACCACTCCTCACCCTCTTGCTCTCAGTTTCCTTTCATAACTTCCAGGGATGGCCTCTTGTCATCACTCCTTCCCGCTGTTCAACCAAGCGAAAGAACTCCCCACTGTCAACCCTGTAACCACTCTCAACAGTTTAAAAGTCTCAATCATATCACCTCTCCTTCTATCCACCAAACTCTGCAGTCCACATTCCCTCAGCCGATCCTCATAACCAAAATTGTACAGAGACGAATGACAAACCATCTTTGTCATCTGTCTCTGTACCCCTTCCACAGTTAATTTATCCCCTTCAAATCCTGGGGACCAAATCTGAGAACAATAGTCTAAGTGTGGTCTGATCAGAGACATATAATGGAATGATAACCCTTTTATCTCTGCAGGTCAGTGTCCTTCTCATAATTGCAGCAATCCTCTGTGTTACCTTCACACAGAGAATTGCAAAAAGAAACCTAAATTTCAGGTTTCTATCAATCATCAACCCCAGATCTCTTGTCTCCCCTATGCTAGGTTGTATTTATTGGGCATCCTTAATTTTATCTCTTTTCTGTTTTAATTTCATGACCTCAAATTCCACTTGAAAATATAAAAGAAGAACAACCAAGTCATTGTAAACATCTCATGTTCTTTTATAAATTGTTTTAGATATATTCTTCTCTTGTAAGATGTAAAAATTCCATCGTTAGTTGCTTTTCTCTTTTTAAATCCTTATGCACCTTATTTGAATGCATTCATTTAAGTGAAATGTTTAGGAGTAATTAACTAGTAATGAATGAGTTGTTATATTTGTACCAGTGTAGTCTGTTACTGCATTTCAAGTGTTTAGGATGTGGTAGGATTTGAGCTGTATAAGTCTTTCAAATTTTCAAGCTGGTCTTCACTTTTAGTATGAAGACCAACTTGGGATTTGATGCATATCAGTGGTCTGCTTCTGTATGCATGCCCAGGTTTCTTAAGGTGGTGGTTATTAGTAGAGCTATAATATTCATAAGCTGACTATAATCATCCTGTTCATTTATCTAGAGCAGGCTTATGCAGGACGGATGGTGTAGTAAATATGATACTGAGAAAAATGAAATTTTGGCTATACCAACAAAACTTTTTCAGTCATAATAAAAATAGTATCTTATTATTATTTAATAACTATACAATTCTGTTCTATCTCTTAAGTTATCTCTTAAATAACTATTATATTCATAATAGTTATTTAAGAAATAATAAAATAACATTTGTCTATTTTAATTGAAGGCAGTTTTTTGCACCCTGTTTTGAAATTCCATATTAGAAAATAAGAATAAATATTTCTTTTTTTATAACAGTTTGTTACAGTAGTTAATTAAAAGTTATTATAGACCACAGCTAAAAAAAAATCCTTAAATTTTCTAATGGTGAATAATATTAAACAAAGAACAAAGAAAAAGGCAATGGACTTTAGAACATTAAAACAAATTATATTTGTCTCTCTTATGCCAGTCCTAGTCTTCTCCAGATGCAGGATTCTGCTTGTTTATATAATCTGAATTATTTTTGTCCTGTTTATAGGAAAGGTATCCTGGTTTTGCAACAATTCTTGGACATTCCCAGTTACAAAATTCTGTAATCCTGCCATTAACTTGCTCATTCATCTCAAATCTTCTTGAGAACTGACACATGGTATGAGTTAGAATGAAAGTAAGCATTAAGCATTGTGTTAGATAATCTACAAGTCAAACAGTTTTTGTTTTGTTAAGTTATTTAAGATCTCCATTAAGCAAGAGTGGTGTCATATTAAGTAGTGCAAATTATCTACCACAGGAAGACATATTCATGCCACAATGGGACCTATTGGTAGGAGAATAGAAGTGCTATCCATTCAGCCTACCAGACCAATTGAAGTGTGATAGCTGTGCCCACATAATTATTTTTTGAGAAAAGGAGAAAAGAACACCAGTCTGTACTACACTCTACAAGTGTACTGGCAGAGTTGTGCCAAGTACTGACTATTGAATTAGAAAATTTTATTTAATACCATATTGGTCCCGAATTACAGCACATATGTGATTTGGCATAGATTCCACAGGGTGTTGGATTGCACCTACATCTCTGACATATCAGGTGTTCACCAGGCAGTCCTTTAACTAGCTCAGATTTGATGGAAGAGGACTTTGTTCCTGGATCTGTTTTTCTAATGTCTCATACATTCTCAGTGGGGTTCAAATCCAGGCTCTGTGATAGCAAGGGAAGATGATGGACTTGATTGGCAACAACATTCAGATATTCCTTAGAGGATACCCGACCTTCCAGCCATATCAGGGGACCCATTCCGTACCAACAGAACATGACACCACTTCCAAAACCTTGAGTTGTGTTTACAAGGCAAGCTGGGTTCACTGCTTCATGAGGCTCCGGCCAAACTCTCTGTACCGTTGATGCAGAAGAAGGTGACTCAGGGTACCACGTGACTTTTTTCCAGTCTTCCAGTGTCTAATTATGGTGTTCCTGACACCACTGTAGATGAACTTCCCCCTCCCTGTGGGGCACCTGTTCATGTAGAGAGGGACCTCCTGCTGAAGGTACTGCCTTTTTCATTCTCCCTGTTTTTCTTTACTTTTCTTCCTGTATCCGTTTTCCTCTACTTCTTCTGAGTCTTTTTTTTACTATCCTTTCTTCCAGACCACCATCACTGGGGATCCAACACCCTGCTGCCGTGTAGTGTGACTCGTGGGCATCCAGAAAGGGGAATCCTGGTAGTCTTGCTTGGCAAGGCAGGTAGTCCTGGATGGCCCAGCCAGAATCAATAATGCAAGGGTCAACAGTGTTGCAGCAAGTCTCTCGCCCCATGGTCCAGGGCCAGCATCCAAAGCTTGCTGTTATTCTGGTATAGCATTTGGGGTAGCCTTGGCATTCCATGCCCCAGCTCAATCGTTGTATGCCAGTCAGTGGGCATTCATGTCTGGCTTTGTGGTGGATGGGGAGCTCTAGCACCAAACCAAAAGCTCCTTGAGCATGAATTCTTCATTGTCAAATGTTTTAGGGGAGGGGCCTAACAAAGTCCCAACCAAGTACTGATATACTTGGTTCTGTTACCAAACACTATAGATACAGTGTTTGGTAACAGAAGTAAGAAACAAAAAATATATGATACTAGTATAATTGTACCAGTGTTTTTGATTATCCATGCAACTGGTGAAAAGCCAATGGGGAAAATGTCACCCTTCTTTATTCAAAAGGGTTTAGAATGACTAGCAGAGCTTCCCAAAACTTTAAAAAATTACATTCAGGTGATATCCTTGTAGAAACATTGTATCAGCAACATTCTGAGAAACTACTGGGAGCAACATCAATGGGTGAAATACCTATCACAGTAACACCTTATAAAACATTCAATCCATTCAATAGAGGAGTGATATCAGAATGGGATCTCCTTGATGTTCCTGATGAGAAGATATGTTCAGAGCTTAGAGATCAAGGAGTGACAGGTGTGAGGCGCATTCTGATACTTAGGGATAGTCACCTGGTTTTAACAAGGAATATCATCCTTACTTTTGATACACTAAGCCTCGAGATCCTTGTATGCTGAGAAGGTAACAATTAAGAAAATGTCAACAGCAACTCAAACTCTTATGTCTCTTCCACCATCTGATAATTTCACCATACCTGAACTTTATGATTGCAAGTGCTTCTGTGTTGAGCACATCATTCGCATGACTTAACGATCTTACTCCAGAGACAACTCCAAAATAAGTTCCATTCAATGAGAATCCACTTATCAAAAAAATTAAGGCAAAGATATCACTTAAAGATAAACCACCAAACACCCCCACAGAAAAAATGGAACTTCGGTATCCACTGCTCAATTTGCCAACTGACCTTAATGCATCAGATGTATTGAATATTTTACCAGAGGAAGAGATGGATATTGGCTGCCCATAATTCCCCAAAACAGTTGATAAATATAAACCTGACAAAGGTAAGTCCTGAACACCAGACAAGTCTAAAAAGCCAACACAACAGGAAAATTTTTACAATGGAACTGTCATGTGTTTTGCCAGAATATTGATGATATCAAGATTTTGTTGCAGAAACACAAACCTTTTTCTGTCTACAAGAAACAGAAACATATCTAAGACCTTTACCTTAAGGAATTTCACTATTGTAGCTATCCCAGTGGACATATCTACTCCTTTCCATCATGTCCATCTTAATATTGCTCTGGAAGCAGTAGCGAGTCTCTTATCCGTGGGCTTCTTATAGCATATTCAATTTATTTACCACCGAGTGCTGAGTTAAATGAAATTGATCTTGATAACTTTATCTTGCAACTGCCTGAACCCATACTTCTTATGGGTGACTTTAATGGTCACAATACTTTGTGGGATAGTATCAACACAATAATGACCTCTCCCTTTTGAATAATAGACTCAACACTTTCTTCCATATGTCTGTGTACCTGCTCATATTCTGCAATCGATCTTACAATCTGCTCCCTTTCCATTCTTCCACTCTTCACATGGGATGTCAAAGAGAACATATATGGAAGCGATCCCTTTTCTGTTCTTTGCACAATGTCTTCACAGGAACCATACACAGATGGCCATATGGAATACGGATCAAGCTGACTGAAACACTTTTTCTCATCTTCCAAAATTTAATGCTGATACTGTCAGCCAAATACCTATCAATGAAGCAGTAAAGTATATAACGGACTGCACTGTCCAGAAAGCAGCAGCCTCCTTTTTAAGAACATCATCTCGATTTCCACCCTATCCAAAGCCTCGGTGGAACCCAAAATGCCATACAGCCAAAAAAGATCAACACAGAGCACGGGGTATATTTTGTAGATAATCAATCCACCACATCAAATTTAATAGCTTTTAAGTGTGATTGGGCCAAAGCACATTATGTGAGATGTCATAGTCAAAAACAATCATGGATCCAATTTATCTCATCAGTTAATCAAATGACCAGTGCAAAAATTATATGGGATAAAATGCAGATAATGAAAGGTAGATTAGACCATAATGGAAAAGTGTTATTGCTGATCCTAAACTTATTGCTTGGGAGAAGATTTTGTCAGAATCTCAGCAACAGAAATATTGAAAGAGCACCAAGAAAAACAAAGGCTAAATTTTTCTACCATTGGGCTTGAGCCATATAATCAGCCATTTGTTGAGGAGGAACTAAAAAGAGCTCTTTTACTGGCCCTACTCACCCTGGTGCAGTGGGGCCTGATGACATCCATTTTGAAATGATAAAGCATCTATATTTTGCTGTAATTTTATTTATATATAGATATTGCATTATTCAACTTCATTTTTGTACATACATATTATTTACTAGTTTATTTTTGACTATTTATGTACTGCTGACTTTGTGTATTGCTGTGACCTTTGCTGTTATTTTGTTTATATGTAGATACTGCATTGCTAAACATAATTTTTGTGCATGCATATTGTTTCTTGATTTCTCTTTGACTATTCATGTACTGCTACAATCTTTGCTATAATTTTTATTTATAGCAAAGGGCTATAAATAAGTAGATACTGTATTGCTTGGATTGGTTTTTGTTCATGCATATTGTTTACTCCTTTGACTGTTTATGTATTGCTGTAACTTTTGCTATAGTGCAATATAACCTTTTCTGTTCTTGTACCAATAAACCAGCCAACAAACCATTCAGTTCTTGGTGGAAATCACTGGTTTCTTTCTCTATCGGTGCATGCGACTGCCATTACTAATCATCTTCAATTTCCTGTGCATGATTCAGTGAGATATGGGTTGGGAACAGCCTTCATTAAATGCTTGAGTCAATTGCTGCACAAACAGGAAGTTCTGTTTGTCTGTACAAGCCTTCTCAGATGACAATGATCTCGTTTTTGACAGACTGTCTTAGGACCACAGTTACACCTCATAGATAAGCAATGTGGGTTATTTTTAACTTATTAAACACTCAGGATATTTCATCTTTTGAAAACCAATCAGCTCTGCTGTTTTCAAAATTGTGGCTCCAGCTAGAAGGGCACCTACAATAAGCCCTTTATCAAACTCTGAAAGATCCTTTGTTTTTCCCATTGTGATCAGCACTATTGGCAATTACTGACAGCAACATTCTTAAATAGTTGCTTAGAACACATGGTGACGCATGTGACCAAGTATTTTGTGAATACATTGCACATATTTTTGTTCAATGCATGCTTATGAGTAAGCTGCATTTATGCATGTGCACACGTATACATAGGTTTCCTACATGTTACAGAGGGTTATTTTTGTGGCAGTAGCATGAGTTAGTGTTTTTTTTTTTTTTTTTTTTTTTTTTAAATATCTAATAGCATTATTAGGGTTAAGAGACAGGTTTACAAAGTGCAAAAGTAACTGTACAGTGAAGATAAACAAGGATTGTGGAAAATGATAATATGATAAAATGAAAATGATAGCATTACTATGACCCTTTTCATATTTCTTTTAGGTTTGCTTTGTTATTAGTAATCTGTCATAGACTTTTTTGCCTGCCAGTCAGAATATCAGATAATCATCACCCTTGACCTTTTCTTAGTAGCTCTCATCAAGGTTATGGTCAGATAACTCTGACCATAATCTTGTCCATGTTTACTTTTCTACTGATTGATCTTCTCTTCTTCCAGTCAGTCAGTCAGTCATAGCCTCATGTTCTGTGGCACCAATTGAGATGGCTTTCAGGATTTTTGCACCTCTTTTCCATTGTCCGATTACTGCTTCTGTTCTTTAATTCAACTACTCCAATTGAATAACTAAAATAATCCTTGCTGGAATTTGAGGGCCTTTGCTTCCCATTCCACACAAAACCTCTGATTACTATCCAAGCCAGTTCATTCAGTATCCAGGTATTTCCATATTTCTTACAAGCTGTGTGAAGATTTCCTCCAAGAGATAAACATGTTAAGATATTTAAATGTTTATATTTAAATATCTTTAAAATTCACTTTTCTGCAGAATGAAATTTTCTTCAGGAATGATGTTTTCTTATCTCCCAAACATTCCAGTCTGTTCACAGAAATCCAGATGCAATCCAATCCAGAGACTTAAATTTCTCTCCTACCCTTTGTGATTGTGTCACCAGTTTTTATTTTTCTGATTGTTCATATGTCATGGTGGATGGTTCTCTCTCAATGCCAGAATACCCAGAACTATGCTTTCAGCCACACTCTGCCTTGTATACATTAATGACCTTTACTCATTAATTTCAGATTCTATCTATAGTTTTTCCCTTGATGACAGTATGCTATCCTGTTCCTCTTACTCATTTGAGAAATCTTGTAGTTCTCAAATGATTTAATATTCTAGATCTTACATAACTAATAGCTTAAGCACTGTCTCTTTACCCTTCTCAAGTGAAGTAAGAAAATCTAGTGAATTTTAATGCTAACAAAACCCAATCCTCTTATATCTCCTGCAGAAAATATGTTTACTTTTGATAATATCAGATTCTCTAGTCAAGATCAGTTTCCTCTTCTTGGGTTGCTTTTTGCATCTCCTTGTACATCATATTCAGTAGCCTCCTCAGCCTCCAAAAAACTTCGTATCACCTCTCATTCAAAACACTACTTGCCAGCACAACTCCTAACAGCCTCTTAGAATACTCTTCTCACATTTGGAGTAGTGTCCAGAACCTTCCCAAGAATATTTGATGCTATCCAGAAGAGAGCAGTATGTTTAACAGATGATTTTTCTCCATTTCCTTTCTGCATTGTCTTTTTCTAACAGCATTTCCACAAGTGATGCTTTATTGAACTGGTCACCAGTCATTTCTCGACTTTACAGCAATCATATAAGAACATGACCCCTTCTTCTGCTTTCAGCTTTTGTGCTGAATAGGGATATGATTCAGACTTAATCCCTGAATCACAGAAACCATCTTAAAACCATCCAGAAATAACTCTCACTTTTATGTCATGGTGCATTGTCATATTGGTACCAATGAGGCACTTTTGTTTGGGTGAATTAGTTGTTGCCACACAATACCATAACAGTCACTGCTGAACTTGTCTATAGGGACCAGTGAATGGCATTCGGTACTAATGGTCCACATACCTGATTAGTGCACTCTTGTAACATGATTTGTCTGCCTTCTCCATAATACAGTTTTTATTGCTCTGGACTTACCCTGCCCACAGGATAGGCATTCTTTGCACCAGGCCAAAATGATGGCCCATTCTGATGATGATGTGTACAGTAGCCTCACCCCTGAAACCAAACACATGGAATTCCTACAGTTGTGTGTATACACTGGGACACCAGTGACCTCCATGACTTCCAGATGGTCATCCACTATGGACCCCTTAAAGCTGTCACTGCTCATTTCCAAGTTTGAAAATACAGTTGGTTGGTCTGGAGTACCTTTAAGCTGTGGTATATATCCGTTAGCGTTGACCCAGGAATGTGTAAATATTCCTGGGTTATTGCTTACATGGCGAGACCAGCCATGTGGCACCCTGTTATCACTTTTTCTTTATAGTCATACCAGTGCATGACTATAGCATGTCTTGAACATACTAGGTATTATTATTATTATTATTTTTATTATTATTATTATTATGGGCAACTCCAGGGAGTCATTAGACTCATCGAGGGAGGCCCCAAATCATATTCATCACAACTATTCGACATTCATACAGTATCTATCATACCTCGCCTTAAACTCATTCACTGTCACAGCATCCACACAGACTCTGGGAGCGCATTCCACTCATTCACCACTCTAAAAGTAAAGAACCCAGCTCTAACACCTTTACTAACCACATTTTTGCCCAGTTTCCATGGATGTCCCCCTAGTCCTCCCACAACCAGCCCTGTTTTCAAAAATATCTTCTGAATTAATTTTATAGAAACCCTTCAGTAATTTGAATGTTTCAATCATATCTCCCCTCCTCTGCCTATCAACCAATTTTTGCAACCCACAAATCCTCAACCTGTTCTCATAAGGTTCATTCCACAGACATGCTATCATCTTGGTCACTCGCCTCTGGATCCTCTCCACCTCCTCCCTATCAAGAAGAAACCCTGGTGCCCAGATCTGGGCACAGGAGTATAGATGGGGTCTTATCAAGGCTCGATACAGAGGAACAATAACCTGCTTGTCTCTGCTTGTCAACATATTCTTCAGCAACCAAGTGATTTGATGAGCTGATTTGGCCACTTTTGCAATGTGCCCCCTAAACTTCAACTCCTTATCCACCAATACTCCTAAATCTCGTGCCTCATCAATTTCCTGGAGTATAGTTCCACCAATGTAGTAAACTGCTGCTAATCTTTTCACCCCAAAATGTAAAACCTTACATTTTGCCACATTAAATTGACATCCATTCTCCTTAGCCCAGACCTCCAATCTATCCAAATCGTCTTACAAAATTTTGACGTCATCTGCATTCACTGTTGTCCTACTCAACTTTGCATCATTCGCAAACAAATGAACTGTTCCTCTCAGATCCTTTCCTATATCATTAATGAACAAATTAAACAGCAGTGGTCCAAGAACAAATCCTTGTGGCACACCACTAGTCACAGGCCGTCTTGTGGACTCTACTCCTGAATAAACCACTCTGATATCTCTCCGTCAATCACCCTCCTATCCATCTCACCAACCTTATATCCATCCCCATATGCTGCAATTTACTGATTAGAATTCCATATGGTATCCTGTCAAAGGCCTTAGCAAGATCCAGTAGAATCACTGTAAACCCATTACCTTTATCCAGTTCAGCCGTCACTGTGTTATAATACGTGAGCAAGTTACTGAGGCATGACCTACCCTTCACAAAACCATGCTGTCCCCGATACAGTATCCCATTTTCTTCTATCCAATCTTGTATTTTCCTCTTGACTATTTTCTCCAAGACCTTGATAATGATTCCTGTTATGCTGATTGGCCGGTAATATTCAACAGCAGCCTTGGAACCACCTTTATGCAGCGGAACTATTTTCTCACTCTTTCCACCTCCTTGGGACTGATCCAGACCCGAGGCTCAAATAAAACAAAATGGCCAAGGGCACTGACAATTCTTTAGCCGCTTCATGTACGACACGAGCTGGTATACCATCCAGTCCCACAGATGTATTGACATTGAGGTTCTGTAATAGTCTAGTTACCTCTACTTCATTCATCACAATTCCAGTGTAAGCTGTTGATTCTTCCACTCCTGCAAAGTCACCACCTGGATGATATACTTTTGCAAAGTGCTCGCTCAGTAATTCCACTATATCAACTGATTCAGTTACCTCCCTACCCTCAGCATTTTTTAAGATCATTCTACCATGAACATTTTTCCTTTTACTTGCAACATATTGAAAAAACTGTTTGGGATTCTTTTTAGCCTGCTTGACCAATTTTCTTTCGTAATCTGCTTTTGCTTTTCTTACCACCCTTGTTACCATCCTGGCCTGAGCTTTATACTGTTCCTGTGCCTGCTGGTCACCTTTCTCCTTAAATTCCCTCCACAATTGTTTCTTTTTTTGCAGCTCAAGCTTAATAGTGTTATTCATCAATTTAACCCCTACTTGATTTATTATTCAGACTCTTGGTATACAGTCAACCATTGCCTCCTGCAAACACTTCTTAACCACCTCCCATGCACTATCAACATCCAGCCCTTGCAGTTTTACATGCCATGCCACTGAGCAAGCACACACCTAAGCTTGTCATACTTACCAGCCCGGTAATTCCACATTTACCCTGTCTTAATTGTAAATTCCACTCCTTTAGCCACTTCCCAAGTCACGACCTTATGGTCACTCTCACCAATTGGTGGCAACATGGTCATGTTCGTTACAGCCACATTCTCAGTTGCAATTACTAGGTCAAGCACTCTCTGCCCCTGGTATTTTCCACTACATGCTGCCGCAGATAGTTGTCCCTTAATAACCGCATAAAATCCAATTCCTTCCTCCCATCTGCCCTCTTTCCAGTCAATGTTACCATAATAGAAATCCCCCATAATAATTACCCTCCTTCCACTCATTTCTTCTATTTGCCTATGCATACTATCCCCACCAGCTATTCCATCACCTGGTCTATAGCAGCACCCAATTGTATATTTTGTTCTGCTAGATTCTATCTCACACCAAACAGCCTCAAATGTGCTCTTTTCTCTATTCTGCAGTTCAACTTCTATACTCCTTGGCTGCAACTCATCAGCTATCATCAATAACACTCCTCCCCCCTTTTTATTCACCCTGTCACTCCTGAACACGCTATACCCGTCACATTCAATCCCACTAGCTTTATCATCTTCTGTCAGCCATGTTTCACTAATACCAACAACCTGTGGGCTGGAAGTGCCAACCAAGGCCAAAAACTCTTCCTTCTTGTTCCTAATACTCCTGGCATTAGTGTACATGAATTGCAGAAGCCCATTTGTCCCATCCCTACTTTGATGCCTTATACTAACTATCCCATTCTGATTTGTTGTCCTTCGTACTCGCTCGGGCATAATATACTCATTCATACACTCAACTGCCACCCTAAAGTCTGCATATCTACCCCCCCCCCCTCTTAATAAATCTAGTTTCCCTGAGTCTGTACATCCACATCATTCATCAACACTTTTTCAAGCCTCCGTACACCAACTCCATTCAAACGTAACCCATCCATCTTATATAAGTCCTTTCGCCCATCGAACTCATTCCACACATCCACAAATTCCACACCACTCTCCATGCATAACCCACGCATAAAGTCATTGGCAATTATGGCCCTCCTTCTAAACACTTCACTGTCATACCGCGGTAAAATACTCACCATCCTAACTCTCTCACTCTTCTCTTTTGCTACCTCCCTCACATCCTCCATCATTTTCATTTTGTCCTCTTTCAAATCATTAGTTCCTGCCACGATTATATTCTCTTTCACCCTCTGTTTTTGCAGTCGAATAGATTCGCTGACGTCCTTTATGTTCACACCCGGCTGGTACGACTTCGTCAAACTCTCAACTATCACACCTCTTAATAGCAAATCCCCATACAGCATTCGCTCCTTCATTTTATTGACGTTTACGAACATTCTATTATTTGTCATCACAGACTTTCGCCGGTTATTATACGGTATGTTCAGCACACATTTTTCCATATGCTCCAGTTGCCTTTTTGCTCTGTGTATCGCTCCATTCAAACGTGCAATTTCACTACGCATATTTATCACACCATTTTCATTATCAATCAAATCATCCATTCGTTCTGTATTTCTACCTTCATTTACACTTTCAACGCTCTCACACCTATCTGGCACTACCACGCAATTCTCTATCACACCGCCATTTTCTACATTATGACTATCGTTGACGATATCACTCTCGCCACCCGAAACACGTTTGAGATCCCCATTCTCCTTACACTTTCTGCACATATCAACTCCACTATCACCCTCTAACCAGACACCCACCGCTCTTCGCAAAGCATACATCTCACAGACAGCACATTGCATAAATTCGTTTACATCAAAACTCTTAAACAAATATGCTGACCTGGCCGCCATTTTTTTCTTTATCGGTGCCATATGTACGCTATCTTATCTTAAAAATAATAATTAAAATAACAGAAAACACACAAAAATTGCACAGACACACCAAGAAACAAAAAGCAAGCAATACTACTTAAAATTCTAGTAAAATTGCCAATGTTAACACAAAATACTACTAATCTTTTCAGGAGCTCTTGACAAGCCGACAATCTAATCAGTGTGACACCAAGCGGATAATCAGAAAGGAATGGCTGTAAGGTATTATATGGCTGGGCCCTCCATGTGAGGAATAATAGAGGCATGTACCTTTGCACCCTGAGGCAAGCTGCAACAGCCTATCATTTTTCATGGAAATTGTATAGGTCACTGGTGTCCCCCATTAGTACACGAACAACCACTCAGTGGGAGTTCCATGCCTTTTCTGTTTCCACATTACTGCCACCACTTATAAGCCATCTCAGCACTCACCAGAATTATCATTTTGTCTTGCATAATGATTAACAATTGTGCAGATGGGTTGGGGCAGGAGAGGATTAGAGTAACGAAACACCTTGATGTAAAGAATAACTTTCACATTTTGCAACAACATATCGTCCAAACTTTAGATCTCTTGCTATCCCCACTGCTTGGAAGTAAGTTTCATCAGTATAAAATATAATGCACTTCATTATATTCCTCTGGTCAAAAGCCACACCTTGCGCTTGGCAATATGTATGGCTCTAATCCTCTGATTGTAGTAGTTTTTTCAAATTGTATCATGTATCATGATACAATTTGAAAGTATCATGTAAGACTTTTTTTTTTTTTTTTCAGAATTTAGCATCATTCACAAACAGCTGAATTTTGCCTCTTAAAACCAAAACTGTGCAAATTTAGCATTCTTAGAGAACCCTGCAGTATACTATAATTTTTCTTCAAGATATGTACCCCATATATATACAATTCACTATCAGTCTGCTACCAATAAATGTACCATCTCTATTTCCCTGTAATTTGTCATGTGCATTCTTAAACAAAATCTAAGAAATACCACATGTGCATCTCCTCTATCCAATACAGTTATCCTATTATAAAATAACTAGATTACTGAAAGAAGATTGCTCTTTAACAAAGTAATGCAGTCCTCAAGAAAGGTTTTCTCTTTTTATCAATTCAGTTTTGTATTTTATCTGTATCCTCTTACACATTCACCACGACATCCAAAACACAAATGTGCTTGTAGTTTGTCACAACTGATTTAAATCTCTTGCTCTCCTTGTATGTTGACACTATGTTGACACCTTTCCTGAAGAGGAAAAGCTCTTGAGGACTTCTTGTTTGTCAAACCCGTGTTAAATAATCCAGTCCAGGGCACTGTTTATTTCACTATTCTCACACTTGAAACACAAATTGGCCTATAAGTTTCTACTACTGATTTGGATCCCTTAATTTGGCAAAAGGGATAATTCTTAAAAGAGTAAAAAGAAGAGAAAATAATGCCACATTTAAAATTCCAAACACCTCACATTCACAAACTTCCAGCCTCTGTTTGCTATTCCTTTCTTCCATCATACATAAGCTGACAAAATATTTACTGAAAATTTCTTACTGTATCTTCAAGTTTTAAGTATCTTCAAGCTTTCTCTTTTAAGGTTCCTACTATGATAGTATATGGAGAAAAGGATCGGACCCGTAGCTCTGCCTTGTTGAATTTGCTTCCCTGGAGCCAGTGTGCTGAAATTCCCAATGGCCGCCATCCTGCCTATCTTGATGATCCTAAGTTATGGCACAAGTTACTCTATAACTTTTTGATGTATACTTCAAAACTGGCAGCCAGAAGATCATAATTCATTCACTGTTTTATAATAAAGAATCTGTATTTAAGTAAAAAATGAAATACAGACATCTCATCTCATATTTTATACAGCACTTCCATAATGTTTCTTTAATGTTAAATTGGTAATTTAACATATTCATGCATGCAGTCTCAAAAATCCTGCAATGTACAAAAGGCTATATCTATCTAATCTTGTATACTTATTTGTTATCAGTCTGCCTTTTTTTTGTATGTTGTAAAAATAAAATTTTAATTTTTCTTGCAAAACAAGATTATTGAAATAATGTACAAAGGGTTTTAGCATGGGAAAAAAAAAGACTTTTTCCAAAATTTTAGATAATGAAATACATAGGTAATACATAGATAATACAACATGTAACCCCAGTTGCAGAATTTAGTAAACTCTTTTATTAAGTGGCAGATTAATCATACAGGTACTCAATACTCATAGGATCTCAAAATTATTCCCCCCCCCCCTCTCCCAAATATTATTTAGTAAAATATTTCACAATTAGTATAATCTGTTACTTACATCTGTCTACTTAGGTTTGTTATAATGCAGTAGTCACACTATAGCATCCTTTGTGGCATTCACAAATGACACAAGGAATGCTGTGAATCTTCATCTAATTTACTAAAAGGAGCATATTTTCTGAAGGCTCTATCAGAAGTTATGAGGAATGTGAGAAATAGCTGAAAATAGTGAGAAGGATGAAGATTTAGTTATGGACAATAGTAACTTGAAAGGTACAAGCAGTTTGAATGATTAAATCATGAAATCTGTTTCACTGGGAAAATATATTGTCAGTATGCACATACTGTTATTCATGATATCCTAATAACAGAAATATCCATGAGAAGTCCTATTTATAATAATATTTTAATGCTTTTCAAACATATAATTACAAACAGACACCAAAATACGTAAATCCATACTTACGTAAGAATTACGCTCAGCCCCACATGCTGCATCATCCCAGTTCCTACATGTCTTGCTGTGATTGCACCTATATAATGTTGTATTGACCGTTTGAAAGTTGAACCATATCTAGTTGAAGAATTTAAAATTTTTCGACAGGATATGGTCCAAAATTTATGTATCTTTTATATATATATATATTACAGGATGTTTATTCTTTTTTTTACTATTTACATTTCGACTTATGTACGGAGTTGCGGAACAATCTAGCTACATATGTATATGATTGATATTGAAATAAATAAGTCTGGTTAATGAGACATTTCTCAATGTGGAAACAGTTTTAAAATATTTTTAAATATGCTCATTTTCATTGCCTTAAATTAGTCAAGGATGATGATTGTAATGTGTTTAATTCAACACATTTGAGAGATTTCTCAATTTTAGTTGCTGACACATCTTTAGTCTATAGGATAACTTGCCAAATTGAAAAGCATGAAAGTTAGTTTATTTAATATCTTTCCTATTATACATACTGATACTTAGTATTAAATATTGTTTCTACTGTAGATTTTAATAGCTAAATATCAAATATGGCATTTTTGTTAAAATGCAGTACAATGAACACTTGTTTGATTTCTTTTTTTATTTTTGTAATTCATGTATTAAATTTTCTGTTGATGCATTACAGTAATTCAATTTATGTAACTTGCTGTGTACATATTTTCCATTTATAAAAATTTTTGTTATGCCCTCCATTCTGAACCTCCACATATCTTAATATACTGCTGGTTATG
Source organism: Typopeltis vanoorti (assembly GCF_054136105.1). Lineage (NCBI taxonomy): Eukaryota > Metazoa > Arthropoda > Arachnida > Uropygi > Thelyphonidae > Typopeltis > Typopeltis vanoorti. The sequence continues at coordinate 72,708,469 of NC_143553.1, read as the reverse complement.
ATCCTTACTGTTGATTTATCATTAACTGCTTTTGACTCCAGATGACAGGTTTTAGGTTTTAAACATTGTACTTTAAATTCAAATGGTCTCATGCTTTTAACCACCAGGATGTCACCTGTAAATGGTTCAATATATAAAGTTCAAACAACTCTGGTATTTACAAAGATAATCAGCTGAAAAGATAATATAAAATAAAACGGGATTTACCATCTCCCGCTCAATCAACCCTGGTATTTCTTTTGTATACAAGTATTGATGAATATTAAATGAGTAAGTGTTATGGTTGGGTTAAATTATCTGAACATTCATTGGTTAGCAGAGAAATCTCATAAGAATGAAGATGATTTATTGAGCTGTTGCAAGACAACTTTCTCAAGTAGAGAAAGAGGGAACTCGAAACCAAAGATTCTTTTGATACTTTGATCAAATTTAGATTGTTAGATTTGATCATAGCATCAGAAGAGGTCTCATTTAAGAATGTGACTGTTTTGCCATTAGTTGGTGATAGTGCCATACTGTCCAGGGAAGTTGCTAACCATGTCGATGATTGATTTAGGGCAGGTTACATGCTGAACTGTAAAGCTGAAAATTATAACAAATTCAGGAGAATATTATGTTTAGTCTACTGGTATCAGTTATTGAAAGGGAAAGATATTAGTAATGTATGGGAATCTGAAAAAGTGCTTATGGGGTAGAACCTCATTAAGCAAGAGATCCATAAGAAGATGATGTAGAAGAAATAACAGTGAAAGGAGTTATGAAATGTAACTTTACTGGCCTGCACATTCTAAGTATTGTATGGAAAGCCAAACTGGAGTAGGAAAAGAAATTGACCGTGAAGGCTAAATTCATCCCAAAAGAATTTTAGTTATGTCGCAAGCAGAAAAAAAAATGTGGATGAATAACTTTAGTTAATGTGGATGTAATACCCTTGTGCCAGAAGCAGGCTGTTCAAATAATGAGTGCACACTTCACTAAAATATATCAACCTGGTGTTGCAACATGATGAACAACCTACAAATACAGTGGATGAAGAGATAGAGGTGCAGGAGAAGGAGGAGGTTCAAGAGTTCTTGCATAAACTGAATAAGAATTTGGCAAGAGGAACAGATCCCACAGGAATGGAAAGAATGTATAATAGTTCCATTGTCCAAGAGTGGTGCAAAAAAAGATATATCAAACTGCTGACTTATCAGTGTTTCTGGAGTGATGGGGAAGATTTTAGAGAGGTTGGTAAAAACTCATATACAGAAATGGGCTTACAGACAGGTTATATTCTGCAAGGAATAGCATGGATAGGAAGATCATGCTTTAGTAATTTACTCAACAATGTTATGGCTGAGTTGGATAAGAGGAATGGATACACTGTGATGCTATTGGACTTTGCTGAAGTATTTTATAGAATGAAAAGATGTTGCACAAACTGAAGAATACGGGATTTGAATATAAACTCTCCACTTGGATAAGTGGATGGGTGATGAACAGATAGTGGTATATTGGGGAGATGGTGAATCTGCTATATTTAAAGTGATCAGTGATGTACCACAAGGGGAAGTCCTTGGATCACTGTTGTTCAGTCTATGCATTAACGATATTGGGTAGGACCTGACAGGAGATTTTCAATTGTTTAAAGCACTTGATTTGAATAGGCTGTGGGAAAATGACAATGGCTGTCAATTCAATGTTAGCATTATATGCACTTTGGCATGATGAGATTTCCCGTTACAATGCTTGATATGATCACACTTGTACTACTGTGTGCAGATTTAGTCGTCTAGGTTCTGCCTCTTTAACTTCCTGTGTCCACCATGGAGTTCTGATTTTTTCTATACTTGCAGACAACCTCAAATACCAATCAGTTTCCTTCAGGGCTTGCCACTTAATCTCCAAGGCTTGGTTCCTGTTCTCAAATGCTTTAATTTTTTCTTGAATAATGTTTGTGTATGTCAGTGTATAGTTCACATCTGAGAGCTGCTCAACTTTTATTTGCTTTAAAACTTTCTTAGGTATTCATCTTTTCAATATGATATTCAATTTTATCCTGCTCAAGACTAAATAGCAGTCGCTTCTAATTTCAACTCCTCTGTATACCATCATGTCCTGAATGAGTGGGAAAATATCACTATCAACAATAACATAGTCAATGAGACTTTTCTTATTCCTTGCGTCTTCTCTCTATGTGAATTTGTGCACATTTTTATGTTGGAACATTGTGCATAAGAATGTATTAAATTAATTTTGTTCATCCAGCTATATGCAGATTATTCCAAGACTGGGTGAATCTTATTTGAACTGGGCAGTTGGAATTCTTACAAAAATTTTGCATGCTATGTCAGTTTGTTTCATTGGAACTATTTGCACTAATACAAAAAAAGTCAGAATTATATGTAACTTTGATCTGGATGAATGTAAATTAATAAAAATCTCTACTTTTATAGATTCAGTATGTATGAGAGATGTCCATGTGGTTCAATTTTGGTTTCATCAAATCATTTATATTTGCAAAATGATTACAGACTGGCTAGGTAGAATTTAATGAAATTTAGTAGTATTTAAAATGCTTGTTGAATATTTCAGTCACATTACTTGTAGTAGACAAAACAACATGTCTAAAGTACAAAAACCAGGTCATTGTTTTTGTAAATGCACTGTAACTTTTGAAACACCTGTCAGATTTTAACAAAAGCATAACTACATGATAGAAATCTTAGTATCAATAGTATTGATATTTGAAAATTCAGGCCTATATCTGAAATTGCTTGAAATTAAAAACTAAATTGATATAAGTTGCAGCACATGGGTCTGGATGTCAGATTGGTCAACTGGATTCAGGATTGGCTGTCTGATAGGTATCAGAGAGTTGTGTATGGTGGAGCAGTTTCCAGGAGGCAGAGGGTTACAAGTGGGGTCCCACAGGGCTCAGTACTAGGACCTATATTGTTTAACCTTTATATCAATGACATAGCCAGTGGATTGCAGGGGGATATTCAGTTGTTTGCGGATGATGCGAAGCTGGGAAGGATTATTAGTAATAGCGCAGATGTGGTAGCCCTGCAAGAGGATTTAAATAAGCTAGATAGATGGGCAAATGAATGGGGGTGTCAGTTTAATGCAGCAAAATGTAAGGTCTTGAGGTTTGAGAAACATCGATGGGATGCTGCATACTCTATGGGAGGAGTTATACTGGAGGAAGTAGGGGAGACAAGAGATCTCGGGTTGATGATTGATAGAAACCTGAAGTTTAGGGGACATATTGCAAAGGTGGTGAAGGTAACACAGAGGATTGCTGCTATTATGAGAAGGACACTGACCTGCAGAGATAAGAGGGTTATCATTCCGTTGTATAAGTCTCTGATCAGACCACACTTGGACTATTGTTCTCAGATTTGGTCCCCAGGATTTGAAGGGGATAAATTAACTGTGGAAAGGATACAAAGACGGATGACAAAGATGGTTTCAGGACTGTACAATGATAGTTATGTGGATCGGCTGAGAGAATGTGGACTGCAGAGTTTGGCGGATAGAAGACGGAGAGGTGATATGATTGAGACTTTTAAACTGTTGAGAGGTGGTTACAGGGTTGACACTGGGGAGTTCTTTCGCTTGGTTGATCAGCGGGAAGGAGTGATGACAAGAGGCCATCCCTGGAAGTTACGAAAGGAAACTGTGAGCAAGAGGGTAAGGAGTGGTTTCTTTGTGTGGAGGGTGGTTGAGCCGTGGAATGCATTGCCTGATGGAGTGGTGGGAGCGAGAACGGTCAGTGACTTTAAAGAGTGGTATGATAAACTTTGTGTTTCTCAGGGGGGGACCTCCCCTCGATGAGTCTTGACAGACTTTGTCTTAGGAAGGACCTCCCTCGATGAGTCTTTTGACTCCTTGGAGGCCTGAATAATAATAATAATAATTATATCCATACAGAAAGGCTTAGGTGTTGTTCATTATCCATAATCAAGCTTAACAGTATAACTAACACCAAGAGTCAAAAATACATTTATTAATCTCGCTACTTTTTTGCTGGTTTTCTACCCAGCATCATCAGAGCACAATGAAACTATGACAGACACGTAGCACTAAACCAAGTAATTGTAGAAACAATTTAAATTGTAACTGACACCTAATGCCCTTGCATGGTACCCTCTGTGGGTCAGATAACTACAAAATTTATTCAGAGAAGTCTGGCTATTAGGTCTTAAAATGATAATCTCCCAGATCTTTGTTAATTAATACAACCATACTTGTTGAGGTTGGAAGAGTGCTTCATAGCTGATGCTGATTCTAAGAATAGCCTCTCAGACGTGTAATAACTTCTATGTAATGAAGATGTTTCTCTCCATCTGATCCTATGTGAAGGAGTATCCAGAGCATGGGCTGCCAATTCTGACTTGCCATATAGATGATCTTAGATTATTAATTTTATGCTGTTCAAAGTGTATTAACTGATTTACAGTGTGTCCAAAGTAGACTAACTTGCAGGCACAAGGAACTTTATATACTCATTCAATTAGCTAGTTGAATGAAAAGTTTGAAAGTGGTATGGAGATCATTGGGCTGTATTTTTTCTGATGTACTCTTAACACGAGTCCCCCATAGCTCAGTCAGTATAGACGAAGCCATTTGTTCGGAAAGACCTGGGTTCACTTCCCATCAGTGATGCGAGGAACCTTTCTCTTTCGACTAAAGGTGAGTTATCTGGTCTCATGGATGTAGAGGGTTTTTTCATCTCTCGGAGCAGGCAAACTGCCCCCCCTTTAACAAACATCTACATACATAAGACATTCCTGGAATAGGGATTAACCAACCTAATCCATAGGATTTCAGTTTCAAACACCAACATGGTGAAGTGTGGGTCTATGTGTGAGGATAAATTAACAACCCTTAACATATGGAATAGAATGGTTTTGCTGTGATCCTGTGTGTGTTGGGTGTAGAAAGGATGGGTGGGGGGGTGCATGTAATATTTTGTCTATTTTATATGGGCTGTAGCCATTGCCTAAAAAGGTTCTGTAAAGGTCCCTAAGCCCAGTTTCAAGGACCATGTCATTTGATTTGAACAAATAGCTTTGTATCAGTAATAGTCCTGAGGATGCCATACTATTGGGAGAGGTGGTGGTGTGACTGTTTATATAAATGCCTAATAGTGTGAGTGGGTTTTCTGTAGATAGAGAAGGATAATGAGCCATTAGGAAGTCATGCTACTAGTATATCTAAAGAAGAGAGACTATTATTACTTTCTTTTTCTATGGTGAAGTTTAGTTTAGGATGTTGGCTGTTAAGGTGCACCAAAAATGTATCTAATGTGTCTGGACCATGAAGCCAAACAGCAAACATATCTGGTAATTAATTTACGGAATTGACAATGCATATAATCTTATATGCGTTGTCAATTCCGTAAATTAATTACCAGTTATGTCTAACCAACGTATAAGTCTTACTACTAGCAAACATATCATCAACATAGCACAGCCAAACTGCTGGTTTTTGTGTGTGACTGTGTTTATGTTCAGAGCTTGATTTTGAAAATGCTCCATATAGAAGTTTGCAAGGTGGAGTGGCAATCCATGGCAGTCCCATCTAGCTATTTTCCTTTTGTGTGAAAAGGAAAAATATATAAGCAGCTAGAATGGACTGCCATGGGTTCCCCCTCTTTGATTGGGTTTTGTAAAAGTAAGTTAATGGTATTAGTAATACAAAATGTTTGAAATAGACTAACAATATAGCACATGTGCAACCCCTCCATGGAGTCATTCATTATAGGAGGTACCTTTGTCATACACACACATCTCATCATACTATGCCTTAAATACATTCAAATTCTCTAGAGACACCACACTCTCAGGCAATCCTGCAAAAAACCTGCTTTTCACTCTTTTGCTCACACCCTCCTTATAAAACTTCCAGGAATGACCTTGTTCTCTTCCGATCTCCCACCATTTTATAAAAAACCTCTTTAACGTTAATTCTATAGCAACCTCCCCCCCCCCTTACTAGTATGTCTCTATCACATCACCCCTCTTGCTCCTATCCATTACTCTCTGTAAATTGCATCTTCTCAACCTTTTTTTCTTCATATTCAACATTCCAGAGATCAAACTACCTTAGTCAGTTGCCTCTGGATCTTTTCCAACATCTCCTAATCATTTTGAAAACTCTGACCAAATCTGTGCACAGTATGTAGTCTAATCAAGGCCTTATACAATGGAACCAGAATCTCCTTACTTCTATAAGTCAGTGTTCTCCACATAATTTCCAAAATTCGTTGTGTTGTTTTCACAATTTGGCAATATGTCCTATAAATTTTAGATTCTTATCCACCATCACCCCAAGATCTCTTATTTCCTCTACCTCTAATAATATATCCCTACCAGGTGTAAACTATACATCCTATCTTTGTTTTTCAGATTTTAAAACCTTACTTTTTGCAACGTTGAACTCGCATCCCATTCCTGTGTCTATTCACTCAATTTATTCAAGTCCTCTTGTAAAGCCATAACATCTGCTCTACTCCTCATAATTCTTCCCAACTTTGCATCGTCTACAAACAACCGAATGTCCCCCATTCAAATCTTTTGCAATATCATTAACGTACACACAACAGTGGCCCTGAACTCTTCTGAATGCAGATGGTGTGAGGGTGACATGCAGAAGAGGTTGTCTAACTAATGAGTGCCCATTTTGCTAAAAGCTGGTGTATGCAACATTGACTTCACTGCTACCTCTTCTGAAGAAACTCAGATGTGTGCAACATTCACTTCACTGCTACCTCTTCTGAAGAAACTCAGGTGTATGAAGAGGAAGTATTAAAGCTGTTGCACAAACTGAATAAGAATTCCATTTGTGCAACAGATTGATCACATTCTATAATAATGTTATCATTGAACTAGACAAGGGGAATGAATACATCTTGATACTTTGTGATTTTGCTAAGGCTTTTGACAGAATACAGCATGGAAAACTCTTGCATAAATTGGAGAATATGGATTTGGATTATAAAATATTAGCGTGGTTAAGAGAATGGCTGACTGACAGATATCAAAAAAGTGGTCTATGGGGGATGTGAGTCTGCAAGATTTAAGGTAACTTTTGGTATTCAGTCTATACATTAATGAAATTGGGAAAGATTTGACAGGAGATATACAGCTATTTGCTAATGATGCAAAGATAGGTAGGGGTAATCAGGAATGCTGCTGATATATAGTACTTGCAGAATGATTTGAATAGGATGGAATTGTCGGCATGGGAAAAATGGGTGTCAGTTCAGTGTCAGTAAATGTCAAGTCATGCACTTTGGCATGATTAGATATCCAATGCCATATTATATTGGTGGGATTATGCTAGAAGATACTGATCAGGCTAAGGATCCTTGGAATGTAGTAGATAGTAAATTGAAGTTCAGTGGTCATGTAGCAAAGATTGCAATGCTGAAACGAACTTTAACATGTAAAGATAAGGATGTCATTTTGCCTCTTTATATGGCCTCACTTGGGCTATTGTGCACAGGTCTGGTCTCCTGATTTCCATTGTGATTCTAATACAGTGGAGAGAGAGTTAGTGCAAAAGAGAGTGTTAAAAATGATATCAGGATTGTGGAATACTGATTATGAAGATAGATTGAGAATTTGTAGATTGCAGACACTAGCAAACAGGAGAAAGTGGGGGGGGGGTGATATGATCAAGATGTACAAACTGCTGAAAGAGTCGTACAGGATTTCAGTTGATGGAATTTTTCATTTTATGGAGGTGGGGAAATGGCAAGAAGGCATCTCCAGAAGCTTAAAAATGAATGCTGCTAAGAAGGGAGGTAAGGGCTAGATTTTTCTCATAGGGTGATGTATGATTGGAAAGGATTGCCATTGGATGTGTTATGTACAAGCAGTGTGAATGAATTCAAGATGAGGTCTCTCTTAATAATAATAATAAAACAGACTCCTGAGGCACACCGCTAGCAACTTTCCTCTTCCAGGATATTGCTTCTCCATACATAACTTGCCGATATCTATCATATAGCCAATCTCCAATCCAATGCACTAATATAATATCCAATCCTATCTGCCCTTGTTTGACTATCAACTTATCATGTGGTAATTTAAGTATACTACTATATAACCATCTTCTTTGTCCAATGCAGCTTTCACCTTATTTTAAAAAGTCATTCATTCCATCGTATGTTACGCTTTTTGCACAGGCCTACACATTTTACCACGTAAGCTTCCATAACCGATAATCCTGCAGAATAGGTTGGTTGCTCCTTATTCCCATTTTAATAAGTAGATTACTAAAACATGACCATCCTTTAGCAAATTAATACTGTCCATCAAAGATAATACCATTGTTGTTAACCTAATTCTGGATCCTGATTCTCGCCTGACACACAGATTGGCCTATAATTTGATGCTCGAGTCTTCTCACCTCTCTTATGAAGCAGTACAATCATGCCTTCCCTTTGGAACTTGACCCAGCATAGGACTCGTATTAATCAATATGCACAGGCAGATGTCAACTCCCTGACACATTTCTTTAAAGTACATGGTGATATATCAGCAAGTCTCACATTCCACATATGATTGGTAATGTGACATACAGAATGCCAGAGCTGCTTGCATCGAGGTGTTTGATGAAAGAAGACCAAATTTGATGTAGAATTATATGCCGTTTCTTGTTATACTGAATAGTTCTTTAACCTTTATGATGATTTATACAAAACTGTGTTCTTTGAATTCTCTTGCCAAAAATTTAATCCATATAGGCCATTTCTGTACAACACCACAATACTTGATTTTCTGTTGTATGTGTTAAGTCCTGATTATGCTTTTTTTCCCCTCCACTCCATGCTCTCTCAATGTGTTCTGACATGCATATCTCTCTGGATTGGCCTATTTTTTTTTTTACCCTATTTTGGAAAGATAAGACTGTTAGGAGTTTGAGCTCTTGGCTTCTATCTCTTTACTGCAGGAAATGCTATATTGCCCTTTCTCATAGGGATTTTATATTGGTTTTTTTTTTTTTTTTTGAGATGGTGGATGTTGCACAGGCAGCATTATCTTTATGTGTTGATTTGATTTTCTGTAGACTGAATAGCTAAGTTTAGTCTGTTAGGAGACCTCCATGAATGTGTTAAAAAAAATCTGTTGTTTTTGAATTCAGCAGTAAACTTTATGTTGTTAGAATGATTAGCAAATCCTAATTGTTTTGCTAAGCCAGGCCATCTTTATCTGTATCTTTGGAGCTTTATAAATTCTGGGAACCAGCAGATGCATAGAAATAAGATGCTTCTTGGTATCCTTGGGCCAGTTTACAAGGTCTTTAAGCAAATTGGTAGTTGTAAGTATGCCTAGTGAGGTCATGGTCCAGTAGTTTGTGTCATTGAGTAAATTCTGCATGTTTCCAGCATGTATATATCTGTATCTATGATTCATGCGCCTGTCTGAACTATGCTTGGTTTATGTGTAGCAAGAAATGAAAGTATTTTCTTTATTGGTCACTCACCGTTTATTGCAAAACTCACTCGTGTCCTCATTTCTGTGGACCAAAGCCTTACTGGCTCTTACTTAAGTCCATTTAAAACACTCGATCCTACCATAGATGTTGTGTAGAAGCAAAGTAACACTTCATGCCTGAGAACTCAAAACAGACCACTAATTCATTTTTCAAAGAAATAAAATGCAAGTAGGCAGAATGAATAAAAAATTACAGAAAACTTATATGAATGATTTATTTCATATAAAATTTTTGTCCAAATATTAAGGCCATCAATTTGCAAAAGGAATAAAGACAAAAATAAGCATAGCTGAAGATTAAACCATGCAAATGTGGAGATAAAGTGTGAATAATGTAGAGTAGCAGGGTCCAATTTATGATTGTCTTAATAAATGTTAAAATTAAAATGTTTAATAAAAAAAATTGAAATGAAAATTAACTAGGTTGAACTATGTTAAGGAGAACAACTTCCCATAAACTATAACCTTAAGCCATCAGATTAGGGTGATGTAGCAAGATTTCACAGTCCTTTGTTCAAATGTTTCACAAGAAAATGCTTTTTTATGTAATATTTGAGCGTTCAAAAAAAAAAAAAAAATCCTGTGTTTTGAGGAGGATAGGTAGGTTCTGCAAGTTCAGATTATCTCATGTAACTTAAGTTTTGAAGTTAATCACTGAAGATCTACCACTCTGATGAATGTAAAATAAATTAGGCGCAAGGAATTTGGTGAACACTGGATATGCCATTTGGAAAGTCTGTTCTTCGCGATAGCCTAGAGCAGTGGTTCTCAACCTTTTATGCTTCACATACTTCCTGGAAATGTATATGCAACTGGCATACCCCTTACAAAGCTATACTTATAGTATAACAATGGGAATAAAATAAAACGCACACACACACATTAAAGTTTGTATTCATCAATTACATATATTGATAAACACAAAGAGTGGCAAACAATTTAACAAATCTTATAAAATTATAAGCATTTTACTGGATAATCAGTGAGATGGTTGCACTTATTTATGCTTGCACAGTTCATCAGTGTTGCCAAATTTGTTACTAGATCTGGCGACTTTTGCGCTCTCATGGCGTATCCCCAAGGGACACACATACCACAGGTTGAGAACCCCTAGCTTAGAGGAAAGGTAGTATTTTTGACAATGTAGAAGGCCAATGGACATACGTATTTTAGAGATATTTTCAGATACATGTTAAACATGTGGAATGGCAATGCAATTGATGTCTTCCTGAGAGAATGGGGAAACACTATAACACTTATTATTGTTTATGTGACCATAGGTTTTTTTACTTAATATAAATGTTCATACAGTAACGCCTACTAGTTTCTTTAGCAACTGTCTGGCTTGAATGGTAACACAAAAAAAATATGATAAATGCACAAAAGGATAAAGAATACAAAACTGTTAGTAACTAGTAGGTAGCTCAGTCGATGTGTTCGTGTGACAATGTCAGCATGTATTGTTAATCTTTAGTCAGTGTCCTGAACACGCGTTATATGATTATTGGCATACTGTGGTTCCATCAAACTGAGTGAACTGAATCAAATTTTTCCAAGTCTCTTTCAATATGGCACCTTGATTTCTGTTTAGGTTGCTGCCTGTTCGTAGGACAACTGTTGCTTCTTTGAATAATCGGTGTCTGAAATCATAGTCTATGTAGGGCATAGAGCTATTTTCCAGTCTCTATAGTATGGTTAGAAGTTGAAAAGTGATGCGCTAAACCGGAGGTGATCGTCCTGTTATGATTGACATCCATAACATGCTCTTTCTGTCAGATCTCGAGGCTTGAAGTTTGTCCAATGTAGGAAAGGCCACACGTACATGGAATATTATACACACCTGGATATTTGTAAAATGGAACGCTATCTTTAGGAGATCTTAACACCTGTCTAATGCTAGTAGTTGGTTTAAATACAATTCTGATGTTATGAGCTTTTAACAATCTTGCTATTTTGGCGGAAACCGAACCCATAAAGGGGATGACGACTGTTGAAACCTGCTGAGAGACTGTTTCTTGTTGTTGGGGGTTATCTTTATACAGGAATTTGTTGATAATGTTTAGAGGATATCCATTTTGAGATAGTGTTGTAACAATTTGCGAGTTCTGTCTGAACTTTGTCTGAGACAAATTTACGGACTCTATTTTCCAACATGTGGATGATGCTATGTTTATTTGATCTATGATGGTTTGAAGAATAATGTAGATATCATCCAGTATCTGTAGGCCTTTTGTAAATGAACAGTTTGAAATTGTTTTCTTGTCTCTTTACAGGATGTCTAAGAAAACAATTTCAAACTGTATTTTCTTTGTGAATCTTTGTGAAGGAATGGCACTTCAACAGTGCCATTCCTTTTTGTGAGATAACTACAGACTGAACAGATAGCCTGTATTGTGAATATAATCACTTTTTTTTTTTTTGTTGTTGTTGTTGCAACTGTAGACTGACTTGTTATAAACACAACTAACTAAAGCAAGTGATTCACTGTTTTCACATCACCTAATAATATCCATTTACCACTTTCAAAATCACTGTGGTTATGTTTGTGTTCCATATTTCAGTGGTAATAAAAAAAATACAATTTTTGTGTAAATGTGCCTAGCATTAAGTGTGGAATATGTTCAGCAACTAAATATTCAATATGGCATAGAACAGAATTAGGAGTTTTGATTCATTTGTCTCTGCAGTGTTCATAAATACAAATTGTGTATTTATGAACACTTTATTTATTTAATTTATGTAGAGTTTTATTTGAATATCAAATGCACCTTATAAGTTTCATTGAATCATTCAATACAGCTGTTCATCTGAATATGCATTATAGGATTCTCTGATTTTCTTTGAGAAAACTGTTAAGAATTTCAAGGGAATTGTAATAATTTCTCCTCATCTAGATCAGGGGGTCTCCAAACTATGGCCCACGGGTCAGTGCAGCCCGCGATATGATTTTATCCGGCCCACCAACTGGATTAATTTTTCAATAAGAATCTGCAAAAAAAAAAAAACACGGGGTGTTGATAGATTTCAAATGCATTAATTAAAATTGTGTTCAAAATATATTCCCGAATAGCAAAAAGTAACTGTAATCCAAGTTATGGTCTTTCTGACTGTAAAAGGTCGGTTAAAATGGACTAACGAAGAAATAAAAATTTAAAAGAATTCAAAACGAAATAAAAAAGTTGCATCCGAATAAACTTTTTTATCAACAAAAAAAATTGTCGCATGAAATAAGAACACTTAAAAAAGTCTGTAAAAACATAGTTAAAATGAACTAACGAGTAAAAAACAAAATTTCCTGATCTGTATTCATTGACAAAAAACTCAAAGTTATATGAAATTAAAAAAAAGTTATATGTAAATTGTTGGTGTATATTCGGGTGAAAAACTAACGACTAGCTGTGTCTTGAAACCTGTTATTTCTATGATAAATTTCATTCGCTCTCATGCACTTAATCATTGCCAGTTTAGGTCTTTTCTCGAGGAATGAGATTCTGAGTATGTTGACTTGACATATTATACTGCAGTTCACTGGCTTAGCTGTGGAAAGGTTCTTTCACGCTTCTTTCATCTCAGGAATGAAATTGATATACTTCTTACCGAGAAAAACTGTTACGAACCACTTTTATCAGATACCGAGTGGGTTTGGAAATTGGCATTTTTTGCAGATCTGGTGAACCACATGAACAATTCGAATTTAAAGTTGCAGGATGAAAATAACTTAGTTTGTGATTTATTATCACATATCAAGGCATTCAGAGCAAAGTTGATACTCCTGGAAGACCAGAAGTATGAACTTCTGAAAAATTGTAACTTTGCTCATATGCCGTACTGTGCAGAATTGCATAAAAAGAGTGAAGCAGAATTTCCTTTCTCATTCACAAATTTAGTTATTTCAGATCTTAAACAACAATTTCAGAAGTGATTTACTGATGTCCCAAGTCAACTTCAAATGGAAATTAATGAACTTCAGGTAAATGAACATATTAAAGATAAATAGAAGGAAGGAAACTTGATCGATTTTTATAAATTTTTGAACTCTGAGCAGTTCCCAAATTTGAAGAAATTTGCTTGTAAATTTATCTCTATTTTTGGGACAACCTATATTTGCGAACAAACTTTTTCCCGAATGAAATATATCAAGTCAAAATACAGGACAAATTTATCTGATGAACATTTGAAATCGCTACTTGTAATTAGCACTTTAAAATTTGAACCTGAGTTTAATAAAATTTTAAAAACACAAACATTACATCATTCACATTAATGGTTTTATTATAATTTGTGATAAAAATATGAGAATTTGCTGATAGTGTTCGTTGTCATTAATATACGATAATTTAATCTTACATACTCTGTAATCAGTTTTTATCTGCTTTCAATAACACTTGTATACTGTATCTAGTTCTAGAGTTTTTTATTACTACGGCCTGCTGAACAGTGCTGAAGTACCCAATGTGGCCCTCACATTGGGTACTTCAGCACTGTTCACAAGTTTGGAGACCGCTGATCTAGATAAAGAATATAATTGGAGAGTGGGTGGGGGCATTTGCCAAAAAAAAAAAGAAAAAAGTTCAATGGCCAAAGGAAGCTCGAAAGACCAAATGGAATCCTGAAGGTTCCATTTGGTTTTTTTTGTCTTGCTGAAAGAGACAGTCAGGCATAGAAATGCCACAAAGTAGGAAGAATTGCATTCTCCAGAATGTTCAAATACCTCTTGGAATTCAGCATTTGTGGCAACACAGAGGGAGGTGTGAGGCCAAATCAGGAAAAACAGGACCATACCATTATGCTGCCAGTTCTGAATTCATAATTGGAATTGCACAATCTGGTAAGAGATGTTCACTGGGCATCTGCCACACCTGTCCATTTGCTCAGTAGAGGGTGTGATATGATTCGTCACACCATAATACAGCATTTTCAGTTTCCAAGTCCCACTGTAGCACTACTGAAGATGATGCCACATGTTGGTTTGGATAATGTGTGGCTTCCATATTGTGAGCCTCTGTTCTGAATGTTTTTGTGCAGATTCATGTTCCAGTCAATGCTTAAAAGTCTGCATCCAATGTGTTATTATCATTATTACCATTATTCAGGCCTCCATGGAGTCAAAAGACTCATCGTGGGAGGTCCTTCCTAAGAAACACTGAAGTCTATCAAGACTCATCGAGGGGAGGGCCCCCCCCTAAGAAACAAAGTCTATCATACCACTCATTGACCGTTCTCGCACTCACCACTCCATGGTTCAACCACCCTCAATGCAAAGAAACCACTCCTCACACTCTTGCTCACAGTTTCCTTTCGTAATCACCCCTTTCCACTGTTCAACCAAGCAAAAGAACTCCCCAGTGTCAACCCTGTAACCATCTCTCAAAAGTTTGAAAGTCTCAATCATATCACCTCTCCTCCTTCTATCCACCAAACTCTGCAGTCCACATTCCCTCAGCCGATCCTCATAACTATCATTGTACAGTCCTGAAACCATCTTTGTTATCCGCCTTTGTACCCTTTCCACAGTTAATTTATTCCCTTCAAATCCTGGGGACCAAATCTGAGAACAGTAGTCCAAGTGTGGTCTGATCAGGGTCTCATACAACGGAATGATAACTGTTTTATCTCTGCAGGTCAGTGTCCTCGTTATTGCAGCCGACAAATGTGGCTTTTACATATTATCCTTTGTAGCACTCTATGGTCATGTTTAGTGAGTGTGGTGGGTCATCCACTGCAGGTAGCACTTAAAGCTAACTCCCTATGCTTCCATCTCAGTATAGTATCACTGATTGTTGACCTGGACAGGTCAAATCTGTCAAACATATAGGCCTGCAACATGGCATCTTATCACAACACCTCTTTCAAACTCCATCAGTTCCCTACTCACAGCCATTTTACTCAAACACAGTTGCACTAAATTGGGGGCATCATATATACCATGACTCTTTACATGGCATGTTGCACTTTGCTCATGGGGATGTCTGTTGACTTCTTTCCAAGCAATGTATATATATGGTGATGAGACTTCAATATATTTCTTTATCAAGCATAATATACTTTGTAACCAAAGCAGAAAAACTTTCTACAAACAACTTCTCAATATTTATGCAGCGCTTGGTCTACAACATAATAAAGATTGGTAAAGTTTTTGGAACCAGAATGAGCTGTTTGAAGCTTATCAATTCTAATATTTAATTTGCAATCTTCACTAAAAATTGTGCCTAAATAGTTGAAATATTTTACTTGTTCAATAGATTCTCCATTCAGAATGCAGTTGATATGTTTAATATTTTCATAGTTTTTGGTCTTTTTATTGCTGATTGACACAAATTTGTTACAGCTGTTATTCAATTTATATAGAGAATCCTGTAGACCCGCAATAGATGTGTTTAGGAGTATACAACATAATCTGCAAAAAGCTAAGTTTGACATGATCCATATAGATGATGAATAAGAGTAGAGATAATGTGCATCCTTGTCTTATGCCTGATTTTAAATCAACCATCTTCCTGTATTTCCTTCAATTCTAACTGCTGACTAATAACTTAAATATAGACTATGTATTGTTTTGTACAATGTTCCATTTCCCCCATATAATTGTAGTGTTTTGAAAAGGTTTTCTCTGAGCACCTTGTCATATGCTTTTTCCACATCTACACAACTTAAGTACAGATCCTTGTCAATATTCCCATGATTTTTTAACTATTTGCTGTAAAGTGAAAATCTGATCTTGACAACGTCTAATTTGGCCTGAACCCAGCTTATTCTTCTCAAAATTTCTCTTCCACAATCTTTCTCATCATCTTTTAAGGTATGCCTTTCATAAATGGAACACTTAGTAGAGAAATTTCTATTTTAATTCTCACATTCAACTTTATTTCCTTTTTTATAGATGGGAACTATAAAAGCTGTACTCCAGCCTTCTGAATTATGCATTTCAGGGTGTTTGAAGGCATTTTCTACCACAAATATGGATGTGTCTTCCTGTTTGCATTCCTCTTGAGAAATTTTTCTACTACTTTTCTATCACTGCTTTTGTTTAACAGTCTTTCAAAGTAATTACTCAAGACACCTGGGATATCCTTATCCTCAGTTTTTATGTGATCTTTATCATCTGTTATTCCTTTTACAGTACTCTTTCTACCATTTCTAAGCTTTTTTTCCATAGCCTCCAGAACATTTTGCCATCTTCCTAATATTTATCTTCTATATCAGAGGTGACCAACTATGCATCCTTTTGGAGCCAAAATAATTCCATTAAGACTAAGAAGAGCCACAACCTTTGACTGAAGTATGGTACAGGAGTAAGTGTGCACATGGTGAGGTTGTAACGAGCTTGTAAGAACTGCTTTGATTAATTCCACACCTAATTTTAAGGAGCTTACTAAGAAAATGGATACAAAAAGGCCTCTGCTAGTAAATAACTAAAATTATTCTAATTGTTCAAAGTAAACATCATTTAATATGTTTCAAATTAAACTTTTTTATTGCAGTAATTTTTATTAATCCTGTTTTTTTACTCTCTCTTCTATCTTTTTTTAATTTTGTTCCTCTTTTTTGTTGTCTCCTCTTCTCTTTTTGTTTATTTTTTCCTGGTAGATTGTGAAGAGCTGCATGTGGCTCTTCATTGTGGCCACCCCTGTTCTATATTCTTACCTGTACTATGTTCTTCCATGACTTTTTGCTACTTTTACACACAGCTTAGCTCTCTTAGTTTTTTTAGCGCATCTGCTGACATATTTGCTAGGAACAACTAATATGTGCTGTTCTTTTCTACATGATATTCAATATTATCCTACTTAAAACTAAGCAATGATTACTTCCAATTTCAAATCTGTTGTACTCGTGTATCCTGATCAAGCATAAATACGAGGGTTGTTTGAAAAGTTTGGTAAATATCCAATAGACAGCGACACAATTTGTTTATTCATACCAGTGTCAGCATTTATCATCTTTTTCATGACCTTGGCAAAATTTTAGCCACGTGCGACACGTAATTCTTGTTTGGCAAACAGTTAAAACGACTGTTTGTATTTTTCATAAAATTGGAGAAAATTAGTTTCGTGCAGTGATAAAACACTTTTATTTGAAGAAGTGGACGGCTGCACAAATTAAAGTCGAGTTAGATGCAGTTCATGGAGACTCTGCACCAGCATTAAAGACTGTTTATTTTTGGATAAATGAGTTTAAACATGATCATAAGTCCATCGAAGATAAAATGTGCTCTAGAAGCCCGACTGAGGTCACTCTATGAATGAAATGATTGACAAAATCCATGATATTATTTATGGAAGACTGCCCAGTCAAAGAGTGTGAGATTGCTGACATTGTTGGCATCTCAACTGAATGGGGGGGGGGGAGTATCCTGCACAAAAAATTGCACATGAAAAAGCTGTGCAAGCGATGGGTGCCATGATTGTTGACTGTCACTCAAAAACGCATGTAAAAAGACATTTCAGCACAGTGTTTGGCTATATTTAATCACAATTCGCAGGATTTTTTTGCGTCGATTCATGACTAGATGAAACTTGGACCCACCACTACACACCTGAGTCCAAGCTGTCGTCAAAACAGTGGCCAGTGCCTGGTGAAAGAGCACTGAAAAAAGCGAAGACCGTTTTGTCAACTGGAAAGGTGATGGCCACTGTTTTTTGGGATTCCCGAGGAATTATCATCATAGACTATTCGGAAAAGGGTAAGACAATAACAGGAGTCTATTATGCTTCATTGTTGGACGATTAAAAAGAAGAACTGGAGAAAATATCGCCAAGATTGGCACACAAAAAAAGTGCTCTTTCATCAAGACAATGCACTGTCCCACACATCAGCTGTTGCAATGGCAAAATTGCACGAATTGAGGTTCAAATTCCTTCACTTCTTCCTTAGGAGAACCTTCTGTGGAGTCATAGCATAAATAAGTTTTATTGCCCATTTCTCCATTTTGACCACATAATTACTTTATAGTGCCTTCCAATCAAGAATTTTATCTTTGGTGTTGAATTCTGTTGCTAGTTTTCCTTTCTTTGATCATTACTGCTCAAAATATAGCATCTTATCATTTAGTAAAGTTTCATCTGTTTTTGTCTTCTTTGTTTGTGATGCTAATTATGTACACTCAGATAATGATACTCAAATAATGACTTGAGTTTGTTTCATTAGCTGACTGTTCACTGCTGTCTCCCTGGTTTCCTGACAAAAACAGCAGAGCCCTTGTTTAACCAGGTGATGCCCCCAGCTGGCATGAAATCTCATCATATGCATTTCTGGTTTAACTCAATAGAGAGTACAATTTGGTCAGCTAAGTCCCAAACTGTCAGCCTATTCTCAATTATTCAGTATCCAGTGGATACCTACTAACAGGGCACATCATGTGAAGATGAGGATTGGACTCTCATGTGATGCGAAAGTCTTCCCAGTTATTTGGTTTTGAACCTTATTATTATACACTCAGATAAAAGAAGCAGTCTTTACAGCTCAAAATGTGGAAAATTTGCTTGGTCTTCCATTTGATTCCTAGAAATCCTATCTCCATCATTTCAAATGTAGCTCAGAAATAATCACAGCTGATGACAACAGGATTGTAACAAGGAAGAAATAAAGACTATAATGATAATCAAGTAGCGATTTGAAAATATTTAGACGAAAATTAAAGAAAAATTTTTGAATCTTACTGTTATCTATTAGACCTAAATTAAATACATGGAATAATGAATCTATTCCCTTCCTCTCTCCAAGCTCTTAAAATGTGAAGAATCCTTCATAAAGAATCCATTTCATTTTATCTCTTAAGCCAACACTTTAAGATTTTTTATTAGTTCTGATGTAAATATCATTTGCCATATAGAGGAATTATTTTCCATTCCCGCTCTTATCAAATTTGAGTTATTTTATTAAATATAAAGCATACAGAGCATGTACAAGCTTTGTTTGCTTACACTTGGATACAAGGATTAAACAAGAATATAATTACTTTGTTTACTTTTACTTACTAAGTTTGCATATGCAGTATTTTCATGAACTGAGCTGCTTTTATATAAAGGCTAATTACTTTACACCAATGGCCTTAGTATTCCATAATGGAAAGCACACTTTCCTAGATGCACTACTTCTGCAAGATAAAAGACACCTACCAATGCATTCATTATTTATCTCAGCTGTGAAAGGTATGAAAAGATCATGTGACAGATTTTAGTTATCATTCAGACTTGCTGATGTCTTGCCTTTTTTTCCCATAATGACCAATAACAGCTGGGCATTATGGGAATGACCAGCTGTTTTGGAAGTTTTCTTTATGCATAATATCTTAATTACATCTATAATCACAACACTAACCTTAAAAATGGTTATGGGAATTATCAAAATACTGGTCCAAAGAGTGAAGAACTTTCATATGATGCAGCATGTAAGACAACCCCCCCCCCTCCAGAAACAACTTTTATATATGTGTATATATATACACACACACACACACTCCCCCCCCCCCCCCCCTCTCTCTCTCTCTCTCACACACACACACAACACACGAATGTCCTCAAAGCCTACAGCAAATTAATAGCATATGTGGGTAGGTCAAGAGGAAAGCAATTTGTTGATCTTCTTCATGAAGAACTGAAAGTTGTAGTCTTGGATTAAAAAAAAAAAAAAAAAGGGTGGTAATTCTTCACTGGGAAGGCTGTTCCACAGAACCGAGGTGAGTAGAATGAAAGACAAATGTGAGTAGCAGGTATAGTGAGTCCATAATTCAATTGTAAAAGGATGTTAAACACTGGTTATATATGAATCATGAGAGTTACTATCTACTGCAAATCAACAGGTCAAAATACTTCAGAACACAAACCTGATATACACACACACACATAAACATCACCCTCAATGAACCCAGTATATAGAATATGTTAAAAATGAAGTAAAATTTATACTGACAAAAATGGTAGGTCTATCCAGTTAATACAAATATTCAAATTACTGGAACATTTACTTACTATGACCTGAAAATCAGAAACTGCTACACACATGATATGTCTTCCTGCATAAGTAAGTGATAAGGAAGTGAAAGGAAGTATGAATGAGGAAACGAAAGTAATGAGTGCCAGAACAAAAGGTAGTGAGACTACAGGAGTGACAGAGAGTGAAATTGCTGGAATGCAAGATTTGAAAAATGAAATGAGGAATATGCAGAGTGATATTAGACATTTAGTGGAAAAAAAACGAAAGTGTGCAAAAGAATAGAATGAAAGAAAACAAGGTAAAAGAGGTGACTAGTGATTTGAGAATGGCAGTGTATGGAGATTCCATTGGTCTGCTATCCAGGAGGGAAAATGAATGTGCTTTGAACATGAGGAGGAAACAAGCAAGAGAATTGGTGGCGGTTATGGGGATAAATGATTTAAGCTGATATAAGGAGAATGTAAGGGCAGATATCAGGTATAGTGGGAAAGGTTGTTATTGTGTTCCCAAGGTATGAAAATTATGAGTTGAGACAGAGAGCCAGAATCATGAATGGTATGCTGGCAGAGCTGCATGAGGAGAAGGGTGTGCAATTTGTAGATGTATGGCATATATCTGATGGAAGTATGGAATTATACAGATGTGACAGATAGCATTTAAATAGCTGTGTAATGAGTGAACTGGAGAAACTTGAAGAGATGAAAGTGCAGTGTGTGATGAAAGCAAGATCTGAAGTAAGAAGTAAAGTGAAAGATCAGGAGAATGGTATTGAAGGGACAGAAGTGCTTGGCAATGGTAACAGTAGTAGTGTGAGAGATGAAGAGGGAAACGAGAGGGGAGGAAGACATGGCATAGGCAGAGTGGATGTTGGGAGTAGTAGTGAATGTATGGGAAGAATAGATTATGGGATGTGAGTAGGGTAGTTGAGACTGAGCAGATATGTATGGTAAGTGGTAATAAAGGTGATTGGGCAAGAGCAGTTGTGGTGGAAAATCACAACCAACAAGTGGCTTGGGTAGGACTCGTAGATCTAAAAGTGGACTTCTGTGTTTATTTACAAATGCCAGGAGTATTCAGAAATAAGCAGGATGAAATTGTTTCATTGATTAAGTTTATTCATTCCAAAATCGTTGGAATAAATGTGGTTGAATGAAGATGATATCCTAACTGGAATAGAAATGGAAGGGTACAGTGTTTTTCATAAGGGCAGAAATGACAAGAAGGGAGGGTGAGCGGTGCTGATGATAACGGGGGAATTATGTCCGCATAAGGTAGACATGAAAGAGGGAAATAGTAGCAATGGGTTTGAAGCAGTGAGGTGGATGTTGACAGAAAGAGAGATTTACTGTAGTTGGATGTTGCTATAGGTAGAAAATGTGGAGGGTGGTGGTGGTGAAGAAATGTAAAAGCAACTTCAGTTAGTGAACAAGGAAAGTGATTATTATGGGTGATTTTAATTATAGCAGTACAGATTGGAATAAAGACATAGCATTTAGGAATGAGAAAAATGAATTTCTTCGGCTCTTGATAAATGACTATCTCGGGCAGTACGTTAAAGGAAGGCATGCAAGAATGAGGATCAAGAGTTTTGGATCTGATCATTTCATCACAGGATGTAATTGTGAGTGGGGTTTAGCACTTCCCTCCAAATGGTAAGCAATCATGAAGTGCTTACATGGGCTGTAGCTAGCCATATGAAGACTACTGTGAGAAAAGGATATATGTGGAAGTACAAGGCTGGTGATTACAACAAGCTTAGGAGACAGCTTGGAACTAAAGCATGGAATTAGGAGTTGAGCAGTAAAGAAATAAATGCTGCTTGGGAAATGACAAATAAATACATAACAGCATCAATGTGTGAATGTATTTTGAAGGTCAAAAGGCTGAAGATAGTAGGTGTAAAATGGATGAATGAGAGGATTAAGCATGAAATCTGGAAGAAGGCACTTTGGAGGCAGCACAAGATGAATATGGTAATAATCAGTTGCATGAAGAGTATAAAGAGTAGGCTAGGAGAGTAACTCATTTCATAAGAAAAAAGTGTAGTACAACAAGAGAAATTAACAAATCAGGCCAAGAAAATCCCCCCTTTTTTTTTTAAATATGTGTCAAGTAAAAGGAAGAATGATTATGGTAACTCAACAAATTCACTCTGCTTGTTAATATACACTAGTCTTCTTTCTAATCCACATTCCTATAATTAAAATTTCCCATTAAAACCTTCCTTTTACTTGCCCAACTAATTTGTCTGAACATTTCACAATCAGTACTCTCCACACATTCCCTGGGCTATAACAACATCCTATTAGATATACTATTCTATTGATCTCAACTGCAGACCAAATAGCTTCAAATTTTCATGCCTACCTATTTTCCACTTCCACTCTTGAAGGACACATTTTCTCTGCTATCATTAACAATACCCCCCCACTTCCTCTCTTTGCTTTCCTATCTTTTCAGAAAACTGTATATCCTACCATTTCAAGTTCTGACAGTATATCATCCTCAGTCAACCAAGTTTCACTTATGCCAATTATCTTTGGGTGTACTGATTCGATCAATGCTACAAACTCTGCCCCTTTATTTCTAATACTCCATACATTAGTATACGGGCATAACAATTCTCCACTCTTTGGGCCATCCATCAATACAATCACTCTGTACTCTCTCTCTCTACTATAGCACACTTCTCTCTTCATTCACCATCCTCGTTTCCCTGATCCTGACTCTGATTTTCATTCATATTCTAATCATCCCTACTGTTTCGCACTGCATAATTCTGCCCTGCTATAATCATTTCCTCACCTTTGTATCCATCCTCTTCCTGTCCTTCCATAACCTGCTTCTTGACTTCTCTCTGATTCTTAGCAGTACTAATTTCATATGAATCCTGTGTACTCTTAGTAAACAACAATGCTCCAAATAACACCAAACCCATTCAAATGCATTCTATCAGCTTTAAACCATTCTAACTTTCCTTCGGATTCATTCCATATATTCACAAATTGAACACTCTCTGTCTGAATAATTCAATCATCTTGTCATTCAGTATCATTACTCTCCTTCTCAGTTCACTAACCACTTTCCCAATGACACTTTATCCTTCACCTTCTGCAACAACTCCAAACCCCTTTTCTTTAAGATATTTTAATATGATTGAGACATTTAAGTTGGTAAAGGTTTGTTACCAGGTTAATGGGGAAGAAATTTTTTGTAGGATGGTGGAAGGGGTAGAAAACAGGGAACATACCTAGAAGTTGTATAAGGAGGGTGTAAGCAGGGGGCATAAGGAGTAGGTTCTTTTCATGGAGAGTGGTTGGTTAGTGGAATGTTTTCCTGACATTGTGGTGAATGCAGATATATTGAATGAGTATAAAGTATGGTTTGATGGGTTTTGTGTGTAACAGCCTTTGCCTCCCACAGTGAGCTTTTAGACTCTATGGAGGTCTGGTGTTAATAATAATTATTAACTTTTGTTTCAACCTTATCAAAGAAACACTAGAAATGATCAGACAGATGAAGACACACACACATGCAGAAACAAACAAAATAGTATAAGAACAACAGTACCATTAAACAAGATGAAAATATTGATAACCTCATGGTTACAAATCATTATTATATAACAGATAACACTTTTTTGTTTTAATGGCTGACATTATATATACTTGCAATTTTTTTTTATGTGATCATCGAATGCTGGACTAGCAGAAATAGTTCTCAAGACCTTTGTTTAGTTTCTTAATTTTTGTCACCCTCAAGAGCAATGTCCTGTACAAACTGTGCCAGGATTAATCTTTCATTGATTTCATCCCTGAAAAGTAAATCTCTATGTCAGTATTAATATTATGGGTGGGATAAGGGTTAAATAATCTGGAGCCTAAACATTGAACTTTTTAAAGCCATTTCAGGTACTCCAATAATCAGTGGGTGGTTTCACACTAGACATTCACAAACTGGTGGAATTCAAACTCAATGATAATACAAAGTGCCATGGTTACAAACTTGATGCTACCAACAAGAAAAACGGTCTAATATGTGATTTCTGTTGCCATTGGCTGCATGCTTGCTGTGCAGTAAAAGAGGAATTGGCACACAAACTACTCATCGACCTCATCCAGCCTTTCTTTTGTTCGCTGTAAATACCTTCTGAACTTGGGAAAATATACCGAAAGCCTCAAACTGTGCCTTAACACACTATGGATGAAATTTTCTCCTTCAAAATCCAATCACTGGAAGCCAAGCTCGATAATCATCACTGCAATGCAAGTGTGCCCCCCCCCTCTCTCTCTCTCTCTCCCAACAACAACACTAACAAATTTCTCTGTAATCTCATTGCATCAATGGTACATGACTCAATCAAGGCTGAAAACAAGAAATTCAATGCTGTCATTCTGAACTGTCCAACAGAAACTGGTGAATCACTAAAGGATGACATCAGTAAGTTAGCACAAGAATGAAACTTTGATCCCAGAAATATCATCAGGTGTAATTGTTTCAGATGCAAAAATAAAAGAAAGGATGGAACGAACCTCCCACACCTCATGAAAGCAACATACATCGCTCAGAGGGAACA
This sequence comes from Typopeltis vanoorti, assembly GCF_054136105.1. NCBI lineage: Eukaryota > Metazoa > Arthropoda > Arachnida > Uropygi > Thelyphonidae > Typopeltis > Typopeltis vanoorti. The sequence goes on along the minus strand of NC_143553.1, from coordinate 72,683,464 downwards.
AGAATGTCAACTACAAAAACAACTTTAAGAAAAATGCCCAAATCAAGATGACAGTTGGATCATAGACTACGAACAAGTGATGCTATAATAATAGCTTCACTCAATACAGAAATCAAGTGACACTATTAGCCACCATGGAAACCAGTATGCAGGCACTACATCGGAAATGTGCATGATCCTTGCGGTCAAATATATGCTCTACAGAGCCTTCCATATGCACTTCACCAACATCCTCAACTCCAATGTTAAGTGTCCACTACCATCTCCAATCTACCAAACTCCACCTACTCTTCCTAGCAGAAATCCAAATCTCATGCCCCTTCCCCTCATGGCACTACTAATCTCAGCTTTCCCAACTATATGCTCTTTGACTCCAGCCTTTCTTCATCTGCACATATGCCAGCAATGCCATGCCAGAGAGCACTCAACCTAGAATTGCCTGACTTTGATATTCTTTTGTTGAAATCTCCCTGCCTCACTCAGTCAAATTCATTTGCTGTTTCTTTCACTCCTCCAATGTCACAACCACTGTGAGCTCTTTAACTTCCTTTCCATAAACTTTGATCTTCTCTAGTATCACTTCCCACCTCCCTAATTATCCTCCTAGGAGATTTTAATCTTCACAACACCAACTGGCTTTCCTTCTCCAGTTGTACAGACCAGGCAAGCAGAGATGCTGACACATTTTCCATCACTAACAACCTTACACAAATTGTTCACATGCCTACCAGATAACCCTAACCATGCCCCAAACAGCCTAGATCTCTTTCTCACTAGTGACACTTCCAAGTACACTGCAAATGTAGTGGGTACTCCTAGGTAAATTAGACCACAATCTAGTGCTTGTCTTCTCCCCTATGGAACAACACTCATAGGCCACTCTCAAACAGTAGTTTTTCATTATAACAGTGCCAAGTGGGATAGCCTCCATTTACTTCAATCCTCAGTCCTATGGTTGGACATAGTTGGTAAGTCGAAGAAAATGATTTGAGAGGCGAGAAGTATTCTATGAGGAAAGGACGTAAAGGAGTTGTTAGAAGAGGCAAAACTGAAGAGCAAGAATGTAAGTGTCCTCCCATGCTATGATAGAAGCAAACTGAGGAGAAAGACACTGATAGCCAATGAATGCCAAAGGAATGATGTAGAATTTGTGGATCAGATGGACTGCATCTAAATGGTTTTGGTATCTGGAGAGAGAGCTTTGTTCACTGAAGTGCAAATTCAGCAATTAGAGTGGAAGCAAGTGAGTGTGAGAGTCTCTCTATGTGAGGAATCTAGTCTCTCAAGCAAAAATATTGAATAGGGTAATCAATTCAGAAAGTAAAGGTAGGTGGGGGCCTAAAGGGATGTTGCAGTTTCTATATACTAATGTCAGAAGTATTAGGAATAAGAGGGAGGAGTTTTTGGCATTGATTAGTACAACCTCAGAAAAAGTTATAGGCATTAGTAAGACTTGGCTAACAACAGATAATGTAGTTACAGGGATCGAATGTGAAGGGTTTAGTATTTTCAGGGATGAGAGAGAGAAGATAGGATGGGAGAAGGAGTACTGCTGATGACAGCAGATGAATTGCAGCCAAAAAGAATAGGAGACAGGCAGGAAAGTGGCTGTTTATTTGAAGTAATCTGGTGCGAGATTAAGGCCAGTAAGACAAAATATACAGTTGGTTGTTGCTATAGGCCAGGGAGTTCCACAGATGATTTGGGGGACTTCAACTATGGAGATATAGACTGGAAGGAAGAAACATCACATGGCAAAACAAAATAGAATTTATCCACCTGCTAAGAGATACATTTATACACCTACTAAAACTTAAGGCAGCATTTGATGGGGGGGGACTAGGGATGGGAGAGTATTGGACCTGATCATACGATCAGAAGAGCTATCCATAACCAGGTGACAAATTGCCTCCAATTGGTGAAAGCGATCATGCGTTCTTGACTTGGAAGATTGTAAAACATGAAGAACATTCTATCAAGAGGGGGTATTTGTGGAACTACAAGGCTGGTGATTATGACATGCTTAGGAAGAAGCTTAAATCTGAACCATGGCATAAAACACTCTTCAGGATAAGGATGTTAGCAGTGCATGGGATATAGCTAAGGATCATCTAGAGGAAGCAGTATTAAATTGGCCAAGTGGTTACAGTATCTGCTCTCCAGCCAAAAGGCTACAGGTTCGAATCTCGCCATGGGCATGGATGTTTGTGAAAATGGTGGTGGTCAGCAGTAGATGGCGTTGGTGTAGATGAAGGTAGTTGCAGTTGGTGGAGACGGAGAGTTGTAGAGTAGGTACTCTCCCTCGATGAGCCTTTGGACTCCCTGGAAGTGCTATGTAATAAGAATAATTGTATACCTAGAATAAGGAGGGCGGGTTAATCGGGTAGGGATTAAATGGATGAGTAATATCATTAAGCACGAGCTGCAGAAGAAAATGATGTGGAAGATATAGAAAGAGAAAGGTGACCAGCAAACTCATGAACAGTATAAGGTTCAGGCAAAAAAGGTAACCAACATGGCAAGGAAGGCAAAATCAGATTATGAGACCGATTTAGTTGAGCAGGCCAGGCCAAAGAAAATCCTTAAGAGTTCTTTCATTATGTGCCAAGTAAGAAGAAGAATGACCTTATGAGTGATGATGGTCACGAGGAGACAGTGGATAAAATAGTTGAGTTACTGAGTGACCACTTTGCAATCATCATCCTAGGGAGGTGTATCACACTAGTGAGGTTACTCACTAGTGTGATACAAGTTGCTTTAGCCTATATGAGACACTAATGTGGGAACAGAGGTGGATGAATTGGAGGTTCTTAGGATATTGCATAATCTCAATGTAATACAGTTGTGGTATTAGATGGAATATCCACTCAAGTTTTCACCTGAAATGGAATTTGACATGACTAAGTGCATAATGCCTCCATTATCCAAGTAGGTAACCTTTGCAACTTCTGATGGGTCAGTGGATGATTTCCATTAGCTCATTGCTTACAGCAAATACCTCAGCATCTCTTCCAGTTTAGTCAGCAGAATTGGATAACATACCTGAATTTTTGTGCACATATGGTCACCACTTGGTTTCTATAGTGATTAGGGACTTTGTAGAGGGTCCAGTAAACAAGTAGGCAACAGCAAGCATCCAGAATTTTGGTTATAGAAAGTTCAGCAAATGAAAATTGCTAAACTCAGTAAACAGACAAAGGAAGGTGATATGATAGGGACATTTAAGCTGGTGAAGGAATTTTTACCAGCTTAACATGGAAGGAGTTATTCAAAGAGTAGAGGCAGATGAGCAAGAGCATAGAAAATCATTTTAACTTGTTTTTTGCTGTTTATTTTTAACAAAAATGGATTCCAGTGATTAAAACTTTTCTTTTAGGACTGCCTTCAGTTGGGAAAATTATATACCCTGGTTTTGCATGCTAAGGTATTAATTATATTATGGGAAGCAGAACCCATAAAAGATTAAACTTATTGCACATTTAGCACTGTGGAGATTCTAGCAATTTGACCTCCAAACGGACTGACTTTTTTTTATCTATAAATAATTCATCTATGCAATTATTTAGGTAAATGTACTTTCTGACCATCACAGTATCCCAAAACTCAGAACAATTAACATCCTAAAGCACAGGGCCAGGCCAGTTTACTCTGCTGAGGCACTCATAAAAAGTAGATCACCTTTAAATCCTGACAGAAACTGTTAATATTACACTTAAGTTGTATAAAGACAATTCCTTCACTAGATTACACAGTATCACATGGCTACCAGATGGAGAGAGGAACATAAAAAAAAATTTAAGACTCATGCAACAAGATAAATTCTTCGATCTCAGATTCTGCTATACATAATAACCACAGGATTAGTTGGGTGGCAAAATCTGGAATGAAGTAAAAAAAAAGAAAAGTTTCTGAATCTAAGGAAAAAAATATTGGCATAACAGAATAATAAAATGAGCAGTTGTTGTTGAAGTAGTTGTAAAACTATATCAGAAATCCTTCATCTTCATAAGATGTGGAAACATTCCTCTTAAAGCAGGCAACCATCAGCCTATCAGGAAACGAAAATGAAAAGTTCTTCATCTTAAAATATCAAAAAGATGTTTCTTTTTTGAACACAATGGATGCTAACATATGGAAAAAGAATGGTATCCAGTCTTCTTGAGAAAAAATCCATAAAGGGACCTAATTCTTAGAATTTTTTGCCTTAGTAATATTAGCTTTGTCATTATTAGTTATTTAATAATAGCTCTATCCACAAAACAAGAACTTTAGGTTCCTTTTGTTGAACCTTATTAATTGATCAGTGTAGTATTACTGCTACACTGATCAAGTAACTACAGTTTTTTTTTTTTTTTTTTTCCCTCCCAAGCCACATTCACACTTTTCAAAACAGTCAATCTGAATCTTGTCAAGTTCCTGTGATATGGTATGTGTTTGTCCATTATGTAAACTGGTGCTATGTACTCATCTTGATAATGGTACAGATGAAAAGATATTAATAGTTAATTTTGACAATTCACATGAAAACACAAGGAAAAAAAATTCTTTCTTTTAAGGTGGTCAGCATTCATAGTTAAGAATTTATGGAGACAACAACAACAACACACATGTTAAAATAATTACTTAGTATTAGGAAAGTAATATTCGACGTTTCGACCTCTGTATTGAGGTCATCATCATCAGGAAAATACATATAAGTTACAAGTTACATGCCATTGCACTTTACAAAAGTAAAATGAATTAAGCTGCTTATTAATCTTTTATCTAGCCCTCTAGTGGAGAAAAAAAAACTAAATTAATAATATAAAAGAAATTTGATTAAAAAAAACAATAAATATAAAAAATTAAAAACAGAACTACATTAAACATTTCTAAAGTTCTCTCATATTGAGATTTTCTTCTGGGCTTGTTCCAGTTGCAGATAGGTCCTCCACATTCTTGGAATGATTATTCCATCATTTCTGTTCAGGTTTGGGTTGTATTGTGCTTTAGCATTTCACAGGCTTCTTTGAATGTTCCCTCAAACCAAGTTTTGGTGTGGTGTAGAGACTTGGTGCCTTTCCAGTCGATTCTATGGTATGTCTAGAGTGCATGGTCTGATAGGCCTGTTTTTCCATAATGGAGGTATTTAATGTTTTATTTGTGTTCGTCTTTTCTGATTAGGATAATGCATCCTGTTTCCTCTCTGTAGGGTAGATTACATGTATGTTGGATTTTGTAAACCACTGGGTGGGCCAGGTGCGGAAGAGGATCTTTGGAAGAACTGAGTAAATTTCTTAATTTGGTCGGGGGTTTGAAGGTAATCTCGATGTTGTATTTATGTAGTGTTCTTTTTTTCTGAAATGCCTCTAACATAGGGTATGGCTATGGCATTCTTATAATCTTTTTTGTTTTTAGTGGTATTTTTTATGCAGGATCTTGTGAACTGTTTTTTTATTATAGCCAATTTTCACAAATATATGGTTAATGATTTCAAATTCTTGGTTCTAAACCAAGTTTAGAACCAGCTTGTTCATTCAAGTAAATAGTTAGTGCTCTGTGTTTGAGGGTGCTTATGACTCCTAGTTTTTGTGTTGGATGGTGGTATGAATTTTTGTGTATGTACTAGACCGTGTGTGTAGGTTTGCAGTAGACCGAGATGGAGAGACAGCCTTAAAGAAGACGTGTGTGTCTAGAAAAGGAAGTGAGTTGTTGTTTCCGATTTCAATGTTGAATTGGAATTCCTTAGCCACCTGAACAATGTTTGTTCAAGTGGCTAAGGAATGTATTTAATGTTTTTTAATGTTTTGCGGCCGTGGGGCTAAATTGCAAAAATGTCATCGACATATCTGAGCTCAGATATGTTGATGAGATCTCAGTCTATTGCAATATTTCATATTCAAAAATCTCTCCAATAAAACACTGAAAGAATTTTGATCAGCTTGAAAGTAGAAAATTTTTCCAGTCTTTATAATATCATTTCAGTTATTTTTGAAACAACCTGCTCAAGATTTAATTTATCTGTAACTTATACACTCCTGTGTTTTTTTAGCCTATGTCCTTTAGTCTGAAAATTTTCCATTTGGCCCATTTCCAAAAATTTATTACTTACTTGTTGAAAATTCATTGAAAACTTATGATTCTTATTTTAATCTATTCTAAAGTAGCAAATATATGCCATGGGAATTTAAGCAAACCTCACACAGTTGTTTATATCATTTCAAAGTATTTGATTAGTTATAGCATAAAGATCTGCAAATTAAATGCTTGTCTTATGGTTTACTATTCTTTTGCTGATTTTTTCTCCTGCCTGTTCTTTTCCTTCTACATTATATCAAATGAATCATCTTCCATTAGCTACAAATTCTGAAGTTCTGTTGATGAAAGAAGATCATATCACACTCATTTCTGATCTTACTCATTACTGAGGAAGTCCCCCCCCTAATTGGGGGGGGGGGTTGGATCTACTTCTCCCATGTTGAACCAATTCATTTTGGGAGAGTGCATATATTATATGTATGAATGAATGAAGGATATCACAAACATTCATAACCTAGTCAGGACTTGAACTCGCAGCCTTTTGGTCGAAAAGTAGATGCATAATACTCAGGCTGGCATCTTTCACTGTATAATATAAAACAGTCCTCTAAAAACAAGAGGGAGGAAATTCAAACTCACAATCCTCCAGTAATATCTGTGTGATTCAATATTCACTTTACTTCTTTTCAACTTCAAATGCAATTTGACTTAAGGTATAAAGAATTCTTCAAATGCAGGTGTAAAAATTTTTTATTTTAGTTATTTTTTTTATGGTCTGATAGATAATCCTGACTTAATATTTGTTAGCTCAAAAATATCAAACACTTGTATTAAAAAGGTTTTAAATCCCATTCAACATATCCAGCGTAGACCTATAATGCTTGAATTCAACCCAGCCATTATGAGTAACACAGTGCCTTACAGACGACAATTTAATTTCCAAAAAAGCTAATTGGAATGGTTTCATGGAAGATCTTGACTGCTTCATAGGGTCAGTCCCTCCAAACCCTTATATACAAGTCCAGTATGCTAATCACCAATCCCCCCCACTTCAGAGGAGACTATCCATGCAAGAGAAAAATTATGCCCTGAGATAGAAGAAGAAAGGTGTTCCTCATGGAAAAAAAAAAGAAAAAGAAGCCCTTGACATGACTCATGACTCCACAAGTAACAGCTAATCCAATTGCTCACCAGCTGCTGCTGCTGAATGGAAAATTTCCTAAAAAGCACCCAAAAAATAAGATATTTACAGCCCCAAGTGAGGAACAAAATATGATCGACTCAGATTTCATGATCACTGAACTGCAATGAACCTATTAAAGTCTAGAAAATCTGTAGTCCTTGATGATATCTGTAAAGAACAAATTAAACATTTCAAATCAGGACTAAAGAATGGTTATTAAACCTATGCAACACTTGCCTCAGAACCCTAAGGATACAAACTATCTGGAGACATATAGTGGCCTTTCTGAAACCAGGGAAAACTCCAACCGAACCAAAAAAATTAGACTTAAATCATGTAACCTCTTTAACCATGCAACTGGCCATATGGATAAAATATACACTCCTCATGCACCTCATATCCATCATATATTTCAATGTAATATCAATGGTATTACAATTTTAATATGCACTTTGCATCCTTGGTAACCTTGACGCCTATAGACATCATGGCCAGTTAGACTCTATGAATGATTAATTTTTAATAAGCTAAAACTCCCTACTTGAACCTATCGTATTGCTGAGCAGGCTGGTTTTAGGCAAATCCTGTACACCACAAATTCTCAACCTCACTCAATATACAGAAAATGGTTATGAGCAAAAACTAGCCCCAGGAGCAGTCTTTGTAGACCTTACTGCAGCATACGATACCATAAACCATCACACACTCAGAAATAAAATATATGGAATAACTAGAGACTATTGGCTTGTCCTCCTGATCCAATCACTCTTGGAAAACAGATGCTGTTTTGTGGACCTGGAGGGTAGGAAGAGCTGCTAGCATCCCCCCCCCCAAAAAAAAAAAAACGGCCTACCTCAGGGAAGTGTGTTATCACTATTACTTTTCAACATCTATGTCAATGATCTTGGAACTAGAAATTTTATCTATACTGATGACCTTTCCATAGCTACTCAATCAAATAATTTCAAGTCCATTGAAACTACTCTATCACTTGCCTTAAATAGTCTAACCACATATAGCAATAATCATTTAAAACCAAACCTCCTGACTGGCCTTTTCCACCTTAACAATAAAGAAGCCATCAAGAAGCTACAGATATCTTGGGAAGGCTCTTATATAGAACATTCCTGGAACCCTGTCAACCTTGGTGTTACTCTTGATTGCACTCTTTCATATAAAACACACACAGAAAAAACAAAGGCAAAAGTTAGTGCAAGAAACAATGTACTAAGAAATATTTCGGAAGAAGAACTGCCAAGATGTCAACATTCGGGTGGTTGGAGGGAAAAAAAATTTTTTTTTTAGATTGTCATGCAGAAATTCTATATATCTGCATGAATACTTCAAATAAATATTTAATGATACAAGTATTTTAGACAATTTGTGTATATATATATATATATATATATATATATATTAGGATAACCAAGTAATTTTATAAACTTGGTTATTTTAACTCCTAATTCCAAGTATGCAAACAATTAAGTTTGCGCCTGAAACAAAGTTCAAGTCGAAAGATAGTACAACACCAGGGCAACTCATTGTAGTGAGTAAAGGGGAAGAAGTAAGCTTTCTTAGTATATTGTTTCTTGCAGATCCTAGCAAACTGAGATCTTCTGCCATGGCCCTTTGCTATTCTTCTGCTGAATATGCCAGACCTGTATGGACCAGATCCTGCCATGCTGAAAAATGACCCAGCATTGAATGAAAGCTGCTGCTTAATTACAGGATGCCTGAAACCAACACCATTAAAAGATCTGTATATTTTGGCTGTTATCGCATCCCCTTCAATTTGAAGATCTGCATTCCCAACTGATGAAAGAAGCAGATGAATGAATGATGAGCGCCACTCACTATCTGGCCAGACTACAGTGCCCCGAAGACTAAGATCCCGACATAGCTTTCTAGCCATTGAACCACCTAAAAAACCCTTCAAACAATGATTTGCACTATACCCAGAGAATAACACTGTATTCCAACAGCTGAATATATTCCATGTGGTGCCTATTTGGACTGGAATACTTGGAAAAGTCTCAACAGACTAAGAACGATAGGATTCTGCAAACAAAACCTCATCAAATGGGAGCTACCTCACTGGACCAGATAATTATGATTGTAGGACAATCCAGTCCATGGAACACCTTCTTTCTTGTTCCCCCCCCATCTTCAATTACCCTGCAGAAAAGAGGATCTTATATCCTGCACAGAAAGAGCCGTTGACTGTGCAAGATACTGGAGGAACATCTGACCATATTTATTGTATGTATATAACTTATATATATAGTTTCTTTTTCCTTCGTATTTTACCTACTACTCCCTGTATAATTTACCTATTAAATTTAAGCTGTCCTCATTTGTAATGTATCCTAATTTGTTGTAAATAATGTTGTACTGATTACTTACTACTGTACCACTAGTGCTGCAGTCTTACAAAGCATTTTATGTTTAGTTAACAGCTTGAAATTAAAGTTAAGGACTTCTATCCATCTTAGATAATAACATAATACAGCTATTTAAAATTTTACTATTTCAAACAGATTAACAATTGTTTAGGATTATTATTCAATTGCCTCATTTTAAGCTTTACAGTATTTGAGGCTGCATGAATATAAATACTTGCAAGTTTCATATATATATATATATATCTTATATTACATCACAAAAACAAATTTTATTATAGGCACCTCTAGTTTTGCTAGATGACTGAAATGGTCAAATTACATTATTACAGATATTTTACAGTTTTAGAACTTTCTTAGACATTTTAAGCATTTCCTATTCAAACTCAAAATATGTCCTTTCAAACTTGCTTTTCATCACTATTAAGGTGCATCTTTTCTCTTCAGTAAGAGTGGAACGTTTGGGCTAGAATTTCTGACTATACTTACTGATACAAACTGACTGAAATGTTCTATACATTTACAGGTGATGCACAGCTTTAGAGGTTTATAAGACATTTTAAACATCCCAATGTTTTTTTTTTTTAAGGCACACATTTTCTCTTCAGTAAGAATGGAATTCACTGACACCTGCTAATTCATTCTGGAATTTATAAATATAGTCAAAACAAACCAAAAAGAATTGATTCATTATTGACTGTTAAATATGTACTTATGTATTTCATTGTAGTGTAATTTTAACTTTATGCCAAGCATTTCCAAGAACACCTCTCAAATTCCAGATAGGAGGAAATGTGTCGGGCTGTACATTGTATGAAGAATCTACTGCTTTACAAATAATTTCAATGTTGCTTCCTTTTCCTGCATCTTTTGGAACTGGAATGGCAGCCTGAAAATATAAATTATTTACAGTTTGACTTTAGTACCGTATTATGAATCCATTATGAATAACTAAATTGGAAAGTACTTAAATACTTCAAAAGCAGAGCTCTATATGATTATTATTAACGAAAGTTTATTTTTCACTTGGTTAGAATATAATAAATTTAGTTTAATCCTTTATCCAAGTGTGAGCTTTATTGAGGTCTCTTCAGTGGGAGCCAGGCCCAAGTGGAGATACCAGCCAGAAGCGTTAGCAAGGTCATCTCTACCTATAGGAGTTGCCAAATGGTGTGCCACCTTTTTAATAAATTACTCTGGATTTAGAGAAAGATGTTGAAAGTTTATTTTTCACTTGGTTAGAATATAATAAATTTAGTTTAATCCTTTATCCAAGTGTGAGCAAACAAAGTTTGCACCTGAAAGTATCTTCAGGACTGGGGTAAGGTGGTGCAACACTAGGGAAACTCCTTGCATTATGGGAGATACTGAGACAGGAGTGTTGGTAGCTTGCTCCACCTTTGCAAGGAGTTGCCCTGGTGTTGCACCACTTTACCCCAGTCCTGAAGATACTTTCAGGTGCAAACTTTGTTTGCTCACACTTGGATAAAGGATTAAACTAAATTTATTAGATTATTATTAACATTCGACCTCCCCTGTACCATTCTCTCTTCTGAGCAGGAAAAGAGGTATAAAAGGAAATTTTTTTTTTTTTTTGTATAAAATACTCACTTATGTATAGATTTTTCATGGAATAACTTTTTTTAGGCAACTTTCACCCACAACAGGGTGCATTAATACCAATGCTGAGTTAAGGTTAGATAATCCAGAGAACCTGCTCTAGGAAAATGAAACTTTCTTCAGCATCTCTAATAAACTTTTCAGGCCTCTAATAAACTGGGTAGTGATCTCACTAAGCAAAAAAATTCATCTACCATCTAAAAATATTCGCAAACAGCATGTGATAATTATGTATTTCTTGCAAAATTTTTAGCCTACTACTGATGCAATGGAAGTTTATAAGAAGTCAAAATAAACAATATGGAATAAAATCATTCCATTTAAGCATAATAAAAAAGAGATTTGCATAGCATTAGAGGTAATGACTGAGTAGATATTATTTATTATTTTCTATTTTTAACTTGTGGATTCAAATTCCACTATATGAATATTTGTGAATGTTAGTTAAGGGGATAAAAATCCCTTCTTGTTTTTCAGCCAGTAAGCGAAACTAAGATCGAACACTACGATCTGTAACGTTTCATGCCGACGAACTGTCAGCGTATCCATCCAAGCGTAAGTGACCACTTGGTAGTGCCACACCACGGCAACTCGTTGCAAAGGTGAAGCAAGCTTCCTCACTGTTCTTGATATTTTCTCATAATGTAAAACACAGCTCTTAAGAGATGTAGTACTGTTTTACATTATGAGGAGAGGTCACTACCCAGACCGGTTTCAACCTTTTTTGAGGTCTCATCAGTGAGTAGCTAGACCTAGTTAATATCAGAGTTTAAGTGAAGAAAACTTACATACTTTTGCTATACGATTGACCGAAAGGTGTGTCACTATATTACATTATAACATAGTATAACTAAGATGAAAAGCCAAAAGGCTAAGTTTTCTTCACTTAAACTCTGATATTAACTAGGTCTAGCTACTCACTGATGAGACCTCAAAAAAGGTTGAAACCGGTCTGGGTAGTGACCTCTCCTCATAATGTAAAACAGTACTACATCTCTTAAGAGCTGTGTTTTACATTATGAGAAAATATCAAGAACAGTGAGGAAGCTTGCTTCACCTTTGCAACGAGTTGCCGTGGTGTGGCACTACCAAGTGGTCACTTACGCTTGGATGGATACGCTGACAGTTCGTCAGCATGAAACGTTACAGATCGTAGTGTTCGATCTTAGTTTCGCTTACTGGCTGAAAAACAAGAAGGGATTTTTATCCCCTTAACTTATATATCAACCTCGCCAGAAAAAAATAGCCTTTTGGCTTTTCATCTTAGTTATTTGTGAATGTTCTTATGTGTAAATGCATTTCATTTCACTGTACTGCTTACTGGAGGTCTGAAGTCACATGAAAAAAAAAAAAAAATATATATATATATATATATATATATCATTTTTATTCTAGAAGCAGGGTTCCTGAAGTATCCAACTCTTAGTTCACCCATGGTACAAAATTTATAATAGGTTTATTATCCATTCTATATATATATATAAAAAAATAAGCCAAAATTTGAAAATTTTTTATGTCCCGTTTTTGAAATGTCCAACAATGTGTTTGCATTCATGAGACAACAATTTGTTAAGCCGATAAGCTGAAGGCTTAAAGATAAGTTGAAATTTGAAACGAAATTTGTCACGTTTTCATGTCACATCTTCATTGTTTTGAAACATCCAACAATGTGTTTGCCTTCATGAGACAACAATTTTATTGTTTCAGGATTACAACAATCAAACTCACTGTCGACCATTAGAACAGTATGTGTTAGTATTCATTACTGAAATTAGCATGACGTGCATGTCATGACTGATTATATCGTAAATATTTAATTTTCATTTTGTGATTTTGAATAATTAAAGTCAGGTTCATAAAGAACCGGCCTACCAGCCAGGAACTTGGGGGGGTTGGATGCCGTAGCCACCAGGCGGATAGAGCTCCCCCCCCTAGTATAGTATATATACGAGGGTGGTCTGAAAGGTTCTCAGCCTAACGATGAAAAAATGAATTTATAATTTCAAAATTATTTTTATTTTTCAACATAATCTCCCTTAAGACTAATACATTTATTCCAGCGATGCTCCAGTGCCATTATCCCTTCCCTGTAGTGGTTCTCAGTAAGATCTGCAAAATACCCCTCTACAGCTGCAATCACCTCTTGATTCGAAGAAAAATGCTGACCAGTGAGGAAAAGACTTTTAGTTTTGGGAAGAAATAGAAGTCAGAGGGAGCCAAATCTGGGAAATAGGGTGGATGTTCCAACAATTCATAGTACAGATCCCTTAATTTTCCCATTGCCACACAGGGCAGGTGCATTGTCCTCATGAAAGATGATTTTTTCTTCTGCAAACGGGGTCTTTTCTCATGAATTTTTTCATCTAGTCTGGTTCGGGATAATATTTCCCAGTTATTGTTTTACCCTTTTCAAGATAATTAATAAACGAAATGTCTTTAGCATCCCAAAACACCGATGCCATGACCTTTCCTGCTGATGGAACTGACTTTGTCTTCTTTGGCGCTGAACAACTGGCTTCTGACCACCTGTTTTGACTGCTGTTTGGATTCTGGTGTGTGTGTGTGTGTGTGTGTGTGTGTGTGTGTGTGTGTGTGTGTGTGTGTGTGTGTGTGTGTGTGTGTGTGTGTAAAGTGAATCCAAGTCTCATCCATAGCAATAAACTGATGCACAAAATCAGTTTTATTCTTGTTAAAACACCCCAAGTACTGTTCAGAGATATTTTCATGCAAGTGGTTTTTGAGCTGCTGTGAGCAAGCATGGCACCCATCTTGCGCAAAGCTTTTTCATTTGCAATTCTTCATGCAAAATATATCCTACATGTTCTTTTGAAATGCCAATAGTCTCAGCAATTTTGCACACTTTGACTCACTGGTCATCCAATACCATATAGTGCACTTGATCAACGATTTCTGATGTTGTTACACTTTTTGTATGTCCTTCATGTGGATCATCTTCAAGGTTGGTACAGCCATGTTTACGCTCAACAGCCCATTTCTTAATTATCAAAAACGAAGAAGAGTGCCTATAAACTTTTATGAACTTCAAATGAATTTCTTTTGGCGTTAAACCTTCTTTAACAAAGAATTTTATAACCGCATGATACTCAATTTTATCCATTTTATGGAATACAGACAACACGTTTGCTTCAGATAGCTGTATAAAACAAACCACTTGATAAAATGACTTGCAATTTAACAGGAATGCTTATGACAGATGTACCACTATTAATATGATGAATTGCTGTACAGAAGATGTCATAAGAAGACTAGGAATGGCTAAAACAACAGTCAGAGCAGACTTGTCTAAAATCTGGAAGGCTGGGTCTCTCTGCATGGGAATAAAGTTGAGAATTTTGAATGCAGTTGTTTTTCCAACAGTGACTTATGAATGTGAGACTTGGAACCTAATGAAGTAGATAAGAAAAGGATAGCTGCTTTTGAGATGTGGTGTTACAGAAGGCTGTTGAGGATATCATATATTGAAAGGCATACAAATGAATGGGTGTTAAAAAAGATCAGTAGAATTTTAAGACTCCTTAAGGATATTGAAAGAAGAAAGTTAAAATATTTTGGACACATTGAAAGGATGGAAGGAGGACTTCTCAGAACCTTCTAATAGAAGGTCAAGTTCCTGGAAAAAGAGGAGAGGTAGACCTTCAGTGACTGATAGTTATGAAGTACTTGTATACACTTTACAATAATAACTGTGCAGAATAGGAGAAGTAGAGAGAAAGGCATATGTTTTGTTATTTCTTGATTTTAGAAGAGGCCACTTCACAAAATACCTCAAGCTATTATTAGTACATGGGAATCTCCATGGTGTCCAGACTCATCCACACAGTACCTATCATACCTCTCCTTGAATACAATCACCAACAAAGCACTCTGGTCATTCCACCCATTTACCTCTTGCCAAGTGAAAATCCTAGTTGTAATTGCCTTACTAAACATACACTTCTTCAACAATTTCCAGAGATTATCCCTTGTTGTATCCTCTATAAGCAAGTGCCTGAAAATTTCTATAATATGCCATATTTTCTGCCAATCAACTAACTTCTGCAACCCATAAATCCTCATGTGGGTTGCATACACAAATCCTGTATGTGGCAGCTAGTATTACACTTAAAGGCAAATAAAAAATATCCACAGTATCAACCAGGATAAAAGGAATTTTAAATAAAAATTCTGTCGCAAATTTTTACATTCATTCAGTCTTATGACACTCTTATAATATTCTTTGATTTTACCACTCTACTGTGATTTTTGATTATTTGAGAAGGTTCTCCCAATACTTAAAAGACACCAAATAATAATATGTTCCCCAAAATTTTGCATCAAAGATTTGGCGATTTTGGCACACACACTTATAAAAGTTGCCCACCCCTGACCTATATCGTTGTTTATAAGAAAGATAACTTTATTTTGTTATTAAATTATTAGACTGCAGGCACTAGTAAACAGGAGAAAGAGGGATGATATGATTGAGACTTACAAACTTCTGAACAGGCCATATAGAATATCAGTAGATGGAATTTTTCATTTTATGGAAGGTTGGAGAGGAAGGACAAGAGGGTATTCATGGAAGTTGAGAATGAATACAGTCAAGGAGTGAGAGCTAGATTTTTCTCACATAGAGTGGTGCATGATTGATATGCATTGCCTTTGGAGGTGGTGAGTGCAGGTAGTATGAATGAATTCAAGAAAAGGTGTGGATTTCTTGATGAGTCTCTGGCTCCCTGGAGATTCTCTTAATAATAATAATATAAAAAAATAATATAATAATAATCTTTGGCCTTTTTGGAAATGGACTACACATGAATGTTGAATAGTTACAATTTGAGCTTTAATAGAAGTGGAGGAATTATGGATGCCAGTTTAGTTCAAGATTTCCTGTGGAAATACTTAAAGCAAACGGTATAAGCAAGGCTTTCTGTGACAGTCTTATGCAGTTTGCATAAGGCAGAATTTTTATGGAATTTTTGATGCAGATGGTATACATTTGGTTTGGTGCTTTAGTATATATATATCAGTGCCGTCACGTGATCATTTTGGTTGGATGTGCTGTCATGTTTTCCAGGTGGAGGAGGGAGCTTGGAAACAAATAATTACACCAATAAACGTCTTTTAGCTTTTTTTTTTATGTAATTATTTGTCGATGTAAACTATAAATACATTATTTTCATTACTTAAATAAAGAGCCAATAGGCTTCATTTCGGCAATGTAACATTATTTAAATTAAGGGGATATTAAATCCCATATTGTTTCAAAATTGAATAAGAAACTCAAAGATCGGAATCAAAGAGTTTCATGGCGAATATAGTGAACTATAAAAGTATCAGCAGATACTAGTGTAAGCCAAAGCATGTAGTACAAACTAGGGCAACTCATAGCAAAGGTGGATAAAGCTCTGATCACTATTCTCTACAACTCATATAGCAGAGTATATAAGTTCTTTTCTCTATACCCTCAGTATTAATTTGGTCTACCTATTCACTGACGAGACCTCAATAAGGTCAAAACTGGTCTGGGTAGTAAAACATCATAATGTATAACATTATGATGTTATACTACATAATGTATAACATCATACATCTCCTAGGAGATGTGTTTTTTACATTATGGGAACTACTAAGAATAGTGATCCATCTTTGCTACGAGTTTCCCTAGTTTGTGCTACATGCTTTGGCTTACGCTAGTATCCGCCGATACTTTTATAGTTCACTATATTCGGCATGAAACTCTTTGATTCCGATCTTTGAGTTTCTTATTCGGTTTTGAAACAATGTGGGATTCAATATCTCCTTAATTTAAATAACATTATTTTCATTTTGCATCAATTTTAATGATCTTTAATTCTTGAAAAAAAAAAAAGGTATTCAGAATTAATCGTTTTTAGCACAATTTCATATATTAAAAATCAACTAACTAATTAATCCTAAATTAAACTATTTCAGTTTAAAAGCAAAAAAATCATAAAACTAACAAGTAAAATAATACAGGAATACCTCAATTATCGCGGTTTCGATTATCGTGATTCTCGATTTATCGCAGTTTATAATTTGATACCAAAATTCCAATTATTGTGCTCCAAATTCGAATTATCGTGGCCACGAGATGTAGCCCACTACATATGCAACCAGTTCGAGTCGCCACTCTCCAGGTATCGCTCACTTGTAGCACTTCGTTTTTATTAGACGATGCCTGCTCACCACTCACCAGTAACTGCCCGCCTTTGCCTGAAGAACATGTGGATATCTATTTCTCTTCTTATTTACTCCTACAATGAATGATAAAAGAAACAACGATGATATCAAGTCTACAGCTATCAAGAAGAAACGTAGAGTGATCAGCTTAGAAGATAAATTGCATATGATAAATAAGTATGAAGCAGGCATAACCAAAGCCAAAATTGCAAGAGTACGGTCTAAATGAATCAACTGTTCACCATATTTTAGATCACGCTGCAAACTATAAGTAACTAGGACAAAGTGCATCGACCTTGTCTGGTTCCCAAACTACGAGAAACAGAAGCCATCTTATGATTGAAATGGAAACGCTACTGTCAGTGTGGATAGAAGATTTTAACCAAAAGAGAATTCCTCTTAGTCAAATGACTATAAAAACAAAAGCATTGAATTTGCTTGAAACTTTAAAAAGAAAACAATTCAAAAGCGAAAATGATTCCGCGTAAGTAGTGGAAGAAACTTTCTCTGCAAGTTCAGGGTGGTTTGATCGGTTCAAAAAGCGATCGAGCATTCATGGCGTTCGTGTACAAGGTGAAATTGCAAGTGCCGATAAAAAAGCAGCAGCTAGTTTTTCTGGTGAATTGCAACAGATCATTGAAGAAGGAAATTATACCGATGATCAGATATTTAATGCTGATGAAACAGGCTTGTTATGGAAAAAAATGCCCACTAAAACATTTTTAGCAAAAAATGAAAAATCACAGCCTGGCTACAAGGTTTCGAAGGAGCATGTAACACTTTTACTATGTGACAATGCTTCTGGAGATTACAAGATGAAGCCTCTCTTTTATTTATCGTTCACAAAATCCTCACCCACTTAGAAGTTTAGATAAAAATTTTCTCCCTGTTCATTGGAGATTCAATAGAAAAGCATGGATGACAAAAACTATTTTTGAGGATTGGTTTAAAAACTGTTTTTGTCCTGAAGCTGAAAGGTACTGCAAGTCATTAAATCTTGATTTTAAAATCTTGTCGATATGAGATGATGCACCTAGTCATCCATCAGCACTGAATGATTTGTGCGAAAATGTAAAAGTTATTTATTTACACCACTTCCATCATCCAGCCAATGGATCAAGGTGTAATCGCATCCTTTAAGGCATATCACCTACGAAGAACTTTTTCACAAGCAATAGAAAATACTACAGGAGATGAAGCTATGACTTTGACAGAATTCTGGAAGGCATTCAATATGAAAAATTAAATTGAGAATGTCAAGGAAGCATGGAGTGAAGTAATGTCTAGCAACCTAAGAGCAGCATGGCAAAAGATGATTCCTCATTGTGCAAATGATTTTAAAGCATTTGAAAATGAAGTAACCCATGTTATCAATGACATAACTAAGCTTGGCTTCAATCTAGGACTAAAAGAAATTGAAAAAAGTGATTTCAGGACCTGCTTCGGTCACATGATAAGGAGCTGGATGATGAAGACCTAATTAACCTCGAGAGAGAGAGAGAACGTGTTTATGATGCTCAAATCGATGATAATGACGAACAAATGGACGTGGCACTGAAGGAATTTGCCCTCAAAGAAATGGATGAAATATTTAGAATTGCTGAAAATTTTAAAGAAAAAAATCTTGAATGGCAATCCTAATCTTGAGCGATCAATGAAAGTTCATCAGGAAATTGAAAATTCCATCCATTGCTACCGAGCTTTATACGAAGAAAAAAAGAAAAAAAATTCCACCAAACAACTCTACACCAATTTTTATCCAAGAGAGAATAATTGTATGCACTGTATGTATTCCTTATATATAAATAAAGATTAAAGAATAATCTTGTTTTTCTAAAGGAACTTTCATTTTTTACTTAACACATTTCTTTTTTACTTCATATATAAAATTTAATTAATAGATTTGAAAAATCCTTGGCAATGATCACCCATTTTACACCATTATTTATCCCGATTATCACGGATTTGATTATTACAGTATTTTTCGCGGCAACAATAACTGCGATAATCGAGGTATTCCTGTATTAAATTACATACACTTACCTTTTAAAAATTTAATTTTTTTGTTTAAATTTGTTTCACTATAAATTTCCAATTCGCACTTCACTCTGTAACTTACTAGACAGAAGGCAAACTAACCGGTCACTGTTCACAAATCAGAAAAAGATGAACCAAAAACAGGAACACGTTTTATTACTGCAATAAAACACGTGTTCTATGGCTACCCCGCAACAGGCCAACCCATAATAAAATTTTAAGACAGACAAAGCATTCCCAGGGTCGAGGGTGTAAGAATACATATCTCAATCAATTTTACGATTATAATTTGTGGAATTTTTTAAGCGATCCTGGGGGAAGTGCCCCGTCCCCCTGCAAATGCCCATGACTGTGGGATTGCATTTTATCAATGTATAAAAGTTTTGAGAGGACATAGCGCATCAGCACTCATCTTAATTGGTCCAATGCAATTAATTGCAGGATAACTTTGAATACTTCTGCGTAGAGTAGGGGAACAATCTGTTTTATGATTGATTAGAAAACAACAATGCAGGAGACTGGTATATTTGAAATACTCAAAGATGAAAATATGTGAACCATCATTTATAAGAGATATGAGAATAGGAAGGAATAAGTGTGAGTACAACACTTTCATTAATGGTAAAGAATAATTAATAATTATCATTTGTGATATGTGTGTGCTATAAGTTGCTGGGTAGAGCGAATAGCACGATCCTATAAATTCTAAACATGAATAAGTGAATTTATGATGGCATAATTAAAAAAAAAAAACTTATAAGAGAGAGAGAGAGTATTGCAGGGATAAATATGGTTTGATGGAGCAGCAAATCATCTCGTAAAATTTGTCGCACATGTTATGTGTATTTCTCTGGTTTGTGTATATTTCGCTCCGTTTTCCAAAAATTTTATTTTGTTTACTGAGACTCAGTATACATAACATCTGATCATTATCAGAATTATCCACCTTTTCGGGAACCTAAATTCATTAGTTTTTTTTTTTCTTAGTATTAGCAGTTCTTCTTGTCTTATCAATCTCACATATGCTGGTATTTTGTTGTAGATAAACAACTTCTTATAACACACAGAATATTCACTTAAGTATAAAGAGCTAATAAGCTTCATTTCGGCAATGAAAACATTACTAAAATTAATTACATTACTAAAACATTACAGCTACTCACTGATGAAGCCTCAAAAAAGGCTGAAACCGGTCTGGGTAGTGACCTCCCTCCATAATGTAATAACAGCATACATTTCCTAGGAAACGTGTTTTTACATTATGGAAAATACCTAAGAATAACGATCTGAACTTCCCCCACCTTTGCAACGAGTCGTCCGGTATTGTACTACGTACTAGGATCACTTGCATTTGCTAACGCTAGTGTCGCCGATACTTTATAGTTTGCTATATTCGGCAAGAAACTCTCTGATTCCAATCTTTGAGTTTCTTATTCGGTTTTAAAACTATGTGGGATTTAATATCCCCTTAATTTTAGTAATAGAATATTCATTTTTATTCAGGAATAGATATTTTTTACTGTCTGTTGTTTCCGAAGACTAGAATAAAAATGTCTCTATACCGTTAAAAACTTTGCAACCTCAACAGATGCTATACTGCACAAGCAAAAGAAAAAACAATTAGCATTTTTCTTCTAACATCCACTTTCAAATTTTCAGGTTCTAGAAAACATGTGTAACAGCTGTTTGTAATAAAGCCATCGGATATAATCATCTCTCAACTCGTGACAACATTCAATTGGATTGGTTGACACAATGACCAATCATAGCCACTAGGTGCTGAGTGAGCTCAAAATTAAGCTCACCTAGTCACACCTTCTGAGCGGTTTAAAAATCATATAATGCTAAGAATTTGACATGTTGCACCCTCTTTATATCTTTTCAAATGGCTCAAAGGTGTATGCATTTTGAAAGCACACCAGGGCTATTAACATGAATGTGATGCAATGTTTATGCGGCAAAAAGTGCCATCTTCGTGAAGCACTAATACTTTATTATCCTCGTGAAGAGGACAATGAAGCATTAGTGCAGTATATTGTTCAATTTTAGGAATTGTGTGAAGTCTGCAAACAACTGGGCGAGTCTTTAATGGAATAAATGTAAAAATATAATATCGGTGATACTGATATTTCTTGGATGAGCACTGCACACCTGGAATATTCGCCCCTGATATATATATATATATATATATATATATATATGTTAAAGATACCAAGAAATTTTATACTTGGTTTTAATCCTTTTCCCAAGTAAGCAAAACACAGTTTTAAATGTGAAATATGTTCACGTCTGAGCTACTTGTATATAGAGGCTAATGACTTCGTATGTATCCCATAATGCAAAGCACACCCGCTTTCGGTCGTGTGTGAGGCAATGCATAATGGGAAGGGTCACTACCCAGACTGGTTTTGACCTTTATTGAGGCCTCTTTAATAAAGAGACCTCAGTAAAGAGGCCTCTTACTGGAAGATGACATGATGACTAAATTATATATATTATATACCAGGGGGATCCCGACGCCTATGGCGCACAATCCCCCCCCCCCCCCGGAGTTCCGGACTGGTAGGCCAATTCTCCTTGAATTCTGATGACTCAAAAAGGTCCCCCCCCCTCCTCCCGAACTGGTAGGCTGGTTCTCCTTGAATTCTGATGACTCAAATTTTGAAAACTTGAAAGGGGTCCCCCCCCCCCCCCCCCCCGAGTTACGGAATGGTAGGCCGGTTCTCCTTGAATTCTGATGACTCGACACTCAGGGTAGCTCCTGAGTTTCAAACTGTTTCAAATAACTTGACAAAAAAAGTTACAAAAAAAAGCTTATCATTTTATATTATAGGGTAGATATATATATAT
Organism: Typopeltis vanoorti; assembly: GCF_054136105.1. NCBI lineage: Eukaryota > Metazoa > Arthropoda > Arachnida > Uropygi > Thelyphonidae > Typopeltis > Typopeltis vanoorti. The sequence continues at coordinate 72,661,153 of NC_143553.1, read as the reverse complement.
ATATATATATGAGACCTCAATAAAGGTCGAAACCGGTCTGGGTAGTGGCCCCTTGCCTTTAATGCATAGCATCATACATCTCCTCAAGGAGATGGGCTTTGCATTAAGGGTAAATATTAAAAATAGTGATCAGAGCTTATTCCACCTTTACCACGAGTTGCCTAGACTTGCACTACTTTGTGGGTCACCTAGACTTGCACTATGTACAGGTGCAAACTTGACTTATTTGTCTGTTTGCTTACTTGGGAAATGGAGTAAAACCAGGTTTAATAGCTTGGCATCTTTAACATATATATATATATATATACACAGTCGGGTCTCTTTTTATGCGATAGATACGTTTCACAGAAAACCGTATATAAAAAATCGCACAAAAAAGGCCTAACTTACGTTGAAAAATTACGTACACGTTTCATAATTTTCTAAAACCGCATAAAACCGAAGCAATGAATTAAAATAAACCTAAAATCACATAAAAAAAAGTTTATGAAAATTCAGGAAAATAAGAATGCCTGTTTGTTTTAAAGCTTTATTCATTTAATTTTATTCAAAAGTAACAATTTTTTTTTTTTTTTTTTTTTTTACATTTTGTCATCAGAATTATCATCACTATTAGACAACATTTGGCAACGTTTGCGAACTGGTGCAAAATCACTTTTATCACCAGAAGAGATAGTCAGCGCATCAGATCTGTATGGTAAAGACAATGGTTCTTCACAAACAGAATTAGCTTCACCATCGTTCTGTGCTGATTTTTTTCTTCTGACAATGTAATCAGTGATTAAACTTTGTGATGATGATTTCATTAATTTTTTATACAACTCGCGATATCCAGACATACAGTTCTTCAGCTCACGTTTGAATTTAATTGATGTTTAATTAATTATTAATTAATGAATCAGGTAAATTAACAATTATTAATTAATACATTACAAAATAACCAAGGTATTCCATGAAAATTTCAGGATTTGTGAAGTGTTCCGTAGTAGGAAAAGTTTGGGAAACGCTGGATTACCCTATTATTGGAATGGATTCTCCTTCTGCTGACATGCACAGAAGTGTCAAAAAGTCTCATATCTGTGGGAGTACTATACATAAGTTTTGAAGTTATTATTATTATTATTATTATTAAACAAGACCTCATGGAGTCAAAGACTCATCTAGGAGGTCCTTTTATCTCACACACATCTCATCATACCGGGTCTTAAACACATTCAAACTCCTTGCAGACACCACACTCTCAGGCAAGGCATTCCAATCATTCACAACTCTGCACGAAAAAAACCTGCCTCTCACTCCCGGATTTGAAGTTATGCACCGCATAACTTCAAATCCGCATAAAGAGAGACCTGAGTGTGTGTGTGTGTGTGTGTGTATATATGTATATCAACATTCCAGCCCAAATGCATGCAAAGCACACTAAGATTCGCACAATGTCAGCAAGAGCAGCTTTCAGCTTATAGAGCCACATGATGTATTTGTGTCAGAAAAGGCTGAGATAAATGTTAGTCCAAGAAAAAAGTGTGTGAGAGAGAGAGAATCTGACCTTGTCTGAAGAATTATTATTACAAGTTTTTTTAATGAAACAAGACAGGATTTGAATTATATTTTTAGATGCAATAAAACTGACTCAGTTTTCCTCTTACTGGAAGATGACATGATGACCAATAGCTACCACCAATTTGGAAGATTTGAGTGCTATCAGGGTTTGCTAAACAAGAAGCAAATTATACACTTTATATTATATAAATGATATATAATCAAAGTATGTTTATAACTTATAGTAAATTTATACATGTCAGAACTTACTTTCCAGAGCATCCAAGCCCATGCTTTATGGGGAGGAGAAAGGTTATCATTTAAGGTGGCTTCCATCCATGTTATTCCTCCATCAACAGATACATCTACTCTGATAATTTTTTGGCCTCCACCACTCCAAGCATAACCTGACACTGGTATGCAATTATTTTCTATTTTTACTTCATCACCTGAAGAAGGATTACAAATGGCAGAAGTAACAGGCAATTCTTGGATTGCAGGTGAACGATCAAAATCAACATTATCCCAAGTTATATTTGGACAAAATCCTGAAGAGAAATATGTTTTTCTCTTTAGTAGATTACAAAAATTATTACTTAAATTATTATAATTATATATAATTATTTCATAAATACAGGGTGTCCACAAATGATTACCCTGATTTCAACTGGCTATAATATTTTAACAATGAAATTAACTGAATAAATTTTGTTGCAGGTAAACTTGGGCACTCATAAAGTTTCCATACTGGTATCTTCAGTATACTGCTTTTTCCACCAGGAGCGCTGCTGCTGATTTTCTTTAAAAATGGCCTCAGTACAGGAAAAAGTCCAATGCGTTCTGTGGCTAGCAGAAACAAAATCTCCAGTTACAGTGCAGCGAATGTTTAGGGCACAGCATGGAAAGAACTCACCTGATGTCAAGCTCATTAAGTCATGGAAGACAAAGTTTTTAGAAACAGGTTCCGTTCACTAGAGTACAAGCAGTGGCAGACCATCGGTTTCTGAGGAGACAGTTGAGGCAGTTCAAACTGCCTTCACCCAGTCACCGCAGAAGTCAATCAGAAGAGCTTCACTAGAACTTTAAATGCCAAGGAGTACAGTCCACAAAGTGGTACGCAAACATTTGAAATTATTTGCATACAAAGTCCAAATGGTCCAGGAGATAAAGCCAGATGATCGTCCAAGGCATGAAGAATTTGCTAACCTCATTTTGAACCGCATCGATGAAGATAATGATTTTTTGCAGCGTGTTTGTTTCTCTGATAAGGCAACATTTCACATTTCACTGGAGTAGTCAACAGACACAACGTAAGGATCTGGGAATCTGAAAACCCACATGCCATAAGAGAAGACATTCGAGCTAGTCCAAAACTCAATGTGTGGTGTGGATTAATGCATGATTGGCCCTTTCTTCTTTCTTGAAAATGAAATTAATGGAAATGCGTACTTAGACCTGCTCAATAATTATGCCATTCCCCAGCTACAGGAGATGCAACCAAATGTTATCTTTCAACAGGATGGAACCTCTCCTATTGGTCTCGTGATGTTCGTACTCATCTTAATTGAGAATTCCCGAATTGCTGGATTGACAGAGATGGTCTAATCTCATGGCCCCTGAGATCACCAAAAATTATGCCCCTAGACTTTTTTGGGGAGGGATATGTTAAGGATCTTATTTATGCAACACCAGTTCCAGACTTTGTGACCTTGCGACAGTGCATCAGAAATGCAGTTGAAGGAGTCACACAACAAATGTTGGAGAATGTGTGGCATGTTATTGATTGCCGCTTGGATATTTTATGTGTTACTGGCGGTGCACATGCTGAAGTTGTTCATTGAAGTCTAACTTTGTGTTCCATTTCAAGTATCCACTGAAGAGTTATAATATATTATAATCAGGGTAAACATTTGTGGACACCCTGTATAATTAGAAGAGAAAGGATGTAATCAGCAAAAACATTTCGGTAGAAAGGATATAGTTAATTCCTTAACTATATCCTTAGGAAATTTGTAACTTTTGGCAAAAATGTATTGCAATTTACTTTGTACATAATTTATAACACACTTTTTTGTGTAATATAATTTACTAGTATGCTGGAAATAAATTTATGTCCACATTTGGCTGTAGTCATGAAAATTTTTTCACATAGAGGTAAAAATATAGTTCATCCTTAGCTTTTGGACACAAGTGTACTTGAACAGGTTTGGTGTTAGGTGCTTGAGAAATTACTGCTCTTTGAAAGAGTGAATGCTTACAGTCAAGAAAACTAGATGTCTGAGTACAGTGCTTAGAGAAAACTTTGTAGAGAGACATTTCAATATGGAATATGTCCACTCCAAACCGCGATGCAGCTCTCACAATGTCATACTATGGTTAGCATCAATTGATTCTGGAGTTCTTGAGGCAAACTGGCTCACTTCTCCTTCAGAGCAAGGATAAAGCCAGTGTCTCCCTATTGTTCCCTAAACATGCTCTATGGTATAAAATGAATTCTTTGCTTACAGCACCACTATGGAAAAATTGAACATAATGTTGAAGAACTTTGTTGCAATATCATTCACCAGTCATAGTCCCTTTTTCCAGCACTTGTAGCTTGGTACATCCATTAAGCATATTGTCTCCCCACACCATGACCCCAGAACTGCAGTATCTATCCCTTTCAAGAACATTCTTGCAATGGTAAGCATTACCACTTCATGGCAGATCAAATGTCATCTCAAATCAGAAGATAGACTACACGATTCCTGCCTGTAAAGAGTACATTTGGCCATGTATCTTGTCCAAATTTTATGGATACAACACCACCAAAAACATGCCTATGATTTGCTGTGGATAAAGGAATGCAGACTACGGGTCTTCAGGCATATACGCCTACTTGTCACAGGATGTCTTGACATAGTTTATAAAGATATATGTATATATGTGCTTGAATGGATCTGACTTGCAAGCTGTGGTGTGTGGTGCATCGATTACATTTTGCTGTTATAGCCAAAAATCTGTCTTCATGCTCCATTGCAGAGCAAGGGCAACCTCTTAGCAAACATCTGGAACACATTTCACTGGTTTGAAACACTGACTAGAGCCTGGATACAACACTATATGAAATTCCACTCTCTCTGGCAATATCAGTAATTCTGCAGCCTTCTTCAAACTTTCCAATAATTCTTCCCCATGCAAAATCATCTAGATGATGTCTTTGAGATATTACAAAACATCCAAGTTTGCAACTTTATTCCTTCACGAAAGGAGCTTCCTTCAATCACAATTTGCTTAGCTCAGCCTTTTGCCTTTTATCCTGTTGCATGCTATTACATTACCCCTTTGTGCATGATTCAAAAATTGAATGTGTACTGGCTTTCTACTCAAAATCATCAATTATACAAATTTCCACAAACTGATTCATCTGAATCTGTGACTGTAATCTTCAGAAATAGTGTTCACCCTTAGGATTTGGACACTAGTGTATAATCCATCCTGCAAGAATAACTTCCTTTGACCTTCAATCTCGCTCCATGCAATTAACATACTGCACAGTGTACCGACTAGTATTAACAATCTCAGGTCTCTTCTGTCATATCTTTTTCGTATCTTCCTTCATACCATACTTGTATCCTTTCACCTTAATTCATTCTGATCAACATAGTCATATATCCCACTTATTCTACTTATCTATATATAGTCTCAGTCATGTCATGAATCTTCTCTCCCAGAAAACATACTTTCACTGCTTATTTATCCAGCATGCTCCTTGCTATGGAATCATATATAATACCATATATTTTTTGTTGTTGTTCCTGCTCTCTAGAATCTTTCTTTACTGCTGCATGTGTTTAATTTTCTTTCTATCATTTCCTCAATTACTTCAAATTTTCCAACATTGTGCCATAATCCCCCCCCCCTCCATTTCTTTCATATCACCTTTCTCACACCACTCTTACTGTATTTCTCATATTTCTCCTAGCATGCATCACTAGCTAGAAAGCCATCTCATTTGTTTACACCTCTCATTCTCCTAATTAGTATACATTTCTGGCATATCCTAGCACCATCTTTTCCCATAAACTACTCGCATTTGCCACTGAATACATTTCACACACACAACGTTTTTGAAATTTGTATTAACTTTTCATGTTGAATTCAAATGAAGAATTCAATGCCTTCATTGTTATATACACATTCATACACTTTATCAATATACAGTACATAATACATCAATAAATAACTATAAAACAGACACTCAATTTCACATACAATTAAATAAAAGTCCAGTCATTCTAGGCTAAATGTTAAAAAACATCTCGGCAGCAACTATGAACAGTGTTACTAACAATGCTCACAATACCCCATAACTTTTAGGCTGTGTAGCTGAGTTATTGCATGGACAACAACAAAATATGACAAACAACATTAATGACAAGAGCGGGACATGACTAAAGATATTAAACAAGCCAGATGCATACCCTGCAGATTAAATGGGAATGACATTTCATCATAATTATATACATTACGTGTTAGTGATTCAGAGTTAAGTTCTCAGGTGGCTGATCATAACAAAAAATGCTTAGTCAATTTAGGTCACCTTTGTAATCTTTCCTTTGCCAATGACTGGGGCTCTCTTCACTGCTGGCTATGATTTTTGCTAACCATTTTACATTGCGTGCACCTACTACCCCAGGAATAATCACACGTATTGGATATCCATGATCTCTTGGAAGCTCTTGGCCATTCATCTCATATGCCAAAATAATATCAGCATTGGGATCAAATGCCTAAAACATATTAAAATAATAAAACATTATTAAAATTAATTTTTTTTTCATTATGGGAATATTATCTAATCTTCTAACTTATGAGTACCCCAGGCAGTGAAGGATACTCTACTTTGTGAAATTATGATGATACATTATCTACAAGATACAACTAAACAGTTACAATAGTAAAGTTTAAAATTATGGAAAAATTATATAAATAAAATAATTTAGATAGTCATTATAGTTGAATATATTTGAAGATTCCTGTTATATATATATATATATATATATATATATATATATATATATATAGATAGATAGATAGATAGATATATAATAAGAGATATAAAAGGAAAGTAAAACTCATATTATCATCATTAATCAGGAATAATGAGACATAGTGAAAGGTCCCCCAGTAACTATTACTATACTAATCATACTGCAACTTTAATTTCTACTCACTGTCTCTATATTCATCATCATCATCATCAAATTCCTGCCATGTACCCTCAAGGGGTGTACAGGATATGATAGTACTACATTGAAAAAATTACATCATTATTAATTTCCTATCTACAATTTTCCTCCAAATCAGTCTGTTACTTGTCAAGACTGCAACATTATCAGATCTTATATTTCTATCGTCTAAAGCACTTTGTATCGTATCAATCCACCTATATCTTGGCCTTCCTCTGGGTCGTTTTGCTGCCACCCTGGCAAAGAACACTTGTTTTGCTAATCTTTCCTCGCCCATTCTATTTAAGTGACCATACCACCTGAGATTAGCTCTGCTAACGCATTCCTGGATGCTGACAATGTCAAGTTCTTTCCTAATATCCTCGTTTTTAATATGATATTGCCATTGATGCCATCTGTTCACGCCTATAATCTTTCTCAGGACTCTCATATCTGTGGTCTCTAGTCTTTGGTCAAGTGTTTTACTTCTGACCCAGCACTCAGATCCATAAGTTAAAACTGGTTTGAACAGTGTCTTGTATACAGCTAATTTAGTGTTCCGACTTATTTCTCTCTTATTCCATATGAATTTATTCAATTGACTTCCCACCATACCAGCTTTACTGATTCTGTTGTCTATTTCTATATTTAATTTACCATCTTCAGTAAAAATCGTGCCTAAATAGCTGAAATGTTTAACTTGTTCCACAGGTTCTCCATTCACAACACAGTTGACATTTTCAATGATTCTGCCTATTTTCATTGTCTTTGTCTTTTTATTGCTGACCTTCATACCATATCTATTACAACAGCTATTCGATTTAGTCAGAGAATCTTGCAGACTTGTAGCAGATTTATTTAGAAGTATAACATCATCCGCATAAAGCAAAGAGCTGACATTAACATCTCCAATTTTGATATCAGGTTTAATACCACTTTCCTTCATAATGTGATCCATATAGATAATGAATAACAGAGGGGATAATGTACATCCTTGTCTCACACCAGATTTAACATTAAACCATCTTCCTGTACTTCCTTCAATTCTAACTGCTGACTTACAACTCAAATAAAGACTAAGTATTGCTTGATATAATGCCCCATTGACACCATATAACTGCAGCGTATTGAATAGCTTCTCTCTTGGCACCTTATCATATGCCTTTTCCAAATCGACAAAGCTTAAATACGGATCTTTGTTATATTCCCATGCTTTCTCGACTATTTGTCGTAAAGTGAAGATCTGATCCTGACAGCCTCTATTTGGCCTGAATCCAGCTTGTTCTTCACCAAGCTTTTCTTCCACAATTCTTCTCAACCGTTTCTCAAGTATATTTGCATAGATCTTGCCAGGAACACTCAGTAGGGAAATACCTCTGTAATTCTCACATGCGGTTTTATTTCCCTTTTTATATATGGGTACTATGAGAGCTCTACTCCAATCATCGGGAATTTGTCCCTCTGTCCAGGCTTTCTGAACTATGCAGTGCAGCCACTGTAATACTCTTATACCACCATACTTCAGCATTTCTGGTCGAATATCATCTACTCCTGCTGCCTTTCCACATTTCAAGCCTTTGATGGCTTTTTCTACTTCAAGTATGGATATGTATTCCTGACTCCATGCCTGGTCAGTGTTTTTTACCACTGTGCTGTCATCACTGCTTGTTTCATTTAGCAGTTTTTCAAAGTAATTACTCCATACTTCAAGGATATCTTTTTCTCCCGTTTTCATGTCACCTTTATCATCTCTAATTCCTTTTACAGCACTCTTTCCTCCATTTCTGAGCTTCTTCAACAACCTCCAGAATATCTTGCCACCTTCTTGATATTTATTTTCTATATTCTTGCCAAAGTCCTCCCATGACTTTTGTTTAGCTAGTTTTACACAGTGTTTAGCATTCTTGCATTTGTCTCTATATTCTCTAAGAGCACAAGCTGACTTATTTGCCAGGAACTTTTGGTATGCTTTCTTCTTTTCCTTCACTGCCTCTTTAACTTCCCGTGTCCACCAGGGAGTTCTGATTTTTTTATCCTTACAAACAACCTCACCACATGCCTCTCTGGCAGAATCAATCAATGTTTTCTTCAGAGTTTGCCACTGAATTTCCAAGGTTTGATTCCTGTTCTCAAACTCTTTCATTTTTTCTTCAATAATCTTTGTGTATTTTAGTCTAAAGTTCACATCTGAGAGCTGCTCAACTTTTATTCGCTTTAAAACTTTCTTACATGTTATTCTTTTCAATATGAAATTCAATTTTATCCTGCTCAAGACTAAATAGTGATCACTTCCAATTTCAAATCCTCTGTACACTCTGGTGTCCTGCACCAGGGAGAAAATATCACTATCAACAATAACATAGTCAATGAGACTTTTCTTATTCCTAGCCTCTTCTCTCCATGTGAATTTGTGCACATTTTTATGTTGGAACATGGTGTTAGTAATGACCAGTCCATGTCCTGAGCAGAAATCCAACAGATATTTGCCATTATTATTAGCTTTGCTCTTTTCTCCAAATTTTCCCAAAATATTTTTGTATGTCTCACAATCATTTCCTACTCTGCTATTTAGATCCCCAACAAGGACCAACTTTTCATTTTTCATTGTATCAGTTGCTTTTTCTAAAGCCTCAAAAAATTCCTCCACTTCTACCTTAGTAGAACCTTCTGTGGGACCATAGGCACAAATAAGTCTCATTGTCCAGTTCCCCATTCTCATATTTGCCCACATTACTCTACTTGAGACTGCCTGCCATTCAAGAAGATTAGCCTCGTATTTTGTGTTGAATACTATGGCTACTCCTTCTTTTCCTTGATTGTCATTGCCTGAATATAACATTTTGTATTTATTGCTCAGAAAGAGCTCACCAGTTTTGGTCTTTTTTGTTTCAGTCACCCCTATTATGTCGATCTGGTACTTATCTAATTCCTCAGCTAGCTCCATTTCTTTGCCATTCCGGCTTCTTACGTTGATAGTACCGATCTTTAACTCTGGTGATGTTGAGTTGGGGTTTATTTTCAGATTTGTTCCAGTAGCTGACTTTTCGCTGTTCGCCCTGGTTCCCTGGCGAAAACAACGGGGGCCTTGTTTAACCGGGCGACGCCCCAGCCGGCATGAAATTTTGTCGTGTTGTACCATCATTCTATATTTTGGTTTAACCAATAAGAATACAATTTGGTCGGCTAAATCCCAAATTGCCAGCCCATCCTCGTCCGTTCAGTATCCAAGTAGATACCCAACAGGGTGCACCACGAGAAGGTGAGGATTGGACATTAGGTCAGAAGCCCTGGTCGGTTCTCCGCATTCCTTTAAAGGCTATGTGGAGGTCTCCTCTCAGTTATACAGCTTTGACCCTTAAGCACCCCTCTCCATATTCTCTTTAATAATGCACTTCACTCATCTATCACTCTTTAAGTAAGAAATATAATTCTTACTCTCCTGTTCTTTGCTCTATTATACAACTTCTATGAATGGCCTAGAAAGTTAGTTTTTTGTCCTATAAATTAAAGATACCAAGACTTTATATACTTGGTTTAATCCATTATCTAAGAGATATAAAAGGAAAGTAAAACTCATATTATTATCATTAATCAGGAATAATGAGTCATAATGAAAGGTCCCCAGTAACTATTACTATACTAATCATACTGCACCTTTAATTTGTCTTCACTGTCTCTATATTTATATTCTCTTTAATAATGCACTTCACTCATCTATCACTCTTTAAGCAAGAAATATAATTCTTACTCTCCTGTTCATTGCTCTATTATACAACTTCTATGAATGGCCTAGAAAGTTAGTTTTTGTCCTATAAATTAAAGACACCAAGACTTTATATACTTGATTTAATCCATTATCTAAGTGTAAGCAAACAAAGTTTGTGCCTGAAGTATTTTCAGGACTCGCGCAACTCGTGGTAAAGGTGGTATGACTTCACATCACTTGCCTTAGTATTCCCATAATGCAAAGCATATCTCCTTTCGGACATGTATAATGCTAATCCAGAGTAATTTAATAATAACGTGTGACACCTTTTGGCAACTTGTATGTGAAAATATGACTTCTGCATTACTTCAATCTTAGTATCACCTCTGGGTCTGGGTCACATTGAAGAGACCTCAATAAAGGTTGAAACCTGCCTGGGTAGTGATCCTTCCCTTAATGCATACCATTATACATGTCCAAAAGAAGATGTACTTTACATTATGGGATACTAAGGCAAGTTATGTGAAATCAATACCACCTTTACCACGAGTTGCCCCAAGTGTAAGCAAATTTTGTTTGCTTACACTTGGATAATGGATTAAACCAAGTATATAAAGTCTTGGTATTATTAATTTATAGCATAACCAAGTGAAAAAAACTTCCAACGATTAGTTTTTGTCCCCTTCTTCCACTCTATGAATAATTCTCTCTGCATTTGTCTCCTAAACTCCTCACCAAATTATATGTTTCTACCCTTCCATCACATATCCTCCTTTATCTACAAGGCTCTGTTAAACCTATTCTCCTCATCACCAGGAAAACAGGTGAGCAAATCTGTGCAGAGAAGTTCAGATATTAATATTATCTGATCAGTGCTTAAATACAGAAGAACCTCTTTTTGAATGACCGGTATGAAAGTAATAATGATATCAAGGTAATATTACTTTCATATTAGTCATTCAGTTCTTGTTCAAAATTGTGCAGACTTTATTTTATTTACTATTTTCTCATAAAATATTCTTTTTAACTTTCTCAATTATTGTATATACTTTTAAATCTTAGTTTATTTTAGATTTCATTAAATTTTTATATCTTGAATTTTTATTCTAATCTAAACAAGTGAAAAAAACTTTCTACAAATATAGGGCTCTGATCTAGAGTATTTTAATAATAAGGTACTACACCTTTTTACTACTTGTATATGAGTTCTGCATTAATTCAACCTTGGCATCTCTTCTGGGTCTGGTTTTCACTGATGAATCCTCAATAAAGATCAAAATCAGTATGGGCAACAACTCCTCCGATACTACATTGTATGGGAGGAGTTGTTGCCTTTCAGAATTGTACATTGCAATATACAATTCTGAAAGGAAGTGTGCTTTCCACTATGGGATACTAAGGCAACTGATATGAAGTCATCAGCCTCTATATGCAAGTAACCTAGTCATGAAGACACTTCACACGCAAACATTGTTTGTTTCTACTTGGATAAAGAATTAAACAGGAATATGATTTTCTTGGCAAGTTTAATTTAATTTCTAACCAATTGAAAAAAATATTCCTTATCATCAGTCCAGACATTCTGAAAATAGATTACTCACTTTTCTAAGGCTATATGTTGTATTTTTACATTCTCTTTTGTTTCTTTATTTGTGAATGATATTATTTTATAGGTCTGAGTTTGAATAAGGGGTTATTTATTGGAAGTATTTCCACTTGGTTATACTATAAATTAAAGATACCAAAAACTTATATACTTGGTTTAATCCTTTATCCAAGTGTAAGCAAACAAGTTTGCACCTGCCTGAACTATTTTCAGGACTGAGGCAACTCGTATAAAGAAGCTAATGACTTCACCACATTTCCCTTAGTATCCCATAATGCAAAACACATCTCCTTGCAGACTTGTATAATGCTATGCATTATGGGAAGGGTAACTACTCAGACTAGTTTTGACCTTTATTGAAACTCTGGATTAGAGAAAGTTGTTGGAAGTATGAAAAAACTTCCAACAACTTTCTCTGATCCAGAAGTATACACTACTTGTATATGAAAATATGACCTTCTACGTTACTTCAACCTTAGTATCACCTCTGAGTCTGGCTTCCACTGATGAGACCTCCATAAAGGTCGAAATCAGTCTGGGTAGTGACCCTTCCCATAATGCATAGCATTATACATGTCTGCAAGAAGATGTGCTTTGCATTATGGGATATTAAGGAAAGTGATGTGAAGTCATTAGCTTCTTTATACGAGTTGCCTCAGTCCTGAAAATAGTTCAGGCACAAACTTGTTTGCTTAAACTTGGATAAAGGATTAAACCAAGTATATAATTTCTTGGTATCTTTAATTTAAAGTGGTTGCTTAAGGATCAAAGCTAGATAACCTGGAGGAGATCACATAACCTTTAAGGAATGCAGAGCACTGACTAGGGCTTTAGAGCTTCAGACCTAACAGGACTCCAGAAATCCACTCATGACAGGTATTAGAGAAAAGTAGCAAGTGAATTTTCAGCTTCATTCGAAATGCATTCAGAATATATTATTTTCTTCACATAGTTTACACTTCTTTTTTTCATTTTTAAAACATCTCATTAATCAATATATTTGATCATGGATGGCTGCCAATGTAAAAGAGGCTATTAGAAAACAAAAAAGAAATGATGCCTGGAGAGAAACTGGATGAATGCTTCATCATGATAATGCACCTGCACACACATTAATACTAATCCATCAATTTTTGGCAAAACACAAAACAATGGTTCTGCTTACTCGTCTGGCCTTGCACCAATGAACTCTTTTTGATTTTCCAAATTAAAATTGATGTTGAAAGGCCGACATTTTGAGTAGGTTGACTCGATAAAGAAAAAATCACTAGCAGAACTGTGAAATATACCAAAAGATGTGCTCCAGAAATGTTTCAAAGGATGGAAGAAACACTGGCGACAAAGTGGAGGAGAGTACTTTGAAGGTGACAAGGCCGAACAGCTTCTAAGTTAGACAGGAAAATTTTTGTTTAAAAAGTTTTGGAATTTTTTGGATTTACCGAGAAGGCGAGGTCAGAGTTGGATGCATCTGCGGTGGAAGAGAAGATAAGTTTTCATCCAGTTTATAGTTTTTATTAGTATAATTAAATATAGTTTACACTCGAAGTATCGCTTAAGTAAATTAGCTTACATTACAGTGTATAACATAGTATTTAGCGTTTAGTTGTAGTAATATTTAGTATTTACCATTTAGTTGTAGTAGTTCCTTGGTACTAAGTTAATGATGGCGGTAGCCGAAGCTCCAATTACAAATGCCGTGTCAGCAAGTCCTTCACCATTCAAAGACTCTATTTTGCGTAACATAATACAGGATTTTGTGGCATGTATGTGTCCCAGCAGTTGGATATGTAACCGACAAGAATCTCGAGAGAGACGAGTAGTGTGATAGGTGAAAATAATGAGTGAAATATGAATGAAAAAATAAGAGTGGGGAGTGTCTTGAATGATTGTGAAGTTTTTGGAGATGGTCTTGAATTGGAGGATGAATGGCGAGTAAGAGACTAACTTGCACAGAGAGAGAGAGAGATGAGTTGAAAGAGGAGGTAGAATGTCTTGGGAATGAGATAAGAAATATGAAAGAGGAGATTAGGTGAATGGAAGAGATGAATGCAATGAATCAGAGGAGGAGCGAGAGAGAGAAATGGGAATGATAGAAGAGAAGAGAATAGGCACAGTAAGAGAGAGAGGGAATGATAGAAGAGGAGAGAATAGGAGCAGTTGAAGAGAGGGAATGAGAGAGGTTGGGGTATGGCAATGATAGAAGAGGAGAGAATAGAAACAGTAGAAGAGAGGGAATGAGAGAGTTATGGGAATGATAGAAGAGGAGAGAATGGAAACAGTAAGAGAGAGGAAATGGGAAGAATACGATGGAATGCTGGAACCAGTGATAGAGTGATGCCAGGACAGCAGGTAATTAGGGGAACACACAGAGAACGGGTTAGAGGAGAAAGAGCGAGGGATGCAGGGTGAGCAGTCAAGGAACAGAGTGGTAAAAGGTGTGATGTATGGAGACTCAATGATTCGTGGCGTGCAAGATAGGATGCCAGAGGAGTGTTTGCCTAGAGCATAGGTTCACAAACTTTTTCGGGCCACTGCCCACTTTGCAAGACATAAATTTTGTAACGCCCCCCCCATTATAAGTTTTCTGCATTTTGTCCAAATAATAATAAATAATAATTAATAAATAAAATAATTACACAAGATATAAACAACAAACCTACAAAACATAACCACAGAAAACAGTATAATATATAAAAGTGGTTTTATATATTTTATATACATTTTGAAATGAAATATAACGAATATATTTGCTACTGTAAACATAACCTATTATACACACATATATACACAGGCTCTATTTTCTCATTGACATAGAAAATTGACATCTATTTCTATCTGACATAGAAATTTTCAAATGAATAAATAATTGAAATGTTGTTGTTGTTGTCTTGTCCTTTGAAGAGTCTTAGATGTTTCCATGTGCTCCTTGTACTGCTTTGGCTATGTCTGTGATTTTGTTTGTATAGAGCTGTTGTTCAGGATTAGGATCTATTTCTTGCAAGGCTGCTGTAATTGCTGGACAGGTAAAGATGCGAGTGGGTGTCAGTTCAGTATTGGGGCAGTTGTTGCAGTTTCTATATGTTCTCGTATCATCTGTATTGATCTTCATTCCTCTATAATGTCCTGTTCGTAGTCTTGCTATCGTGGTGGAGGTCCTTCTGTCAGCATTGATCTCGGGAATTTGATGTTGTATCACTGATTTCAATGGAATTAGTTTAGCTTTTGCTAGTGCATTGGCATCAGCAAGAGTTATCATATGAGTTTCTTGGTTGAGTTCTCTGGCCTCTTTTGCTAATTTATCAGCTGCTTCGTTGTGATCAATGCCTACATGAGCAGGAATCCATTGTAAAATGCAACTTTTACCTAAATACTTTAGTTGATTTAAGAGTTTATGGATGTCTTGTGTGAGCTTGGTATTGCCATTTTTGATTGCCTCCATAGCTGATCTTGAGTCACTGTAAATTATAATTCCTTCAGATTGTTGAGATGATGATAGATTTAAGTAGGCTTCTAGTGCTTTATTTATTGCGTAGAGTTCGCTGGTAAAATTGGAAGCGATTCTCCCAGATCCAACTTTTATTGAAAGTTTTTCACCTTTCGGGAGTAGAAGGAGAACACCAGCGCCTCCATTAATCATATTGGTGTCTGATGATCCATCGGTATAACAAATAACCTGTTTGGAGGATGAAAGAAGGTTGATGGTATTTAGGCCTTTTCTTTAAGCATTTCTTTTGGTTCTTTTTTTGTACAGAGTTTAGTAAGGATTAGATTTATGGAGGTATTTGAAGGTAAAGGACTGGAAAATAGAGGTTCTTTGTTTATGTGAACATTTAGCTGATCAAGACCTATTTCTTTCCTGATAGTGTCATCATATTGTAAAGTTGATGATCTGTGAAGTCTGCAATTTTGGTTCCAATGTTCATAAGTTTTTAGGGAGATATGATCACTTTGGTAGCTTCTGATATTATTTATGAATTTTATGGTGGCAAATTTTCGTCTGTCCTCCAGCAGGTCAAGCCCACATTCCTGTTGGGCTCTGATGTTGTTAGTGGATGAGACTGCACCAATGATAATCTTGGATGCTTTTGCTTGTATTTTGTCTAAAATAATTGAAATAGAAAATTGATAAAAAAATTGATCATGTAAGACGGCATAAGATAAATTAAAATGCAATATTTAAATTTTAAATGATTATCTAATCGCAAAATCACGAAAATAATGAATTTTTAAATATATATTATTCATTTCCTCTATAAAGAGCCACCGACTCCTAGACTGCCTGAACACCCCCAAATGCTTCTGATCCCATTATCCCCCCTAGAAGGCTTCAGTGCCCACTGAGGGGTGGTATCGCCCACTTTGGGAACCTATGACCTAGAGGAACGATATAAATTGTGGCTATGGCAATTAAGCGTGGCGAAAGGGTGAATGAAATGATTGTGATGGTGGGCACGAATGACTTGAGAGTCAGTGTAAATCAGGTGGCAAGAGATCTGAGATTCATGCTTGAGATTGTACAAAAGAAAACGCAGAGAGGAAAGTTAGTGCGTGTGTGTGTGTGTGTGTTACCCATGTATGATAATGATGAGTTGAGCAGATGAGCAGTAATAATGAACAGCATAATAGCCAGAATGTGTCAGAAGAGAGGATTGGAATATGTGGATGCTTGGAGGGTATTTGAGGACAGAAAGGAACTGTAGACTGCTTGCATTTGAATGAGGAAGGATGTACACATCTGGAGAGATTGCAGTTTTCTGAACGAATTGGTGTGTCAATGCAGGGGAAACTAGAATTCCCAAGGTGGATGGTAGCAGGGGTAGCCTCTTGTGGGAATGGGTGCTTGGGGGAAGGAGGACAACATAAGGTAACACTGAGTCCAGTGGGGATCTGTAGGGAATAATGACAGGTATAGAAGCAGTGAAATTTTTATGCTTTATACTAATGCCAGGTGTATCCGAAATAAAGGAGATGAAGTGGTGGTGCTGATAGCATCAGCCTGGCCAAAGATTATTGGGATCTCTGAGACATGGTTGACGTAAGATGATCTAATAACAGGAATAGAAGTAGCAGGGTACAGCATTTTTTGGCAGGATAGGAAGGGAAAACATGGTGGTGGAGTACTGCTTATGATAAGTGATCATTTATGTCCTCTAAGAGTGGAGGCTTTGGAAGGCAGTGACACTAATGGTTTTGAAAGCATATGGCGTAAAGTAGAGATGGACAAGACAGGATATTTAGTGGGGTGTTGCTACAAGCCAAGGAACACAGAGGGTGTGGAGCAGGAGATGTTTAGGCAGTTGAGCTTGGCAAGTACAAGAAGAATGATTGTTATGGGAGATTTTAACTACAGCAGTAGTTAAGGAAGAGAGAAAAAAAGTTGTAGGAAGAGGAAAATGCATGTAGTAATAAGGGAATGGAATTTCTAGAATTCTTGAGGGACAAAT
This sequence comes from Typopeltis vanoorti, assembly GCF_054136105.1. NCBI lineage: Eukaryota > Metazoa > Arthropoda > Arachnida > Uropygi > Thelyphonidae > Typopeltis > Typopeltis vanoorti. The sequence continues at coordinate 72,643,648 of NC_143553.1, read as the reverse complement.
GTCTTAGGAAACATGCAACAGAGGGAACAAGAGGTTCAAGAGTTTTGGATTTGATCATAGCATCAGAAGAGCTGATAATAACTCAGATGACATACCCCCCCCCACACACCCAGTTGGAGAGAGGTGGCCATGTGGTTTTGATTTGGAAGATGAATAGACATGCAGGAATATCAAAGAAAAGGGAACATATGTGGAATTATAAGGTGAGTGATTATGGAATTATAAGGTGAGTGATTATAATAGTGTTAGATATCAATTGGGGGCAGTTCCATGGAGAGTGGGATTGGAAAGCCAGGATATCATTAGTGCTTGGGAAATTGTGAAGAAATATTTGTTAGCAGCAATAGTAAGCTGTATTTCATGAGCGAAGAAGCAGATACAATTTGGTGTAAAGTGGATGACAAACGATACCAAACAGGAACTGAGGATAAAAAAGAGATTATGGAAGAGATATAAGGAGAGGGGTAGAAAGCAGATGCATGAAGAATATAAGACTCAGGCCAGAAGAGTGACTAGTATGGTGAAGAATGCAAAACTGGAATATGAGAAGAGATTGGCACTTAGATCCAGAGAAAATCCTAGGGAATTTTTTAGCTATGTGGCCAGTAGGAGGAGAAATGATTGTGGAAGAATAACATTGCAGGATAAAAATGGGAATAGAGTGACTGATGCAGAGGACATAACGGAGTTGTTCAATGAGCACTTTATTGCAGTATTTCATTCTGGAGAAGAAGGTTTTAATACTAGAGGGGTAGGGCAGGTTCAAGGTTTAGAGGTGCAAGAGGAGTGTGTTCCAAATACTGATTACTCTGAATGTCAGTAAAGCCGTGGGACCAGATGGTATTTCGCCATGAGTTCTGAGAGGAATGTGCTAAAGAACTAACAGCTCCTTTGACCTGGCTTTTCAATGAAAGGCTAGCTATGGGAAAGGTACCCAAGGAATGGAAGGAAGGTAAGATAGTGCCATTAAATAAGGGTGGTAGCTGACGAGGTGTCTAATTATAAGCCAATTTGCGTGTCTTCAGTACTTGTTAGTGAGGGATTATATACTGCGTTGGGCAGGTGAGGGTAATGTTTTTTGTGAGAATCAACATGGATTTGTTAAGGGGTGCTCTTGCTTTAGTAATATGATTGCCTTTTATAATAAAGTGACAAGAGCAGTTGATGAAGGCATACACTGCATTTTATTTTATTTTTTTTTTTTTTTTTTGATTTTGCAAAGCATTTGACAGGGTGGCACATGATAAGCTGATATTTAAGTTACAGCACATGGGTTTAGATGTCGTGTTAATCAACTGGATTCAGGATTGACTTTCTGATAGGTATCAGAGAATTGTGTGTGTATGGCGGTGCAATATCAAGGAACCAGAAGGTTAAAAGTGAGGTTCCACAGAGCTTAGTACTGGGACCTGTATTGTTTAACCTTTATATCTATGACATTGTCAATGGATTGCAAGGAGATATTCAGTTGTTTGCAGATGATGTGAAGCTGGGAAGGGTTATTAGTAATAGTGCAGATGTGGTAGCCCTGCAAGAGGATTTGAATAAACTAGACAGATGGGCAAATGAATGGGGCAAAGGGTCAGTTTAACGCAGCAAAATGTAAAGTCTTGAAGTTTGGGATACATCGATGGGAGGCTGCATACTCAATTGGAGGAGCTGTACTGAAGGAAGTAGGGGAGACAAGAGATCTCGGGGTGATGATTGATAGAAAACTGAAATTCAGGGAACATATTGCAAAGGTGGTGAAGGTAACCCAGAGGAGTGCTGCAATACAGAGGGGTGCTGATCTGCAGAGATAGAAGAGTTATTATTCTGTTGTATAAAACCCTGATCAGACCACACTTAGACTATTGTTCTAAAATTTGGTCCCCAGAATTTGAAGGGGATAAATTAACCTTGAAAAGAGTACAGCAATGGATAACAAAGATGGTTTCAGGACTGTACAATGTTAGTTATGAGGATTAGCTGAGGGAATGTGGACTTCAGAGTTTAGTGGAGAGAAGCAGAGGTGATATGATCTAGAATTTTAAACTGCCGAGAGGCAGTTACAGGGTGGACACTGGGGGAGTTCTTTCACTGCTGGAACAGCAGGAAGGAGCGATGACAAGAGGCTATTGCAAGAGGGTGAGGAGTGGTTTCTTTCTGTGGAGGGTGGTTGAACCGTGGAATGCATTACCTGATAGAGTGGTGAGAGCAAGAACGGTTAATGAGTTCAAGGAGTGGTGGTGTGATAGATTTTGTGTTTTCCTAGGAAAGCCCTCCCACAATGAGTCTCTTGACTCCATGGAGGCCTGAATAATAGTAATAATTTCCAAGGCAGATCTCATATATACAGAATGCCTGACATATGTAACAGACAATTTAGTATTTAAAAAAAATTAATGGTGCAGCAATGTAATTTCATTAACTAATGAAATTATGAAAAATAAGTTATTATAAACACAAAAATTACAGCTGGCACAATTTGATTAAATACTCTAGTACATCTATATATCTCATTCTTTCAACATTCTTTACCCTTAAGTTTGCAATTGTAATAGTATTTTTGTAAACTTCTTTTCACAGCTTATAAATGAATTAGCTTTGTGTAATTAAATACAGGCATATACCATTGATTTACCAACACCCTTGGTTCCAGAGCTTGACCAAACTTGCCATTTTGCTGGAGCAATAGAGATCACATAATAATAATTCATTGGTACACCTCCAATTCAATAATTATACTCTTCCCATATCTCTGAGGTACCATGAACTACTAGAAACTTATATATTAAATGTAAATTAAATGTGAATTATGTGATTAAATAAAATATGTTAGTATAAGTGATACAGTACAATATGGACTTATGCTTAATACCACCACCACACCACTTCTATGAACTGACCCATGCACCCACATAATGCCATATGTAGTGGCCAAATTAACTAGTCGGGTGGTCGCCAGAATTTCAAGTGTGCTCTTGTAATTTTATCCAGCCTAAGGGAAGTGCCACACTATCCATTGCCATAAAATTGGCGGTGTACCTGAAAATTTTGCATAATGAAAGGCTTTTTAATATGGTTATTTAAAAAAATAAATTATCTTGCAAAGATATATGTCAAAATGTGTGTGTCAAAAGCAAGTCTGGCTCCATAACAAGTGCTACCTACTTTCTTGTTGTTTGCGTGAATTTTATTATTTTTCTTCATAACATTCAGTTTTTTTAAAACATCACCTATAACAATATTTAAATAAAGCAGATTGATACTTTGGGTGAATAAATTTTTTTTTGTGACTAGTATACTTAAGTTTTATTTCTTGAGTCCTGAGACCTAATGTCCAATCCTAACCTTCAAGTGGTGCATCCAGATAGCAAGTATTCACTGAGTGCTGAACTACTAATGAAGATGAGATGGAAATTGGGACATAACCAACAAAAACTGTATTCTCTGTTGGCATAAAGTAGAAACAAACATGATGGGTACAACATAATGAAATTTCATACCAGCTGAAATATATGACTGTATATAAGAAATATCAAGAAAGGAGAAAACTTAGCCACTAGAACAAATTTAATGACAGGAGAATGGAAGATAGGCACTATCAACATAAGCAGCATCAACAGAAAAGAAGTTGAACTGGCAGAAGAATTAGAGAAGTACCATGTGGATATAATTAATGTTACTGAGGTGAAGATTAAGATAAGTGAGATCATGCTAAATAATAAATATAGGAAATTAAATTCAAGTAGCAGTAGCATTAAATTTAACACCAAACACAAATATAAACTTGACTAGCAGGTAATTTTATGTCGATTTATGTGGGCAGTTTCAAACTGAAGAACTGGATAATGAAACTTATTTTTGCCTATGGTCCAACACTGAAGATTCTAAGGAAGAAGTGGAGGAATTTTGTGATTCATTAAAAAGGCAAGTTGACATAAAGAAAATAAAAAGTTGGTCTTGTTCGAGATCTTAAGAACAAGTAGGAAATGAATCTCAGGTAGCATATAGAAATGTTTTGGGAAAATTAGGAAAAAAAGAATAAAGCTAATAATAATGGTAAGTACCTAATGGATTTCTGTTCAGGACACAGACTAGTCATCACTAACACCATGTTTCAACAAAAAGATATGCACAAATTCACACACAAGACACACAAAAAAAGAAAAGTATTATTGATTATATTAATCCTTCACTGATATCTTCACACTAGTTTACAATATAAGAACATATAAGGGATTTGAAATTGGGAGTGATTATCATTTAATTTAAGCAATAAAATGTTAATATATAAGAAGGTTTTAAAAAGAATTAAAGTTGAGCAGCTTTTACAGGTGAACTATAAACCTAACTATACAAATATTATTCAAGAAAAAATTACAGAATTCAAAATCAAGAATCAAACCTTGGAGTCCCAGTGGAAAATCTCTGAGAAAATACTGACTGATTCAACTAGGCAATCATGTAGTGAAGTTATCCAAAAAGATAGAAAAATCAGAACTCCATGGTGGATGCAAAAAGTTAAAGAGTCAGTCCTAGAAAAGAAAAAAAAAAAGCATATTAAAAGCAACTAGCAAGTAAATCATTAGATGTCCTAGGAGAATACACAAAAAATATAAGAAAGCAAAGCAACGTGTAAAAATAACTCAACAAAATTCATGGGAATACTTCAACATAGAAGAAAGAATATAGAAGAAAATATCAGGAAGGTGGTAAAATTGTGGAGACTGATGAAAAAATCTTAGAAATGGAGGAAAGAAAAACCAAGTTTTTTCTGCTACAGCAGCTAGATTAAGACCAAACAGAGGTTTTCAAGATCAGATTTTCATTTTACAAATAGTTGAGAATCATAGGAGTATAACAAAATTCTAATTTAAGTTTCGTAGATCTGAAAGACATATGACAAGGTGCCAAAAGAAAATCTGTTCAGAATTCTACAATTATTTTGGGTAAATGTAACATAATACATAGTGTATTTAAGTTAAATCAGTAGTCAGAATTGGAGGAAGTACAGGAAGGTGGTTTGATGTAAAATCATGTGTGAGAAAAGGGTGCACTATCTCTACTCTTATTCCTCATCTATGTGGATCACATTATGAAAGAAAGTGGCATTAAACAACTTGATATCAGAATTGGAGATATCAAACCTAGATTTATGAAGATAATGTACTCCTGAAGATGTGCAGTGCAAGTTTCTAGGATTATTTAACTCAATAACAGCTGTAACAAATTCGGTGTAAAAATTTGTTACAGCTGTTATTGATCTTTTTATAAAACTTGGCAGTGACATAGAAAACTTCAAATGCATTCTTAATATAATAAGTTAAATATTTCAGCCCTTTAGGCATAATTTTTATTAAAGATGACAAATTAAATATGGAAAATGACAGCAGAATAAGAGAGCTGGTATAGTGGGGAGCCAGCTCAATAAATTTATATGAAATAAGAGAGAAATTAGCCAAAACACTAAATTAGCAGTATAAGCAACAGCAGTATAAATAAAGGAAATGATCAAGGAGTAGAGACCAGAAATGAATTATGAGAAAAATTGGGTCAGTGAACAGATGGCATCAATGGCAGATATTAAAAATAAAGATGTTAGAAAGCAATTTGATACTGTTAGGATTCAGTAATATATAATCAGAGGTAATGTAAGGTGGTATGGTCACTTACACAGAATGGGAGAGGAAAAGTTAGCAAAATAGATGTTTAACCATGCTACCAGCCAAGACTCTATAGACGTCAAGGTTATCATGGATGCGAAGTGCATATTAAAATTGTAATAACCATTGATATTACATTGAAATATATGATGGATAAGAAGCGTATGAGGATGAGTATTGATCCATAATGGCCGGTAAGGTGGTTAATGCCAAGATGGCAGGAAAATAAATAAACAAAGAAAGACTAACGTCCTAGGTGAATTGATGCAGTTAGTAGTACATTTTTATTTATTTTTTTATATTGTCTGGAAATCCTGTTCTAGAGACCAAACATGCCGTTGTGGATTTCTTACTGACTTTTTTTATTGAATTTTTGAATCTTACCTTGAACGGAACATGGTGGTGGTACACACTGGGTCAAACAGATGAGTGTCATGAAAATTAAATGCGGTTAATGACTAATTTTTTTAAAATGTTTTGATGTCGTGATTGCAATATGTATGCATGGCAAAATGTGAAAAATGTATTGGTGGAGAGACGGAACAGGATACAAGAGAAAATATGGATTTGTAGAAAGTGTGATATTTTGTTAGACTATGAGTTAACAAAAGTGAAACAGACTGAATGAATGAAAGTTAGCGTAAATGAAAGAAACAAAACAAAAGATAGTGAGACTGAGAGAGTGAAAGAATGCAAGAATGAAGAAGCAAAAGTAAGTGATATGGGAGTAAAGAAGTATGAATGAGGAAACGGAAGTAAGGTGCAGCAGTAGCGAGACTATGGTAGTGACAGAGAGTAAAATTGCTGGAATGCAAGATTTGAAGAAAGAGTTATTCAAAATGAAAAATTAAATTAGGAATACATGGAATGATGTTAAATGTTTAGGAGAAACAAATGAAAGTTTGCAAAAGAATAGAATGAAAGAAAAATGGATAAAAGAGATGACGAATGATTCAAGAATAGCAGCATATGGAGATTCCGTTGTTAGAGGATTGGTTAATGAGAGAGTCCATAAGGTTTGCTATCCAGGAGGGAAAATGAGCAAGAGAATTAGTGATGGTAGTGGAGACAAATGATTTAAGTAAACATAAGTAGAATGTAAGGGTAGATATCAGTAGTTTATTGACGACAGTGAAAGATAACAGTACAGTGGGAAAGGTTCTCAGTGTGTTGCTGAGGTATGACAATGATGAGCTGGGATGGAGATCCAGAATTATGAAGGGTATGCTGATGAATGTATGGCATGTATTTGAACCAAAAATGGAATTATACAGACACGAGAAATTACATTTGAATGGCTTTGGAGTGAGTGAACTGGAGAAACTGTTGCTAGATGGAAGTGTAGTGTATGATGCAAGCAAGAGATCAGAAGAGGTGAAGTGAAAGATCAGGAGACTGGTAGTGTAGTGAATGTATGTATGAGGGAAGATCCACATAGAAATAGAACAGATCAGGATGTGAGCAGGATAGTTGAGACTGAGTGGATACACATGGTGAGCGATAATAAAGGTGATTAGGAAAGGTGGGAAAATCACAACCGACAAGTGGCTTAGGTAGGACTGGTTATAGACTTAGAAGTGGACTGTTGTGTTTATTTACAAATGCCAGGAGCATCAGAAATAAGAAAGATTAAATTGTTTCACTGATTGAGTTTATTTGCCCCCAAATCATAGGAATAAGTGAAACATGGATGAATGAAAATGATATCCTAACAAGAATAGCTTGAGGTCACTGGAAAGGTATGAGGTCAGATTAATGGAATGCCATCTGCAAAACCATTGGACAGGAAGAAGAGGAAGAGGAGAGAGAGTGATGATATAATTGACACATAACTTAATGAGGGTTTGCACAAGATTCAAACATAAGGAATTTATCATAGAGAGAAAGAGAAAGGAACAGAACATGAAGTTATCCCTGTTACTTTGTTTTGTTTGAGGATGAGGGAATGGAATGTATTTTGGATTGCCTGAAAGTATGGCAAGTACAGAAACAGTAAACAAGTTCAGAGAGAGAGAGAGATTTTAATGCCTTGAACTTGTTTGTGACATTGTGCATGATGGCAAGAACCTCCCATGTCTTTTATCTATTCATGATGATGATAATAATAATAATAACGATAACGAAGATATTTTTAGACTTTGTGTATCATGAGGAAAGAAAAATATATATTATGAACCTAATGAAAAATACAGTAGTCCTCCTTATCTGCTGGTTCACTTTCTGCAGTTTCAGTTACCTGTGATCAACCTCAGTCTGAAAATATTAAATGGAAAATTCTTGAAATAAACAATTCATAAGTTTTAAATTGTGTGCCATCCTGCTCTGTCCAGCCCAGGATAAGATTCATCACTTTGTCCAGCATACAGAGTATCCACACTATACTGTATAATGATACTACCTGCCTGTTTAGTCACTTAGTAGTCATCTCAGTTATCAGATTGACTGTCATGGTATCGCTGCACTTGTGTGTCCAAGTTACCCTATTTTACTTGAACATAAAAGATTAGTGATGCTGGCAATTTGGATATGCCAAAATGAAACCGTAAAGTATTTCCTTTAAGCAAAAAGATGAAAGTTCTCAACTTCATAAGGAAAGAAAAAAAATCATATGCTGAGGTTGCTAAGATTTCATTCACATAACTTTTATTACAGTCTCTCTCTATTTCTCTTGTCTGTCCTAGGACAGGTTTAGTCCCCCTCCTAATGAGGGGCTACTGGCGAATTAATGCAGCTGGTTCACCACTCCACTGCCGCATCCCCTAAGGGTGATGTACCAGTACCAGTGTGTGTGTTCATGGGGCCGGTTTGCCTGCTTGCAGGATGAAAAACCCTGCTGTCCACGCCCAAGATCGGCTAACTTGGCTATGGCTGAGGAAGATCCTTAAGCTTCTCATGTCGGCGACGGGAATCGAGCCCAGGACACTCCTTCCCCAGGCATATGGTTTGCGAAGCACATAGCCACTAGGCTAACTGTGGCTTTATTACAGTATATTGTTATAATTGTTCTATTTTATTAATAGTTATTGTTATCTCGTACTGTGCCTAATTTATCAATTAAACTTGATCATAGGTATGCATATATATATAGGAAAAAACATAGTATATATAGGGTTCGGTACTAGTACTATCTGCAGTTAGAGGTATCCACTGGGGATATTGGAGCTTATCCCCAGTAGATAAGGGGGGGGGGCAACTATAATGGTATGCTGTGATTAGCACATAAAAAAACACAAAAAGAGAGAGAGAGAGGGAGGGAGAAACAAAAATCATCTCACCTTATAAGCAGGAATTGAAGCTCCATAAGGGGCACCAGAGGGATCTGTATCCAAACCTTCAAACTGAATATGAGCAATAGAGGTATCTTCAGGGTTTATCTTAGCATATTTGAGCACATCCACAAGTCGAACACCAGTCCAAGTAGCATTTGATATTGCTGCTGCATCCCAGCTTAAACCCTTAACTTTTTTAACCTGATAACAGAACAAATAGACTGATTATTGGAATTCTAGTTAAAGTTCTACCTAAAAATAAGAGAGAAAAAAAAATAATCTTTTATCAAACAGTCTTGCACTATGACTTGATTAACAATAAAAACTGCTATCCATGCTGTTGTTGGTTGTTGTTAGCCTAAATGTCTCACAGAAGTGCAGAGGCCTCCCCCAACTTCTCCCACTCTCTCCTTTCCCAGGTCACTCTTGTTCATGTGACATCTAGCCATTTTTCAATGTCATCTCTACATCTTTTTCTCTGTCTTCCAGGTTTTCTGACTCCTTCTCTCGGCAGCCACTCTTGATCTCTTTGACCACCTATTATTTTGATATCTTGCCAATCCCATTTTGATTTCCTAGCTCTCCAAATGATGTATTTTTATTTTTGTTAGGTCTTTTAAGTCCTTGTTCCTTATTCTATCTAATCTGGATACTCCAAGTAAACTCATCTCCATTACTCTTTGGCAAACTTGGAGCTTTTTTTTTTTGTTCTGTGTATTGGTTAATAACCAAGTCTGAGAATCATAAATCCATGCTATCCATGCACTCTACATCAAATGAATGGTAGGATTAGCAAGCTGTTAAGAATTTCTAACTATTAATATTTCCATTGTTTTCTCATAGCAATGTCTGTAACAAAGTTATTTATCAAAAGAATGTTAGCAAGCAGTGGCACTTTTATAAAAATATGATAAGTGTCATAAAAGTTATATATACATCTTAAAAGTTAGGTGTATAATGTTTTAAGTTATTTCATCAAACTTGGACACATATTTGTTTATGTACTGTACACATAATTTTGTTCTGCTTCATTTTACCACTACAAGTAGTCCAATTGAAACCAAAACTGAAATGACTTAGAAAATTTAGCAGGATCCTTCATACCATTCATTAATTCCACCTAGCTCACATAGAATTATTAATATCAATTCATATTATTTTCCTAGATTATTCAATAAAAATGCACTAACTAAAACTGAATTGCAGGGACATCTTTGACTCTGCAGTCCATTGGTTAAAGAGAAAGAAAGAGAGCAGCCTTGCTATCACTTAAATACAAATTTTATTAAATTTGGGATAGCAAAGCTGCTCTCTTTCTCTCTCTCCAACCAATGAACTGTGGGGTCGAATCTCACTATAGATGTGGATATTTGTGAATTAGGTGGTAGATGAATTTCATGACCTGGTGTGAGACCACTGTCCCACTTGCAGGAGGCCTGAAGCGGCTTGAAAAAGTTCCCTGTTTAATCTCAAGAGTAGGGTTTCTGGACTAGATTAACTTTCAACTTATCTGTAGAACTAGCAATAAGTCGATCATACCACTCCTTGAAATTATCCACAGTCTGCACATTCACCACCCTCTCAGGCAATGCATTCTATGCTCCCACCACTCTCCATGCAAAAAAACTTACTTCTTACCCTTTTGCAACTTCCAGGAATGACCTTTTGTCCTTGTTCCTTTCCCTCATTCTACCATAGGAAAATTTTCCTCAGTGTTAACCACGCTACTCGGCAGGACGCATATACACATCCAGTTTATCATGGATGCGAAGTGCATATTAAAATTGTAATACCATTGAATTACATTGAAATATATGATGGATACGAAACGTATGAGGATGCGTATTTGATCCATAATCGCCGGTAAGGTTAATATGATAATAACCCTCCAACAGCTTAAATGTCTCAATCATATCCCCCCCCCCCCCCCCCGCTTTGTCTTCTATCCACCAAACTCTGCAGTCCACATGCCCTCAGTCTATCCTCATAATCAGCATTATACAGTCCTGACATAATTTTGGTTATCCATCTCTGCACCTGTCCAAGGTTACTTCATTCCTTTCAAATCCCAGTGACCAGATTTGAGCAGAGAAATCCAGTTGTGGTTTATTAAAGCTTTATACAATGGGACAAGCACATTTTTATCTTTCATGGTCAATGTTCTCCTCAAAATTGTCACAAATCTCTCAGATGTTTTCACAACCTTTACAATATGACCTTGGAACTTTAAATCTCTATCCACAATTACCCCAAGATCCCTTGCTTCCTACACTTCTTCCAGTATATCTCCATCAAGTGAGCATGAAGCATCCCATCTATCGATCCCAAAATTTAAAACCTTACATTTAGTTGCATTAAACTGACATCCACGTGTCTTTGCCCACCCTTCCAGCTTATTCAAATCCTCTTGAAGAGCCAAAACATCAGCACTATTACAAATAACCCTCCCAAGCTTAACATCATCTGCAAACAACTGAACATCTCCCTGTAGCCCTGTGACATTTTCATTCACATAAAGACTGAACAGCAATGGTCCCAGGACTGAACCCTGCAGAACTTCATTTGTAACCTTCATACTGCCTGATACTATACCCCCCCCCATCCCCATATACAACTCTCTGATATCTATTAGAGAGTGAATTACCAATCCAATCCACTAACCTGATATTCAAACCCATATGATGCAACTTAAAAATCAACTTGTTATGTGGCACCCTGTCAAATGCCTTGGGAAAATCCAAAAAAATTACAGCGTATGCCTTACCTTCATCCACTACTCTTGTTACTCTATTGTAAAAGGTAACCAGATTACCTTTTACAATAGAGTAACAAAGTGCCCTTTAACAAATCCATCCTGGCCTGCATAAATAATATTACCCTGATCTGCCCAATCCTGTATTATGAGTTCTTTACCAATTTTTCCAAAATCTTAACTACAGAAGAAATACAAACAAGCCTAGAATTTGATACCTCTATTCCACTACCACCCTTGCGCAATGGTTATTATGATCGAGTTACTACGATGGTACTATTTTAACTTTCCTTCCACTTCTGCAGGAACCTTCCCCATTGCAAGACTTTCATTAAACAGCCAGTTAATGATGCAGTCAGTGCCATAGCACATTCCCTTAAAACGCATAGTGCAATTTCATCTATTCCACATATAAGAGCCTAACAATAGCTCAAGTTCCAAGGGAATGGAACGAAGGTAAGATTTTTCCACTGCATAAAGGGTGATAAGGTTGTGGCTACAAATTATAGGCCAATATGTATATCTGGAGTTGTGGTAAAGGTACTAGAGAGAGATCAGTGAGAAATAGGATACTGAAATGGGTTGATAACAGCAGTATTCTCTGTGGTGATCAGCATGAGTTTGTTAAAGGGAGATCATGTTTTACTAACTTACTTATGTACTATAACAAGGTGAAAAAATAACTTGGACAGGGAAAATGCATATACAGTGGTGTACTTGGATTTTGCAAAAGCTTTTGAGACTGCCACATGAAAAACTGTTAAATAAACTGAAATAGATGGGATTGTATAACAGACTTCTGAGTTGGATCAGTGACTGGCTGTCAGATAGGTATCAAAAAGTTGTATATGTGTGTGTGGGGGGGGTGCAGTATCCCAAAAGAGGAAGGTCACTACTGGTGTTCTGCAGGGGTCAGTTTTGAGACTGCTGTTGTTCAATTTGCATATTAATGATATTGGGATAGGTTTAACTAGTGATATATAGCTGTTTGCAGATGATGCAAAATTGAGAACAGCAATGCAGAATTAAACAGATGTTATGGCCATACAGGAGTACTTGAATAGGCAGTTAAGTGGAACTATCAGTTCAATATTGCAAAGTGTAAGGTTTTGAAATCTGGTAAGCAGTAATGGGATGCAAATTATATGCTCGGTGGAGAAACTTTAAAGGAGGTAGATTAGATGAGAGATCTGGGAATGGTATGGTCAAAGACCTAAAATTCAGGTGCCACATTGCATAAGTTGCAAAGACATCACATCAGATAATAGCAATGAGGCAGAGGAACCTGACATGCAAAAACAAAGCGGTTACGATACCATTGTATAAGGCCTCGATCAGGCTTTATACAAAGGAGGGGGGGGGGGATATGATTGAGACATATAAGCTAGTCATGGATGTTATCAGGTTGACATAGAAGAGATTTTTCATAGAATGGGAGAGGAGTTGTAGAACGGTGTAGAACAAGAAGCTATTGCTGGAAATTGTCTAAGGAGTGTGTGAACAGGTTCTTTGCATGGAGAGTGATTGGTGAGTGGAATGCATTACCTGAGTGTGTTGTGAATGTAGACACATTGAATCAATTTAAGCCAGTTGGATGAGCATTATGTGCAATAGTGTGTATTTCCCACGATGAGTCTCTGAATCCATGGAGTTCAGATGTTAATAATAATAATAATTCTCACTCCGGGAATAAATTGTTATCCCTCTATGAATAAAGCCTGCAGTAACAGGATGGAACACTAATAATGTAATCATTAATGTGAGCTTAATAAAATTTAATTAATTTTAATTTTTTTAAATTTAACTATGTCATCTGCTTTGGTCACCCAATTTCTATCTCCACCCAGCAAGATAATCGTCCACTATTATTTTTCTTCCTATTCATCACGTAGTGAAAAAACTCCTTGGGATTCTCTTGGATTGCAGTGTCAGTTTCCTTTCATATTCTAATTTTTCTTTCTAATACTAGTCACTTTCCTAGCCTGAGTCCTATATTCCTCATGCAATTGTTCTCCACCTCTCTCTCTCTCTCTCTTTATATGCCTTCCATAATCTCTTTTTCTTCTGCAATTACCCTTTTGTCATCCATTTGACTCCAAATTGCTTTATCTTCTTCACTTGAGGTATACAATCTGTCTGAGCCCCTGTAGCTCAGTCAGTATAGATGAACCCCTTTGGTCAGAAAGAGCTTGGTTCAATTCCCAACTGTGACATGAGGAACTTTTATCTGATCTCTTTTGATGAAAGTTAGCCTGTTTCATATGGAGGTAGGGTTTTTTTTTTTTCATCCAAAAACTCAGGTTTTTCATCCCCCAGAACAGGCAAACCAGCCTCACGAACACACATGGATTACAGTCAGGAATACTAAGATGGTCGCTCCAGCCATAGTGCTGATTAGTCAGATATGCTGGTCCCAAGCCCAGATGAAAGGGGGGGGGGGGATTTGAGATGGATGGTGCTGTACCTCCCTGTAAAAGGGACTCACGGCTGTTATATCATCATACGAAATAAATAAATAAATACAATCTGTCATTGCTGTCAGCAAATTTTTCTCAAGTATCTCCCATGTACTAACAATCCCTTTTCCTTTAAATTCTTTCATCCATTGTACTGATGCAAGCTGGTTTCTAAGTCTATAATAGTCACCTCCCTTATAATTCCACATAATTTCCTTATGTTTTGATACCTCTACATGCCTATTTATCCTCTACATGGTCACTCTCACCAACTCTAAGATCAAGTTACTACAATATATAATTTTAACATGTTTTGTGTTTTCTTGCCAATGCAAATCATCTGATTGGAAAAAAAAAAAAGGAATGGTTGAAATATAAAGTTTATAATAACTACTGTAATAAATTCTGTTAAAGCTAAGTCAGTTTCCCTTCATTTACTAGATAGGTTAGCTGGGTTTCAGATGTTTTAATGCAAAGAAATTTGGTTTGGCAGATGCTATGCTAACTAGTAATAAAGCTGTATACTTCAGATGTCTCATACTGGTTGTACAAAATTATTAAAACAGAAATATTTTATATTTGGCATAATCTCAAGTAACAGAAATTTCAAATTTATGACACAAAAACAAACCTCCTATGAGTAAAACAAAATCAAACAAACAGAGAAATAAATAAATAAAAATAAACATAATAAATAAAATAAAAACAATTGAATCAAAGCAAGTAGTGTTGACCTTATTTAACAAGTTGACCTTATTTGGCCTAAAATCTATATCATAGATTTTAGGCCAAGTGACTTGTCTGGTCTCATGCCATCACTTTCTTGGTTTTCCAACTCTTCTGTTTCCATTTATTTTATACCTGTATAGTATATTGATTATAAACTAAAATTTCCAATTGCAGGAAAAGCACATACAGAGATTAAAAACAAAACAACAGCAAAAAAAGGCCATAAAAGCCATCTTTTTATTTAAAAAAAAAAAAAAAGAAATGATGTATTTATATCAATCCCACACAAGAAAGAACCTACAATATGTTTTTTTGAATAACCGGAAGGTGTATTCCTTCAGAAAAATTATGTGGGGAAGAATGCACAGAGGTAGATAACAAGAAGTTTGTTGATATATGTTTGGAGGCTAGACTGTAAATGGACGCTGACTAGCAGTTGTTAATAAGTTTACAGGCTTAAGGAAAAGTGAAGGAATGATTGCAGCCAGTTCATAGAGATTAAAATCACAAATGACCGTCAATGCAGTGAACAATTTTCAGACCTTTCTGATGCATAGGTGAAGTGTATGTAATCAGTAAATAATATCTTCCCATGCTCTATCGACGTCCAGCCCTTGGCTGGACGTCGATAGAGTATGGGAAGTGATCAAAGAGCATTTACAGGAGGTTATGGCTGATTGTATACCTAAGGTCCGAATAGTGAAACAAGGAGAGGTTAAATGGATGAATAACACCATTAACCTTG
The DNA here is from genome assembly GCF_054136105.1 of Typopeltis vanoorti. NCBI lineage: Eukaryota > Metazoa > Arthropoda > Arachnida > Uropygi > Thelyphonidae > Typopeltis > Typopeltis vanoorti. The sequence continues at coordinate 72,628,049 of NC_143553.1, read as the reverse complement.
AGATGCAAAAAAAGAAACAACTATGGAGGGAATTTAAAGAAAGGGATGACCTGCAGGCACACGAATGGTATAAAGTACAGGCCAGAAGGGTAACGAGTGTGGTAAAAACAGCAAAAGCGGATTATGAAAGGAAACTAGCTATGCAAGCAAAAGAGAATCCCAAACAGTTCTTTCAATATGCTGCAAGCAAGAAAAAAACTGTACATGGCAAAATGATTTTAAGGAATGACGATGGTAAAGAGTTCACTGAACCAGTCGATATAGTGGAGTTACTGAGCGCGCACTTTGCAAAAGTATATCATCAAGGTGGTGACGTTGAAAAAATGAAGGAACCATTAGTTTATATGGGAATTGTGATGAATGAAGTGGAGGTGAATAGTCTATTACAGAACCTTAATGTGAATACATCTGTGGGATTGGATGGTATACTGGCACGGGTCTTGCATGAAGCAGCTAATGAATTATCAGTGCCCTTGACCATGTTGTTTAATCTGAGTCTCAGGTCTGGCTTAGTCCCGAAGGCGTGGAAAGAGGGGAAAATAGTTTCACTGCATAAAGGAGGATCCAAGACTATGGTTGCAAATTACCGACCGATCAGCATATCAGGAGTCGTTGTCAAGGTCTTGGAGAAAGTAGTCAAGGAAAAAATACAGGAATGGATTGATGAAAATGAGATACTGTACAGAGGACAGCATGGCTTTGTGAAGGGTAGATCATGCCTCAGTAACTTGCTCAAGTTTTATAACAAGGTGACGGCTGAACTGGATAAGGGAAATGGGTTTACAGTGATACTGCTGGACCTGGCAAAGGCGTTTGACAGGATACCACATGGAATTCTAATCCGTAAACTACAACATATGGGAATGGATATAGGGTTGGTGAGATGGATAGCTGGGTGGTTGATGGAGAGATATCAAAGAGTAGTTTATTCAGGAGTAGAGTCCAAAAAACGGCCTGTGACTAGTGGTGTGCCACAGGGTTCTGTTCTTGGACCACTGCTGTTTAATCTGTTCATTAACGATATAGGGAAGGGTCTAAGTGGGACAGTTCATTTGTTCGCTGATGATGCAAAGTTGGGTAGGGCGATAGTGAATGCAGAAGATGTCAAAGTCTTGCAAGATGACTTAGATAGATTGGAGTTCTGGACTAAGGAGAATGGATGTCAATTTAATGTGACAAAATGTAAGGTTATGCATTTCGGAGTGAAAAGATTAGCAGCAGTATACCACATTGGTGGAACTGTACTCCAAGAGATTGATGAGGCCAGGGACTTGGGAGTGTTGGTGGATAGGGAGATGAAGTTTAGGGGGCACATTGCGAAAGTAGCTAAATCAGCTCATCAACTCACTTGGTTGTTGAAAAATACCTTGACGAGCAGAGAAAAACAAGTTATTGTACCTCTGTACCGAGCCCTGATAAGACCTCATCTCAACTACTGTGCCCAGATTTGGTCACCTCGGTTCCTTCTTGATGGGGAGGAGGTTGAGAGGATCCAGAGGCGAGTGACTAAGATGATAGCAGGTCTATGGAATGAACCATATGAGAACAGGTTGAAGATTTGTGGGTTGCAGAAACTAGTTGATAGGCGGAAAAGGGGAGACATGATTGAGACATTCAAATTGCTAAAAGGATTCTATAGGATTAATTCAGATGATATTTTTGAGATCAGGACTGGTGGTGGGAGAACTAGGGGACACCCATGGAAGCTGGGCAAGAGCGTGGTTAGCAGGGGTGTTAGAGCTGGGTTCTTTACTTTTAGAGTGGTAAATGAGTGGAATAAGCTGCCAGAGTCTGTTGTGGGTGCTATGACAGTGAGCGAGTTCAAGGCAAGGTATGATAGATACTGTGAGAATGTTGAACAGCTGCGTGAACATGATGTTTACGGCCTCCCTCGATGAGTCTAAGGACTCCTGGAGTAGCCCGTGGTAATAATAATAATAATAATAATAATATATCATAATGATTGATTTTCATTTGTTAGGCTGGAGTTTGAAAAGTCATATATTAGGAGGTTGGATATATCTAACTCACTGTACTTCTAAAGTGGAACCCCTGATTCTTGACTTTTTTGCTCCACTACATTATGTATACTCTTAAACTGACTTCCACTATACAAATTCACAATGCAAATGAAAAAAATCTGCTTATTTTGAAGCCTTCCTGACATTACATGCCAATTCTTTTACCATCTGTAGAATGTGTAATCTTACTTCAGTATCAACAGAAAAGTCATTTTGTGTATGTGTGCACAGGTGGGCAAGTGCATATACATACACATTGTGTCTTTTGTACTTTCAGACTTCACTTTTACAACTTTTTATGTTTGAAAAATAACTCTTGTTTAATTCTATCTGATATCACCATTTTGCTAGGTATGTTTATCTTAATCTCAAAGCGCTTTTATACATTTTTTGACCATTTCTACTTATCTCTGATTAATTAGATACTTGTATACAAGATTTAGGAAAAAGCAACACTGAACCACAAAGAACTAAAATGACCATATTCAATTAATTTCATGTTTAAATTTAGTTTCCTGTATATCTGATCTAATTCTTCTCTGTTTCTTTCTTTTCCATTCATATACTTTGATGATCTTATTCTGGGTAGCCCTAAACAATGAACAGCAAATTTATTATTGCAGCATGTAACACTAGTTTGCATGTCAAGCATTACTGAACAGTTGTTTGTAGTGTTATATTAGCATATAATATTTCCTTTATCAGTCATTTTACTTGACTACATTAAAAATGGTTAAAAAATTTATATAAAAAAATTAGTACTTTAGTTAACTGGGGTTGCTTTAAGAATATGCTAGAAGTAAAAAATCTCTCATCTATTATTCTTATTCAAAGATAATATGACGATGCACCATTTAGAAACTTTATACATTTACTGCTAGTCAGTCAGCTTTGAAAGCCTATTAATAATCTTTTAAAAAATTGTATTTCCTTTAAGGAAACATTAAAAAGAAAAAGAAATCTATGTGAAAAATAGTACAGTATCAATGAAAATGGCATGACTTAGATCCAAACAAAACAAACCTCATTTAATTCTGATCTTCGGTTTCCAGCACACTGTATAGTAGATGTCACCGTAACTTTTGGGAACTTGGTTTTCAACTCCTCCAGTGTCAGAGTAATGGAATTAGTTCCATTTCCATCTACTTCTAATTCATACTCCCTTGGATCGACTTCTGGAACAGGTAAGTGATTACGTACAAAGAAGAGCTCACTGGAAAATAATTAATTATTTTCTAATCTATCAATTTTAAGTTATTAGCTTAATAAACTATAATCCATTACTTTAATATATCCTTAATGAATTTAGAACTTTAATGGCATCACTATATTCTTATATAATGATGTCATTTATTACAAGAGAAATTGAACCTTTTGATGGGGAATTTTGCATTTTTTTGGCTTATGTACTTGGCGGTAATTTAATCATTGCAGCACACTGTTTCATATCATTTTAAATAGATTACACATATATTTTATGAATAATATGAAAACACATTTTGTGATGTGTTTTCATGACATTTCACTATAAACATATAACAAATGCACTGTTACCCAAAGCAAGAATGGAAATGAAAAAACATTGCAAAGTTCATTCTTTTTACTGCTCTGAGACCCGCAGAATAATACACAGTGTGCCTGTTAACTAATCACATGGATTTTTACAGGACAGCCCTTTGAATAAAAGTAACAAACATGTTTATAGTTTTGACTGCAAGAGTGTGTTGTAATCATATGTGCAACTTTCAAGTCATGTGGTGCAGCAGTTTTCATGTGGCAACCATTGAAGTAAGAGTGTGCGAGTGGAGCATGTCAGAAGTTGCATCATGAAGCAAAGAGCTGTGATAAAATTTTACTGTAAATTGGGAAAAACTGCTACAGAAGTGTACCAAGACCTAAGAAAAAAGTTTAGGCTGATGACTATGAGCTGTTCACAGGTGTTCCATTGGTTTTCAACATTTAAAGAGGAGAAGGAGTCCCTGGAAGATGAACCACACTGTGGACAACCAGTTTCTGCACGGATCACAAGAGTAGAAGCAAACACTCATGAAAATATGATTTCTGTCACTGATTTAACTTAGTATTTCCACAAGTTTGCTCCTAACTCATGTGATCAGATGTTCTAGAGGGTGCTTGTGCACAGGGTTGTCTCTCATTGATATGGTCTTAATTGAGATATACTCTTAATCGGGAACCATGGACTATCTTTACTTTTGCATTTCCATGATTACTGCAATCATGAACATCCTAGCATAAAATTCACCTACGAGTTAGAATCTAATGGATAACTCTCATTTCTGGATTTTTGACTCTAAGAAATCAGGTAAATTAAAAGATCTATATTTCAAAAGCCTGCCCACATTCACAGATATCTACATGTGTCTTCCCATCATTACAGACCTCAAAAATTGGGTATTATTTTTTCACTAGGAGCAAGATCCCACTGTCTTATTATTGACAAGGATGAACTAACTAAAGAACTCCAATATTTAAAAAACACTTTTCTTCAAAATAGCTGTAATGAAGTTTTGTGCCTGAACTACTTAACCAATACGAGATCCAAGATATTTCTAATGACCAGGCAAACAGAGTCTTTATCACTCTTTCATATATTAGCTCTATTTTTATAAAACTTGAAAAAATACTTAGAGAACATAAAATCAAAACAGTATTCACCCCTTTATCAAGATGAGATCACAACTCCAATCCACAAAACCTCGACATGGTCCATTTAAATATGCAGGTGTCTATCAGCTACGACGCAAATGCAGTTAATCTTACCATGGATAGACAGAAAAATCTATTGAGAAGCATACTGAAGAACAACACATCTGAAATACTGAATACCAAAGAAGCAAGGCCTCAGCTTTGTGGTCATAGGTTCTCACGTCAGCTAACCCACAAGCCCTGTGTAATGTGTGTACATGAATGCATAAACGTGCACAATTAGAAATATTAAAAAAATATATATATCAGACTCTCATATAACTACATAGTGTTTGTCACCTTTGTTAGTCTTGACTATTTGTCTACCATGTTTACACATGAAGAAATCCTATGTAATCAGGATGAAACATCATGTTTTAATTAAAGTATTTGCTAATATCTTATTCTGGTTTTCTGCCTTTGTGTGTGTGTATATTATATTATTATTATTTTCCTGACTTCCATGGAGTCACAAGATTAATCGTGGGAGGTCAACACTAGTCAACACAAAGTCGATCATAACGTAAAAATTTCACATAAACGTTTTACTTGTTATGTTAGTTTTTACAGTATTTTGTATATACTGAGAAAAAATTCATTAATAAGGAATACATTTTTGTTATGTAATAAAATAATCTAAAAATATATATACAGTATGTATGCATTTAATAATGCAATTCTATATGTGAGCATTATTGGAACTGCCATGTGGTTAAGCAGTAGCATAACAAAAAGTAGATTTAAATGAATTTAAGCAATAAACTTGCTTACCATATATTGTAATCCTTAGGAAATAACATAGAAATGTTGTATGTATATTATAAATTAATTTATGTTGTTTATCGTATTATTGCTATGTCAAACACTTGTAGCATACAATCGCTGTATTAACAGCAGCTATTTTGTCACTTGAGTTTTGTTTTGAATCTTGGTAACAGACATGCACATTAGTTTTTTTTAGAACAGCTCATTGGGAAACAGGAACATTAGCCAGAAAGAATAGGCAAGCAAGGAAGGAGAGCCAGAAATGTCTAATAAACTACTGAGTTAAGTTCTCTCATCTCAGGAAAGTTTTTATATGCATCTCTAATTACTCTCCAAGAATATGGAACTCTGAAATTAATAACTGAAGGACAGTATAATGTATCAAGCCTTCATAGATTAGTGAAAATATTTTGTGCAAAACTGGAATATGAGAAGAGATTGGCCCTAAGATCCAAAGAAAATCCTAAGGAATTTTTTAGTTATGTGGCCAGTAGGTGAAGAAACAATTGTGGAAGAATGACATTGGTGGGAAAAAAATGGGAATTAGAGTGACTGATGCAAAGGACATAGTGAAGTTGTTCAATGAACACTATATCAGGGCATTTCATCCTGGAGAAGTAGGTTTTAATACTAGAGGGATAGGGTGGGTTCGGGGTTTAGGAGTGGAAGAGGAGAGCCTGTTTCAAATACTGAATACTCTGGATGTTAATAAAGCAGTGGGACTGGACTGAATTTCGACTTTAGTACATTCTCTCAAGTTTTGAGAGAATGTGCTAAAGAACTGACAGCTCCACTGACCTGCAAAATGATGTGCTATTGCATAAGGGTGGTAGCAGACTGGAAGTATCAAATTATAGACCAGTTTATGTTTCATAGTTAAGATCTTGGAGAAATTAGTGAGGAGCTATATACAGCTTTAAGCAGATAAGGGTAATGTTATCTGTGAGAGTCAATATGGATTTGTTAAGGGGGTGCTCTTGCTTTATTAATATGATTGCCTTTTATAATAAAGTGCCAAGAGCAGTTGATGAGGGAAAGGCATATTCTGCCATTATTTGGATTTTACAAAGGCATTTGACTGGGTACCACATAATAAGCTGATGTTTAAATTGCAGCACATGGATTTAGATGTTAAGTTAGTGGACTGGATTCAGGATTGGATATCTGATAGGTATCAGAGAGTTGTGTATGGGGCAATATCAAGGAGGCAGAAAGTTACAAGTGGGGTCCCACATAGCTCAGTACTGGGACCTATAATCTTTATATCAATGACATTGTCAGTGGATTGCAAGGAGATGTTCAGTTGTTTGCAGATAATGTGAAGCTGGGAAGGGTTATTAGTGCAGATGCGGGCCCTGCAAGAGGATTTGAATAAACTGGACAGATGGGCAAATGAATGGGGATATCAGTTGGATGCAACAAAATGTAAAGTCTTTTGGGATACATCGATGGGAGGTTGTATACTCTGTCAGAGGAACTGTACTGGAGGAGGTGGGGGAGGCAAGGGATTTGAGGGTGATGATTGATGGAAACCTGAAATTCAGGGAATATATTGCAAAGGTGGTGAAGGTAACCCAGAGGATTCCATTGTATAAAGTGTATAAAGCCCTGACCAGACCACACTTGAACTATTGTTTGCAAATTTGGTCCCCAGGATTTGAAGAGGACAAAATTAACCGTGGAAAGGTTGCAGAGGCAGATAACAAATAGACTATACAATGTTAGTTATGAAGACAGGCTGGGGGAATGTGGACTACGGAGTTTGGTTTGTAGAAAAAGGAGAGATGATATGATTAAGACTTTTCAACTGTTGAGAGATGGTTACAGAGTGGATTTGGAGAGTTCTTTCCAAGCAAAAAAACCAGGGAGTTCTTTCGTTTGGTGGAACAAAGGGGCAATTCCTAGAAGTTATAAAAGGAAATTGTGAGCAGGAGGATGAGGAGGTTTCTTTGCACGGAGGATGACTGAACTGTGGAATACATTGCTGGATGGAGTGGTGAGAGCATGAATGGTCAATGAGCATGATAGACTCTTCATTTTCTAGGATGGGCCTCCCATGATGAGTCTTTTGACTTAATGGAGGCCCAAAGCATAATAATAATAATAACAATAATTAATGAAAAGCAAGTGATATTCCAAGGAGCAATATGGAATCTGCAGAAAAGTTCCTTTGATTGGAAGTATATTTGGAACTGCTCCCTTAAATGTAAGGGAGTAGTTCCAAATGATCAGCATTCATTTTGATAAAATTATGGAGACTACTACCATGCTAAGAATAATAACTTTAATTTCCTATTTTTACATGGCCAGCAAACAAATTTATATTATATTTTAATACAGCAATAGTGGCCTAATCAATAATTTAATCTTAAGCATTTGTTATATTAAGGCTAAGATCCTAGAATACTACAATCCTAATTATAATTTATAATGACCTTTTAGAACAAGAGGCTATGTGGATAGAGTGTGTGCTATGCATATTCTTGTGATTTTTAGAATATTATTATTATTAGTAGTAGTATTATTGAGATTAGGGTGGTTGATTAGAATTTCACAGGCCTCCTTAAATTTGCACTCATACAAATTTAAATTTTGGTGTGATGTAATTGATGATCTTAATAAATATCAGGAAATTAAAGTAATTATTGTTAACATGGTAGAAGTCTCCATAATTTTATCAAAATGAATGCTGATCACCATGTAACATTAAAAGAAACAATTAATGAAAAAAAATCGATCATGTGATATTCATAATCAATTAATTTTGTATACTTTTGTATCAACTGGTATAAATTACAAAAAATGCTGGGAAATAAATTTAACATGCGCAATGATATTTACAACCTGTATCATTAAATGTTATTTTAAAATAACAGTTTTACAGGGAAGATTAAGTAATTATACAATAAACTTCTTTATATATATAATGTGGATTTGTATACAAATCCACATCTTGATGATGGGGGGGGGGGGTGTATAACTGAGAAACATTTCAGAAGTCTGAATAGTGGAAAATAATTGGTTATGCTATTTACTTTGGAGTGATAAAACTCTCTATAAGAAGGCCAGGTGGTGGTTCAGCATTGAAAGGCTTAAAAGATCGAGGCTGGAGTATAGGATGTCGCTTGGGATCTTTTGAAAATGGATCATTAGGATTCTCAGGTACACTCCTATCTTGAGCATGAAGATTACCTATTCTGTACATTTCTAACATATCTAAAACCTAGAAAAAATTAATTCAGAGTTAATATGTAATTCTGATGTAATTAAAAAATAAGCACCAAATCTACAATTCTACCATATGAAATTCAAATAAGCTTAACAGCTCAACTTGTTAATTGCTAAAAAAACATATTACAGTATATAGGATTCAGAACTAATATTCTGATAATTAGTGAGGAGCAGGTTCTTTATATAGAGAGTGGTTGGTGAGTGGAATGCATTGCCAGAATATATTGTGAATGTAGACATATCAGTTTAAGGCATAGTTTGATGAGCTTGTGTGTGATAGTGTGCACCACCCACAATGAATCTCTCAATCCATGGAGGTCAGATGTAATAATAATAATTAACCAATACTACCCAAAATAATAATTTCTCCATCCTTTTGACAGCTTCACCGAATGAAATTATTATTACTATACATCTTCATGGAGACAAAAAGGCTTATCATGGAAGGAAAATCCTAAATACTCTATAATCTATCATACATCTTAATTTCATTCACAATGATATTATATCCCTACTGGCATCTTATGCAATTTCCAATGACTGCGTCTCTATTATTTCTTCAACTCTTTGGAAAGTCCTCTGATATCTGATAACCTTCCCTTAATACCTTATGTCTTGATCATATCACCCCTCACTTCTCCTGTTTACGAGGTTCTGCAATTTACATTCCTTAATGTACTCTCATAACTAGCATTCCCCTGCTCTGAAATTACCTTAGTTACTTACCTTCACACCTTTTCTAGGATTTCCATATCACCAAAAAACTAGGTAACTAAATTTGCAAACAATGTGTCCTAGAAATTTCTATGTCTGCTATTGCAAGACTTTTGATTTTTCCACTTCTTCTAAACTTACCTCCCTCAATTGAGTATGCAGCCTACTATCACTGATTTCCAAAGTGTACAGACTTATAGTTAGCTACACTGAATGGATATCCCCACAATGCTCATAACTTTCCTAGCCCTGTATCTTACATATTTCATAACTCCTCTTATCCTTATTCTCACAATATTCCTTTCACATTCATCTTCTCATGAATCTAATAAGGTTGTACATAAATTTCACTCCCACCCTGCTTGTTTGTCGAAGTCTAGGGAGATGTTCAGATACTGCATCATCTAACATCTTTTCAAAGCTTGCATTGTAATGCTGATATCATATCCTTTGCATTCCATAACTGATAACATGATATCATATATAGCATTCTCTTGAGCTTATCATAATTTCCAGCTTTGTAGTTCACAGCATGTAACCTTTCCTAATTGGAACATCCATATACTTTATCTTAACCATACCATATGGTATTTACCATATACTTAAAATTTATAAAGTGGAATATCCACTTTCCAGGTCAGCACAACATGATCAAGGCAAGTATGGTGATAAAACTGTCATATCCAAACTGAGAGGCCTTCTACCACTATGATAAAATACAATTCCTTTTGATCTCGAGACCCTTCTTTCACATGCTTTTTGAGAAAGTTATCTCACAACAGCTTAGTTAATTCTCCTTCATTCTAAGTTTTCTCTGCTTTCCAATGTTTGAATAATTTAAGTCACCCATAATGATTACTCATTTAATAACCATTAAGGAATTTGGTGACACATTTCATCCTCTAGGATGCTTAAGAGTCAAAACTGTATAACTGGGAGGGGACCTTGACGTAGCCTTTTAAGGAATGTGACCAGGGCTTCTGACCTAATGTCCAATCCTCACCTTCTCGTGGTGCACCCTATTAGGTATCTACTTGGATACTGAACAAACGAGGATGGGCTGGCAATTTAGGATTTAGCTGACCAAACTGTATTCTTATTAGTTTAAACCACAATATAAAATGATGGTACATGACAGAATTTCATGTTGGCTGAGACATCACCAGGTTAACACGTTCGCTGCCACGCTACTTTGGCATGGTCTGTTCACCTACGCCGAGCTGTTTTACTTCTTTAAGGTCAGTACGATAATCTCGTTACCGGAGGTAAACGACCTACGAGTATACTCGTAGTTGGCTTGTACAGAGCATATACGGTCTATGAGAATACACAGTTTTGATGCTAGCCCCACAAGCCAAGCATTTTCACTTCTTCAAGGTCACTACAATAATCTCGTTCCCGGCGGTAAGCGTCCTACGAGTATACTCGTAGCTGGCTTGTGAAGCAGGATTACCCACTACGAGTATACTCGTAGTTGGCAGCGAACGTGTTAAACAAGGCTCCCATTTTTTTTGACAAAGAATCAAAGCAAACAGCAAAAAGTCAGCTACTGGAATAAATCCTGAACCACACCCCAACTCAACATCACCAGAGTTTAAGATCAGTACTATCAACATAAGAAGTCTGAATGGTAAAGGAATGGAGCTAGCTGAAGAATTGGTTAAGTACCAGATCGACATAATAGGGGTGACTGAAACATAAAAGACAAAAGCTGGTAAGATCTTTCTGAGCAATAAATACAAAACATTATATCCAACTATAGCAAAGGAATTATGTCCACACAAAGTTGAGATACAAGAGGAAAAAAGTGGCAATGGTTTTGAAGCAGTATGGTGTGAAGTGGAGGTTGATAGAATGACATGGTTGGTTGGGTGGTGCTACATGCCAAAGAATGTGGAGGGTGGAGAAAAAACAAATATACAGGCAACTTAGCTTAGTGAGCATGCAAAGGGTGATCATTATAGGTGATTTCAATTACAGCAATATTGATTGGAATGAAAACATACTGTCAGGGAACAGGGAGAATGAATTTCTCAAGTTCTTAAGGGACAATAACTTTAGGCAACATGTAACAAAGACTACATGAGGGTTTTAAAAGTCTTAGATCTGGTTATATCTTTGGAGGATGTGATTATGAATAGTGTCCAATCTTTCCCCTAGTTAATGAGAGTGATCATGAGGTGATCACCTGTGTTGTAGCCAGTCACATGAGAACATATATAAAGAATGGATATATGTGGAACTACAAGGTGCAAGGCCGGTGATTATGCAGAGTTTAGGAGAAAACTGGGCTATAGCGTGAAAAAAAGAGGTGAGTGGAAAGATACCACATGGGCATTGATAAAGAGCTATTTAACAGCAGCAATGTCTGGGTGTATTCCAAAGATAAAAAGGCTAAACAAGATAGGAATAAAATGGATGAATGAAGAGATTGAGTGTGAAATTTAGAAGAAGGCAGAGTGAGGGAACACAAGAATGTTTGTAATAATCAGTTGCATGAAGAGTACAAAGAGCAGTAGGAGAAGAAATTAGCCAATCAAGATAAGAAAAATTCCTAGTGAGGATGATGCTGGCAGATTGGTAACTGATGCAGCAGATGTAGTTGAAGTATTCAATGAGAGTTTATCGGTATATTTCATCCTCATGAAGGCAACACCATGAGAAGCTGGAGTGTAGAGGGTATAGTGGAGAGGGACTGATGGCGAATGAGTAGGAAGTATACAAAGAATTAAGTAAACTTGATGTTAATAAAGTAGTGGGACTTCACAAGTAAACTTGATGTTAATAAAGTAGTGAGACTTCATAAGTAAACTTGATGTTAATAAAGTAGTGGGACTTTACAATATATTGCCACATCTTGAAGGAATGCTCTATGGAATTAATGGCACCTTTGGCATACCTGTTTAATATGAGTCTTGAAACAAGGTAAGTCCCGAAGGAATGGAAGGTAGGAAAACTAGTTCTATTTCACGGGGCGGGGAGAATGGAGCTACAAATTGTAGGCAAATCTGTGTGTGTGTGTGTGTCTGGTACTGTTGTTAAGGTGTTAGAGAAGTTGATGAGGACTAAGATTCAGAAACGAGTTAATAATAGCAGTATTCTTTATGATGGTCAGCATGAGTTTGTTACGGGGGGGGGGAGGTCATGTTTTATCAATTTGCTTATGTATTACATGGTCACAACATCACTCAATAAAGGAGATACATATACAGTGGGGCATTTGGATTTTTCAAAGGTCTTTGACAGACTGCCATGTGACAAGCTACATTGAAACAGATGAGATTAGATAACAGAGTAACCTGTTGATAATCAGTTGATACCTCTCAGACAGATATCAACAGATTGTGTATGGCGGAGTGGTATCCAAAAAGAGGAAGATCACTACTAAGGTACCACAGGGGGGGGGGGGGCATTATTGTTTAATTTTATACATGAATGACATTGAACCAGTTGAACTGGAGATGTGCAGCTGTTTATCAATGATGCAAAGTTGGGAAGAGATGTGAGAAGTAGAGCAGATGTGGCTTGCAGGAGGATCTGAATAGACTATGTGAGTTGGAAAATGAGAGGAGCTATCAGTTTAATGTTGCAAAGTGCAAGGTCTTGAAATTTAGTTAGCAAGGTGGGATGCACAGTATACAGTTATTGGAGAAATTTTGATGAAGGTGGAAGAGATGAGAGATCTGGAAGTGATCTCTCATCTCTCCTCACTATCATGAGGGAACTTGAAGTTTAGGGTTAACTTTGCTAAAATTGTAAGAACAACACAATGTATTATGGTAATAATGATGAGGACAATGACATGCAGAAACAAAGAAGTTATGGTTCCTTTGTATAAAGCTTTGATCGGGCCACATATGAACTACTCTCTGTGTTTGGGTGTCAGGTTATCAGGGGAATAAGAATGTACTGAAGAGGGTCCAGAGGAGGTTTACTAAGTTAGTGTCAGGTCCATGGAATGGCAGATATGAAAAGAGAGAGAGAGGAGTGAACAGAAGAAGAGGAGATATGATTGAGACATAAGTTGGTGAGAGATTGTTACCAGATTAATATGGAGGAGATTTTTCATAGAGTAGAGAGAGAGAGAGAGAGAAAGAGGCAAGGTAGAACTATTATTATTATTATTATTACGGGTATCTCCATGGAGTCAGTAGACTCATCGTGGGAGACCCAAACTATCAAAACAATATCTATCATATCTCTTCTTGAATTCATTTACAGATGAAGAACTCACAATCGAGTCAGACAATGCATTCCACTCATTCACCACCCTCCAGGCGAAAAACCTCATTCTTCACACCCTTGTTAACCACACTTTTCCTTAGAGACCATTTCTGGAAGATTGATAAGTAGGGTGTGAGAAGCAGTTTCTTTGCATGGAGAGTTATTAGTGAGTGGAATGCATTGCTAAAAGTATGGTGAGTACAGAAACTTTAAGCATAGTTCAATAATCTTTTTGCATGAGAGAGTATGGACCTCCCACAATGATTCCTTTGACTTCATGAAGGTCAGATGTCAATAATAATAAATTCCTCCAGCATGTGAAACAGGGAAGTCAAGATTACAGTGTTAAGATTTGATCAGAAGGGGAACTTCATTAAGAATGTGACTATTTGCCACCAGTTGGTGACAGTGATCATTTTGTACTGATCTGAGAAATTGCTAAATTTATGGATTTCCATATAGTTATATGATAGCTGAAAATACTATCTTTGATTCCATGGTATCAGTTACTGAATTGGAAGAATATCAGCAATGAGTGGAAAGTTTTGAAAAGGAATTTAAATGAGGCAGTATCTTAATATATCCCTAGAGTTCAAAGAACAAATAGAGTAGGAGTGAAATGAATGTTTAATCTTATTAAGCAAGAGATTGATAAGAAGATGAGATGGAAGAAATATCATTAGAATATGAGTGACAGTAGTTATGAAGTATATAAAGTACAGGCCAAAAAAAAATTATAAGAATCATATGGAAAATTGAATTGCAGAATGAAAAGAAGCTGGCTGTACAAAATGAATGGTATCTCTGTGTCAGAAGCAAATGAGATTGTTTAAATAATGCATGTTCACTTCATTAAGATCTATTAACCAGATGTATTTAATATGAGAAACAGTGCTATTGCTATGCGGGACAAAGAGGTAGAAGTGTATGAAAATAAGGTTCTAGAGCTGGTGTATAATATGCATAAGAATTCAGCAATAGGGACAAACAGGATATCAGCATGTATACTAAAGGAATGTTCAAATGAATTGGCTAGACCCTTGACATGTTTGTATAACTTGAGTCTTAGTGCAGGAATGATCTCACAGAAATGGAAAAAGAATGTATAATATAATAAATTTAGTTTAATCCTTTATCCAAGTGTGAGCAAACAAAGTTTGCGCCTGAAAATATCTTCAGGACTGGGGTAAGGTAGTACAGCACCGGACAACTCATAGCAAAGGTGGACCAAGCTTATATATACTCCTATAATGCAAAACACATCTCCTTGTGGATATGTATAATGTTATGCAATAAGGGAAGGGCCAATACCCAGACAGTTTCGACCTTTATTGCGGTCTCTTCAGTGGGAGTTGCCTGGTGTTGTACTACCTTACCCCAGTCCTGAAGATATTTTCAGGTGCAAACTTTGTTTGCTCACACTTGGATAAAGGATTAAACTAAATTTATTATAGTCTAACCAAGTGAAAAATAAACTTTCAACATCTTTCTCTAAATCCAGAGTAATTTAATAAAAAGGTGGCACACCATTTGGCAACTCCTATAGGTAAAGATGGCCTCTCTATTGCTTCTGCCTGGTATCTCCACTTCTAGGCCTGGCTCCCACTGAAGAGACCTCAATAAAGGTCGAAACTAATCTGGGTAGTGGCCCTTCCCTTAATGCATAACATTATACATATCTGCAAGGAGATGTGTTTTGCATTATGGGAGATACTGAGATAGGAGTGATGGTAGCTTGGTCCACCTTTGCTACGAGTTGCCCGGTGTTGTACTGCCTTACCCCAGTCCTGAAGATATTTTCAGGCACAAACTTTGTTTGCTCACACTTGGATAAAGGATTAAACTAAATTTATTATAGTCTAACCAAGTGAAAAATAAACTTTCAAGAATGTATAATACTTCCGATATGTAACTACTGAACTATAATAATCTCTATAGTAGTGAGATTTTGGAAAAGTTGCTAAGAGCTCACATACAGAAATCTGTTAACAGTTTATCTACACTGCAAAAAGCAGCATGAGTTGACTAAGGGAAAGTCATGTTTGAGCAACTTGTTCACATTTTATAATAATTATGGATGAGTTGGACAAGTGGAATGGATATACCACGATACTTTTGGACTTTGGTAAGGCTTTTGACAGGAAACAGCATAGAAGCGTAAGTTGGAGGATAGAGGATTAGATTATGAACCATTAGCTTGGATGGCTGACTGACCGATATCAAAAAGGAGAGTATGATTCCTCATACTCCATATTCCAGAGACTGGATTAGTCAGTCATCTCTGAACCTCCTTCAACAACTCATCATCCTTTTGAAAACCAGATGACCAAATCTGTGTACTGTAATCCATATACAGTATGATCCAAGCCTTGTACAACTGAATCATAACATCTTTACATGTCAGGTGTTCTCTGCATCATTGCCATAATCTGCTGTGCTGTACTCACAATTTTAGCCAAATGTTCCTGAAATTACAGGTCCCTATCAACCATTACACCCAGATGTTTCATCTCCTCTACGATTTCTCCACCAATTCTCTAGCATAAGATTATTGCAACTTATCAGATTTAACTAATAAATTTTATTACATATAGGAATATTTACATATAATGAATTTTATATGCATTAATTACTTTAAAAAAAAAACACTGCATTAGGTACAAGCAATTAAAATACTAACTTCTTGATTTTTATGAATAGCATAAATCTCCCAGAAAGGTTCCAATGCTCCCCCTGCAGCCATCAAGATTTTATCACCACCAGGATGTTTGTCTATAAAATCAGTAATATCATACACTCCATTTCGATAATAAACCCAGATTCCCTTTGATTTTGAGTCATGTCCTGAAACTTCATCAGATGTATATGTTGGCAAACCTGGAATTTCATTTCCAGCAACAAACTGTATAACACCTGAAATAATTTTATAAGATTAATAAAATAAGTAAGAAACTATCAGATAAATGATAATCATCAGGTAATGATAATTTTTAGTTAGGTAAAAACTAAAATTTCAAGATAGAATTTATCATTAAATTAGTTTGCTCAAAATAATACTGTTGTCATTACTAGACTTCCACAAAATCAAAAGATTTCATTCCAGAAGAGATGAAATCTTTTGATTAAATCTTGACCACCTATAGTGTTTTATTATATCACTCCTTAAATTCAATCACATTCTATCATTCTTTCACTACTCTCTCTAGTCAAGTGTAAACTTGACCAACACTTGCCTCGTTAAAAAAAAAAAAAAACTTTCTTACCCCCCCTACTCTTTCTCCAGTCTACATATGGAAAACTTATTTTAACAACTTATACATGATATTCATGTTTTACCAAGCATTGAAAATGACATTCTTCTTTCAATCTGTCTTCCTCATAGCTGACACTCCAGTCCTGATATTATGTTTGTCATGATGATTTGTCATAATTAGTAATGGCAACTGTGTTCACAAATCTCACTTCTAGTACTTGTGTATCTTCAATTCAATATTAAAAATTAATGTATTCACAGCATTTGAGCAGGACAGAAAGGCAGAGAAAATGAGTTCGAAGTCAATTTAATATTGTAATCTATGCAAGGATTTAAAGTATAAAATTCAAACAGGAGAGGCTGTGTAATTCACTGCTCAAATTTGTAATGTCTGTCTTGTTATTTAACAAAAGAAGTGAAAGAGGAGAGGGATCATGAAGTGACAGTGGACAGACAGTTGATGTTCAGGAGATGCATTGCAAAATTGATGAAGACAATATGTTTATAAACAGATAACTATGCATTATTTATTCTTAATAAGAACATATACACACAGTTGAAAATATTTAATTAAAGATGGATTAATTACAACTATTTCGATTCAGGTATCATTGTCAGGTAAAACAGTGTGAAATCAAAAAAATTAAACAACAGTGAAGGTATATGGAAAATAGAATCTCTCCTTATGTAGTCACGAGACAGTGAGGTAAAAAATGATACTGTTAGGATCAGTTGAAGTGCGCATGCGTGTGATTATAAAAAAATAATAAAATAAAACCAATATAATGAAACAGTATAGTTCTTAGTAATAATTTGCCAGATTTTTGGCATAGAGAGTCCATCATTAAGGTTGAGATTTGGGCAATGCCAAAGTACTTTCTTTAAAAAGCTCATATTTATGGGAACATCTATTTTTTTATATTGATGCCATACATGAGAAGAGGTAGAGGGACTTATAAGAACATCAGTGCCATCTATGAGGTGCAGATAAGGACTGAGATAGAAGCTTACTGATGTTTTTTTTTTTTTTTTGAAGAATTGCAAGTTGTAGTTGCTTGGGAATACTTCTCAAGGAAGACTGTTCCAGAGGTGGACAGAATAAAAGATGATGAACAGAAGCAGATTCAGTGTGCTTGCAATTGCACAGTAAAGGGGTGCTAAACAGCTGCAACCAAAAGTGGAATGATGGTTGCCAATTAAATGGAGCAGTGACCAGATAATTGGCAACCAGTGAATAGACACAGTGCAGAAACACTGCACCTGTGAGATAGAAGTTAAAGTGAATCTGTAAGAGAGGGATCATCAACGAGCCTAATTTCTCACCTTTGGACAGCATCGAGGATTTTAAGAGAAGTTTTAGGTGCACCGCTCCAAACATACGAGCAGTATTCTAAACATGGATAGATTTTTATATAGTGAAGAGTTGGTTGGGTGTAAAATAGGCTAATGAAGGAAAGAGAATGCCAAGTTTCTTGGATGCTGAAGAGGCTATTGAGCAATGTACTTTTGTCAGGAAAGACTGGAGGTAAACTTTAGTCCAAGCAAAGAGATCTGTTGTCTGGTGATTTGTGAATTACTAAGAGTAAGGATAGGTGAGCTGGGATCTCTTTTGTGCAAGAAAAAGCAAGACTATGTTTTGGTGGCATTTTACATAACAAGGCTATCCTCACTCCCATTGGAGTATGCAGATTTTTAATTTTTAAGCCACTAGTTGCAGATGATGTCAGAGTACTGCATGGTTATACACAGGTAACCTAAAAATGTTTTGGTGGCATTTTACATAACAAGGCTATCCTCACTCCCATTGGAGTATATGCAGATTTCTAATTTTTAATTTTTAAGCCACTAGTTGCAGATGATGTCAGAGTACTGCATGGTTATACAGGTAACCCTCGTATAACGCAGATGTTAGGTTCCACAGAAATGCCGCATTAATCAGATCACATAGAAAAAGTAGGATTATGTTCCGAAATAGGCTTTTTTTTTAAATTATATAAACAACAATGACATATCCAACAAAAAATATTTTTATTTAATTGAGGTAATTCGTGTAAGTTAAGAAAAGATAAACTATGAAACAAAATACATAGTATACACTTATAAAAATACAAATTGTACATAAACTTCATTGCCCATAATGCATAAATGTTTTAGGCAAAAAAGAGAATATTTTAATCGTCATCACTGTCTTCAAAACAAACATTTTGTAGATGTTCTTTATTTACGAGTGGCCGGTCGTCATCATTACTTGAAATCTCTTGGACGTCATTTGTGTAATTCTCATTTCATACTTTGGCTGGTTTAGTTATCAAGAAGTCAGTAATAAGACTTTGCTTACCACTATGCTGCAATTTTTTAAGTTCATAATATGGAGCTAAACAAATATCCAATTGTCTCATGTATTTTCCAGAGTGCTCCATTGAGAGATCATTATCCATAAAATAACTTCCTAACTTTCTTGCCACGTCCAATCCTTCTGCTAATTTCTTTAAACTGCATTCTTTAATGGATTCATCACAATTAGAATCTTTGGCAGAACGTCCCCCACCATTTGGTTCGACATCATTTATTAATTGTACCAATTTCTCCTCATTTAAATCTATTTACCCATCAATTAATTCACTAATTTCATTTTCAACCATATCGCAAACACCCTGTAAGTGGCCATTACTATAAAAATAAATTTTTTACATAAAAAAAAAGCATTACATATTAATTATATATGTAACTCATCAGAAAATAAAGTGCACAGCTTGAGTTTAACAAACTTATGATTTTTAATGCGCTTTCCTGGCAGAAAATAAAGAAGATTTTCAACAATAAACACTTTATATGGTAAACAATTGACGTACATGCATGCTACAAGGTATTTCCCCTAATATAAATTTGCTACTTATAACTATGTGTGTGATATGGGCAGACGCAATTTAACGAAGATAAAATTTGATTTTTAAGTTGTGGGGTGAAAAATACTGTATATGAAAAGATAATGGGCTACTACAATTTGTAGACCACGTTATATCGAAACCGCGTTACACGAGGGTTATCTGTACTATAAATTAAAGATGAGAAGAAATTACATTCTTGGTTTAATCCTTTATCCAAGTGTTAGAAAACAAAATCTGCACCTGAACTATTTTCAGGACAGGGCAACTCATATATATTGAGGCTCATGACTTCACATCACTTACCTTAGTATCCCATAATGCAAAGCACATATCATTACAGAGATGTATAATGCTATGCATTATGGGAACAGTCACTACCCAGATCAGTTTCAACCTTTATTGAGGTCTCATCAGTGGGAGCCATACCCAGAGGTGGTACCAAGGTTGAAGTAATGCAGAGGTCATATTTCCATATACAAGTAGCTAAAAGGTGTCACACCTTATTATTAAAATACTCTGGATTAGAGATAATTGTTGGAAGTTTTTCCACTTGGTTATACTATAAATTAAAGATGCCAAGAAATTATATTCTTGGATAAAGGATTAAACCTGAACTATTATAACAAACAAAGTTTGCGCCTGAAGTATTTTCAGGACAAGGTAACTCGTATATTATGGGATACTAAGGCAAGTGATGTGAAATCATGAGCCTCTATATACGAGATGCTCTGTCCTGAAAATACTTCAGGTGGAAATTTTCTCTGCTAACAGTTAGATAAAGGATTAAACCAAGAATATAATTTCTTGACATCTTTAATTTATAGTATAACCAAATGGAAAAACTTCCAACAACTGCATTATTTGTGAAATGAGTAGAATGAGTGGAGAGTGCTATCATCTGCAAAGCTGAGATGGGATTAGTGGTTATTGTGAGCAGTTCATTTATATATGTTCAGGAGAAAGAGAGTAGGTGACAGTACAGAGCCTTGAGGCTCTTCGGCATTAGTAGTGAAGCTTGAAGAGAGGGAGCCATCTACTATGACTTACAGAGAATGACCAGAGAGAGAAAGCTGGCTACCAAATTACAGAGGGGGTGACAGGGAGACCAAAGGATGGCAATTTGTTAAGTAGGTTTTAATGCCACACATAGTCAAAAGTTTTGGAAATGTCAAGGGCAATGGCACAAGTTTCTCCAAACCTTTCCATGGTACATGTCTAGTGGTGGGCAATATAAGCTACAAAGTCAGCTGTGGATGGCAGAATCTGTGGCAGTTGCTGATTAATCCATGGGCCTCTAAGTAGTAAAGGAGTTGGATATTGATGACTTTTTCCGTTGTTCTGGAGAGGACAGAGGTAATGGCAAATGGTCGGTAGTTTAATTGTAGACTTCTATCACCTTTTTTTGGAATAGGATGAATATGAGATTGTTTACATGCATTCAGATAAGTACCAGATATGTATATTAAATTATAGAGACAATACAGGATGAGGGTTAGCTCTGCAGCACAATATGTGAGAACAATTGGGGAGATTGTTCTCAAACCATCAGGACCAGAAGACATTTTAGTATATAAAATATTGTTTGAATATATTTTTATAAAAATTATCTAAAATTACCTAAGTAGCAGACAATGTGATTGAAGTGGTCAATGAGAATTT
Source organism: Typopeltis vanoorti (assembly GCF_054136105.1). Classification (NCBI taxonomy): domain Eukaryota; kingdom Metazoa; phylum Arthropoda; class Arachnida; order Uropygi; family Thelyphonidae; genus Typopeltis; species Typopeltis vanoorti. The sequence goes on along the minus strand of NC_143553.1, from coordinate 72,606,588 downwards.
TAATAACTATTTTGTTCTATTTCAAAATATTATTCTCTAATTTGAATGCACTACTTCAACTTGAACAGAAAATATGGTTCACCTATTACAGATTCCATTAGATTTCTGCTTTTTTGCAAAAATCCCATAGTTCTTATAGCTGCATAAAGCTTACCAATCTTAGTAATTTTTGCTATATTGTTATGGAACATATTATTTAACCTTGTAATTTATAAACATGATGAAATTACTATATATGTAAATTACATAAAGAAACTTCACATAATTCTTTCTTTCTCTTTCTTTTTTTTAAAAGAATCTTCATATAATTTATGAGTATAACAAGTTCATCAAGTTTACTTGCAATCATAAATATTCATTTCTGTCAGCAGTGCAAGGTAGAAACTGAGTTCCTTTACTAATTATTTTTTCCTCAGGAAAATATGTCACCTGGGCGATTAAACATTCTGCTGTTCCTTGAGATAAGCCTATAAATAAGCCAACCATATTAACTCATTTGAGTGCTATATCAAGTTCTCCTCCCCCATCACATACACTGGGAACTGACTGGGGTGCATGGTATTGTAAGGCAACATTAAAAAATAATTAAATTTGTAAAAAAAACTTATTTTATTAAGAAAAACCATTCTATTTATACATCAGTTCAATCCTTTTTTTTCTGAGATGTAAAGACTATGTAAATTTGGAAGAGGGGGAAGTGGGTTTACCATGTTGAACAATTTTTAATTTGACTTTGTATTCTCAGTTTGAAAAATGTGTTCCCAAAATATCTTTAACACTGTTTCCCATTGTTGAGAAGATTAAAATAAATGTCAATTAAATATATGAGTGGCGCTGCATGCCTATTTCAGTTGGGTGTGCTGTCGTGTGGCTTATGCAACCCACGCTACAAAATTCACGCCAATTTGACTGCATTTTTATCACTGTATGAAAGTTTGAAGAGTGTATAGTGCATCAGTGCTCATCTTAATTAGTTTGATGCAATTAATTGTAAGATAACTTTAATTTATCAATTTTAATCAGATCTGCATAGAGTGTTTGTTTTAAGATATATTCAAAAACAGTAATGAAGGAGAATGCTATATTTGATTGGTATATTTGAATTACTAAAAGGTGTAAATATGTAAACCATCATTAATAAGTCATGCGAGACTGGGAAATGTAAAGGAAAGAATAAGTGAGAGTAGAAATACTTTCATTAATGGCAAACAAATTATTAATAATTAACATTTTCGATATGCATATCCTATAAGTTGCTGTGTAGAACGAATAGCCTGTGATCCTATACAGTTTTTACATGAATAACTGAATTTATGATGGCCTAATTAAAAAAAAAAGAGCTAATAATGTTGATCATTATTAGCTTTTTTTTTTATTCATTTAGGTGTGGTAAAAATACATGTGGTTTGATGGAGCAGCAAATCATCTCATAAAATTTGTTTGCATGCCATGTACATTACTCTGGTTTATGTATATTTCGCTTCATTTTCTAAGACTTTCCTTGTTTACTAAGACTCAGTATCCATTTTACGCAATAATAGGATACATAATATCTGATCATTATCAGAATTACCCACACTTTTGGGAATCCCACATTCATTAGTTGTTTTATTATTTTTATTATTATTATTTTAGAGCCATCATTTGTATTTTGGCACTAAAATAATATCTGAAAACATACCCCAACTCAACATCACTGGAGTTAAAGATCAGTACTATCAACATAAGAAGCCTGAATGGCAAAGAAATAGAGCTAGCTGAGGAATTAAATAAGTATCAGATCGATATAATAGGGGTGACCAAAACAAAAAAGACAAAAACTGGTGAGATCTTTCTGAGTAATAAATACAAAATGTTATATTCAGGCAATGACAATCAAGGAAAAGAAGGAACAGCCATAGTATTCAACACTAAATACAACGCTAATCTTCTTAAATGGCAGGCAGTCTCAAGTAGAGTGATGTAGGCAGATATCAGAATGGGGAACTGGACAATGAGACTCACTTGTGTCTATGGTCCGACAGATGATTCTACTAAGGTAGAAGTGCAGGAATTTTTTGAGGCTTTGGAGAAAGCAATTGACACGATAAAAAAGGAAAAATTGGTCCTTGTTGGGGATCTAAATAGCAGAGTAGGAAATGATTGTCAGACATACAAAAATATTTTGAAAAAATTTGGAGAAAAGAGCAAAGCTAATAATAATGGCAAATACGTGTTGGATTTCTGCTAAGGACATGGACTGGTTATTACTAACACCATGTTCCAACATAAAAATGTGCACAAATTCACATGGAGAGAAGAGGCAAGGAATAAGAAAAGTCTCATTGACTATGTTATTGTCAATAGTGATGTTTTCTCCCTGGTGCAGGACACCAGAGTGTACAGAGGATTTGAAATTGGAAGTGATCACTATTTAGTCTTGAGCAGGATAAAATTGAATTTCATTTTGAAAAGCAGAACATTTAAGAAAGTTTTAAAGCAAATAAAAGTTGAGCAGCTCTCACATATGAACTGTAGATTAAAATACACAAAGGTTATTGAAGAAAAAATGAAAGTGTTTGAGAACAAAACCAAATCTTGGAGATTCAGTGGCAAGCTTTGAAGAAAATATTGATTGATTCAGCCAGAGAGGCATGTAGTGATGTTGTCTACAAGGATAGAAAACTCAGAACTCCATGGTGGACACAGGAAGTTAAAGATGCAGTGAAGGAAAAGAAGAAAGCATATCAAAAGTTCCTGGCAAATAAGTCAGCTTTTGCTCTTAGAGAATACAGATACAAATGTAAGAAAGCTAAACACTGTGTAAAACTAGCTAAACAAAAGTCATGGGAAGACTTTGGTAAGAACATAGAAAATAAATATCAAGAGGTTGGCAAGATATTCTGGAGGTTGTTGAAGAAGCTCAGAAATGGAGGAAAGAGTGTTGAAAAGGAATTAGAGATGATAAAGGTGACATGGAAATTGGAGAAAAAGATATCCTTAAAGTATAGAGTAATTACTTTGAAAAATTGCTAAATGCAGTGAAAGCACTGTAGTAAAAAACACTCAACAGGCATACATATCCATACTTGAAGTAGAAAAAGCCATCAAAGGCTTGAAATGTGGAAAGGCAGTAGGAACAGATGATATTAGACCAGAAAGGCTGAAGTATGGAGGTATAAAAGTCTCACAGTGGCTGCCCTGCGTAGCTCAGAAGGGCTGGACAGAGGCCGATTGATGGACAGATGGAAGAAAAGCTTGGTGAAGAACAAGCTGGATTCAGGCCAAATAGAGGCTGTCAGAATCAGATCTTCACTTTATGACAGATAGTTGAGAAATCATGGGAATATAACAAAGATCTGTATTTAAGTTTTGTAGATCTGGAAAAAGCATATGACAAGGTGCCAAGAGAGAAGCTATTCAATACGCTACAGTTATATGGTTTCATTATATCAAGCAATACTTAGTCTTTATTTGAGTTGTAAGTCAGCAGTTAGAATTGAAGGAAGTACAGGAAGGTGGTTTAATGTTAAATCTGGTGTGAGACAAGGATGTACATTATCCCCTCTGTTATTCATTATCTATATGGATGGAAATCACATTATGAAGGAAAGTGGTATTAAACCTGATATCAAAAATGGAGGTGTTAATGTCAGCTCTTTGCTTTATGCAGACGATGTTACACTTCTAAATACATCTGCTACAAGTCTGTAAGATTCCCTGACTAAATTGAATAACTGTTGTAATAGATATGGTATGAAGGTCAGCAATAACAAGACAAAGATAATGAAAATAGGCAGAAGCATTGAAAATGTCAACTGAGTTGTGAATGGAGAACCTGTGGAACAAGTAAAATATTTCAGCTACTTAGGCATGATTTTTAGTGAAGATGATAAATTAAATATGAAAATAGAAAACATAATCAACAAAGCTGGTATGGTAGGAAGTCAAATGAATAAATTTATATGGAATAAGAGAGAAATTAGTCAGAACACTAAATTAGCTGTGTACAAGACAGTGTTCAAAACCAGTTTTGAGAGTTGGGTCAGAAGTAAAACATTTGACCAAAGACTGCAGACATGAGAGTCCTGAGAAAGATTAGGGGCACGAACAGATGGCATCAATGGCAATATCATATTAAAAACGAGGATATTAGGAAAGACCTTGACATTGTGAGCATCCAGGAATGCATTAGCAGAGCTAATCTCAGGTGGTATGGTCACTTAAACAGGATGGACGAGGAAAGATTAGCAAACCAAGTGTTCTCTGCCAGGTTGACAAGAAAAAGACCCAGAAGATCAAGGTATAAGTGGATTGATATGGTAAAAAGTGCCTTAAATGATAGAAATGTAAGATCTGATAATGTTGGAGTCTTGATAAGTAACGGACTGATTTGGAGGAAAATTGTAGATAGGAAGTTAGTAATGATGTAAATTTTTCATGTAGTACTATCATATCCTGCACACCTGGTACATGGCAGGAATTTGATGATGATTTTAGTGCCAGTATCTCTTCTGTCTTATCAGTAATATACATATCACATATGTTAGTATTTTGTTGTAGATGAACAATTTTTTATAATACACAGAAATATTCATTTTTATCCTGGAATAGATAAATTTTTACTATATCTGTTGTTTCTGAAGACTAGAATAAAAATGTCCCTATACCATTATTAAAATGCTTTCCAACCTCAACAGATGCTATACTGCACAAGCAAAAAAAAAAGAAAAAAAAAGTAGCTTTGTTTATCATGAAATACAGTAAAGAGACATTTAACATCTATGTTATTTAGGAACAATTCGTGTAATCAGAGACAATTTGAACGTTACACTTAATGGAAAAACACTCTGCTTCCACAGATTATGCTGCATGCATGTGTCAGTTCACACTTTACTCGCACAAAACAGATGAAACTCAGAAAACAAAAACAGAAACTCATGACAAATGACAACATTCAATTGGATCGGTAACCAATCACAGCCACTGCAGTTGTAGTCAAGGGTGAAGGCGTTGGAGAGATTGGTGAGGAATAGAATATAAAAATTGGCTTGATGGACATAGCATTCTTTATGATGGTCAGCATGGAATTATAAAGGTCGGTTCTTATTTTAGCAATTTACTTGCATTCTGTGATAAGGTAATGAGCATGTTAGATAAGGGAGAATTACATATAGTGATATTCTTGGACTCTGCAAAAAGCATAAGATAGATTACCACATGATAAGTTGGTGTATGTTGCAGAGGATGGGAATAGCTAGTATGTTGATTAGATGGATTGGCGACTTGTTCTGTGAATGATGGAACAGTTTCTCAAAAAAAAATAGGGTAACTAGTGGCATGCCACAGTGTTTTCTGTTCTAGTGTACCTGCTGTTTAATTTGTTTGTAAATGATTTATCATGTGCATTGACTTGGGATCTTCAGCTGTTGCTGATGATGCAGAGTTGAGGAGAATTATAAGTAGCACCGCTGATGTTAATTCGCTCCAGGAAGATTCTGAATAGTCTTTTCACTTGGACAAACAAGTGGTATTATAGTTTTAATGTTAATAAGCGCAAGATGATGTGTTTTGGAGCGCGGAAATATAAGGCTTGGTACTATATTGATGGTTCTGTACTGCAGGAAGTGGATGAGGTTCAATATTTGGTAGTAATGGTTGACAGTTGACTGAAGTTTCGAGGACATATTGGAAGTGTTGCAAAGACTGCACATTGCAGTGCCACTATGATAAGACATACACTAACATATAAAGAGGTAGTTGTGCTACTGTATATAACACTGATCAAACCACACTTGGACTTTGCACTTAGATCTGATCAACTGATTTTCATTGTGATGTGGAAACACTGGAGAGGGAGAGGAACATTTCTCTTCATATATTATCTACTCCATCTGCTTTTCCATATTTCAGATTTTTAATGAATTTATTCACCTCAAGTACTGATATGTACTCCTGATTGCCTCCCTCTTGAATACTTTCTACTTCTATTCTGTCACTTTTTTAAAAAAATTCATTTAACAGTTATTCAAAGTTGAATGACTTGGTGCTGAATCTTTTCAAGTGTTTCCTCATATCCAAAGAACCAGTTCAGTTCAGTCTTATCACAGCCTTGTGAAAAGAGAACACCACCTCATTGCAAGGTGGTGTTCTCTTCAATAGTGCAGTTATCTAACATGATGACTTATCTTAGCAATGTGGGCCCCTAAACTCTTTGTCTGCTAAAATCCCCTAAGTCTCTGGCTTCCATGACTACTTGCAAATTCTCATTAATATAATAACCTTTCTGCAATGTCCTCAGTGCAAAATGCATAACTTTACATTTGACAACATTAAATCAAGATCCTTTTTCATCTGCCCATAGAACCCAGTCTATTCAAATCAGCCTTCAGGGATTTTGTTTCAGCTATGTCCCTTATCATTCTCTTCAACTTTATATTGGGAGCAATTGTGTTGTAAACATTACCACACAGATCACTTACAATATTATTAATATGCACAAGTTAAACAGCACTGGTAATGGTCCAAGAATAGAATCATTACTAATGTTATTTTTCCTGTAATGTACTCCAATGCAGTGGTGCACCCCCCCCCAAAAAGAAAAAGAAAAAAAAAAAACACTAGAAAATTTTCCAAAAATCTTTTCCTAATTAAAATTCATTTTTTTTATTTATGTTATGTCTTGTCTTCTATTTCTATACTACTTATGAATTAGCGATCACTGAAGATGCTCAGTTGTGGGTTGTATGCAATGCATAGTGTGTGTGTTCTCAAATTGTCTACTCAATGCACCCCCCCCCCAAAGATTAAATCCTGAGTGTGCTACTGCTCCAATGCATCCTCCACCTCTCAGACTCTGAACCTCTACATTTTGAAACCCAGTCACCCACTCTTTCATCTGTCACAAGTAGATTTTGAATACTCATCTATTTGAGTTTCAGTGCAGAATCCTGTCTGATGCCTCAGTAAAATCCGAAAGAATAAAGAGAATGGTCATACCATTACACTTCTGGATTACTGTAATCCCATTTTTGAGAGATTCTCAGATGCCATTACCAATAATATTCTGGTAACATACGGCAATTCCACCACATGCTGCTTAATTAAGGTAGTTATCCTTGATAACTATAAATTCTTTTTCCCTCCTTCCAATCCATTTCTGTGATTAAAATCACCCATAATAGTCCTTCCTGTATCCATAAGATTTATCCATCTATACAGTTCCCAGTTCTTTTTCAGAGAAACCATGTGTGCAATAACATCCAATTACATATTTGTCCTATTATCTTCTCACACCAAACAGCCTCAAGCCTATGGCATCTCTTAGTCATACTACCACTATTATCTGAGATTTATACTTTGGGTAAGTTTAATTCCTCTATATTCATTAGCAATAGCATCCCAACCTTTCTGTCCCATTTGAATCACACTGTACCTCTCAGAGGGATAGATAGAATTTATTCTGTTAACCATGTATTAGTTATTGACAACTTTTGACTCCCTTTGCATTTACACATGTTAAGAACTCCTCACCTTTATTACTGATGCTTGAACATTAATGAATATGCAGGATGGTCAAACACCAGCTGACAGGTATAAAAGAGTCCAAATTTTGATTCCTCAACCAAAACCAAATCTACTCTTGCATTCAACATTCTCTTATCCTCAAACAAAACTACTCCTACCTTTCTTGTGATCATCCTCACCATAAAATCACTCTCTTTCTCTGTGTCATTATAAACACAATTTGAACTCTCTCCTTAGTGTTTATTTGGATGTGTTACATCCAAGCAATCACCTTACACATGTACTTTCCTTGACTATTTATATTCACTCATTCATTGGACAATTTTTCCATACACCTCATCCAATCTTTCCACCATCAAAATTACATGATACTACACACCATTTCTCCAATACAGCCTGGGCACTGAATCATTTGCATTCACAATTCTCTCTCAGTTCACTTATGTTATGCCTTTCCAAATCTCAATTCTTTTGTTTTACTTTTTCCTCATTCAACAACTCTTTTATATTCTCTCATAGCATACTTATCACCTTTCAAATCATTCAATTCCAACCAACAATCATATCTTCTACTTGCCTGCATATAGCTGTAAAATCTTTCATGATATGTGACTGTGTAACTTATCATGTTCGTTTTTATGGGTTTTTTTGTTTAGGAGAATATATTTGGAATAATGTTAAATTTTTTGACTGAAATAATCTTTTCTGTAATAATATTGTATTGAACCTTTATTAACATAATGTGGCACATGACATAATCATGTAAGGCTATTAAGTAATGTTAAATCAGTAAGTCTAATGCTAAGGTTAGTGAAAAAATTCTGAGAATTGCCATGGATGGAAACTTCCAAAGACACACCAAAGATGACATTATCATATCCAAAGGCCAATATGTGACAATTGTTATGGATAGAGAATTCCAAAGACATATGAAGAATGACGTCAGCATGTTCGAAGGTCAACACATGACCATTTTCAAACATTTTCGAAACATATATAGCCCTCATCCCCCATTATGCATGCGAGCAAGAGGTCAGGGCCTATATAAGGCAAGTCATGAGAAGGAATTTTGTCTTAAGATTTTCTAAGCTTTCTCTTATCTGAGTCCCCATCATGCTAAGTGTGCTGTCGGAAGTCTAAAGAAAAGTGTTGTGGGGTTCCGGGTGTTCTACCTGGATTGCCACTATGTGAGAAATATTGTGTCAAGTTGCTGTGAAAGGAAGGAGCTGTACATCGCTGCCATGTTCAGCGTCCTATAAGGCAATGTATAGTCAACAACTTGGACAAGGAAGAAATTTAGTGGGAAAACCAGAATGAGTCGGTAAGCAGAAAGAAAGAAAAGCAGAAGACTTACGAGTGAACAAAAGGTTAATGTGAAAGACAGTATGCTAAACAAGAATTGTAAGTAGTTATAATACTGAACAAGAATGTATGTCGAGTGTCTATGTTAACAAGATAATTTATATTAATGTTGAATTAGGCTTAAACAAAGTATGCCTTGTATTCATTTAATGTTATGCTAGATTGTGAATTAACTTAAAACTAAGGTTAGATTAGAAAGAACTGAGACTAGCAAGAGAATTGTAATGACTTCATACATATATGTGAATCATTCTGTAATTATTTCCTTTTGACTTAATTAAATGGTTTGTGAACAACACATTGGACTGATTCTGTCAATACACTATCTTAAATTCAAACCTGCATAAGATAGAAGTTTATGATTTATATTTAAGCCACAACTAGTTTAAAGTAAGGAGATATATACAAGATAATATATATTAATGTTGAATTAGGCTTAAACAAAGTATGCCTTGTATTCATTTAATGTTATGCTAGATTGTGAATTAACTTAAAACTAAGGTTAGATTAGAAAGAACTGAGACTAGCAAGAGAATTGTAATGACTTCATACATATATGTGAATCATTCTGTAATTATTTCCTTTTGACTTAATTAAATGGTTTGTGAACAACACATTGGACTGATTCTGTCAATACACTATCTTAAATTCAAACCTGCATAAGATAGAAGTTTATGATTTATATTTAAGCCACAACTAGTTTAAAGTAAGGAGATATATATATATATAAGCAGGGAATATAAACGATATCTGCTTTGTCTTTGATTTAAGATCTTATAATCTCGCACTCAACATATAGTCTAACTGGTGCAGTCATAAAACAAATAAATCTGTTAAACTATAGAGTAGGGGGTGGCCACAATGTGGCTTGCGAGCCACATGTGGCTCTCCACACACTACCAGGAAAAATAAACAAAAAGAGAAGAGGAGACAAAAAAAGAGGAACAAAATAATAATAAAAAAAAAAAGATGAGGGAGAGAAAAACAGGGCTGATAAAGAGTACTGCAATAAAAAGATTTAATTCGAAATGCATTAAATGAAGTTTACTTTGAACAATTAGAATAATTTAAAGTCAAAAAACAATGATTTTAGTTATTTATTTACTAGTAGAGGCATTCCTTGTATCCATTTTCTTAGTAAGCTCCTTACAATTAGGTGTGTAATTAGTCAAAGCAGTTCTCACAAGCTTGTTTATTCATTTAAATCATTTAAAACAGATCTATATTTAGATTTAATAAATTGTAACCAACGTGTTGTGGCAGGCAGCATAGCTTCGGCATCCCCACCTCGCCATGCACACACTCACTGACTTCCATACCATCACATCGGTCAAAGGTTGTGGCTCTTCTTAGTCTTACCGGAATTATTTTGGCTCCAAAGGGGCACACTCCCTTTTGGAGCCTAGTTGGCCACTCCTGCTATAGAGTGTGAGAAATAAGATATAGTAGAAATACATATATGGTGGCAGCCAACCATTCCCAAATATTAAGCAAAGAAATTAAAGACAAAGCAGGGTAGTAGAAGTACATAATAGATGATAGAACGTATATAATATAACAAATGGCACAGTCAGTCTATATTATTACAAATGACGCAATCCACTACATTATTACATAGCATGTCATGTTGTGAATCTTCATACCTGGAAAACACACTTTTGTTGCTCGTTTATTTTATCAAGAACCATCTTAAATATGGAATCACAGTATATCACCATATCCTTTTTTTAATTTTTTTCTGCCTTTTTTTTCTTTACTTGGCATACAGTTTTTTTTTTCTCTGCTACTTACCAGTGCTTTTTCAATCTCTCCCATTCCTGTCTATTTCTAGTGCCAGATACTTCTTTTTCATACAATCTGCACTTCCATGTTTAGATAGATTCTTTCTTAAGGACTTACTACCAGAGACATCAGCTCACTTGATCCCTCATTGAAATTATGATTATCACTATTCACATTCACAGTGAATATATTACAGTATCATACAAAATTATTTCATGTAAATAAATAATGACAAAATTGACAAAGGATGTTTATGTAAATTAATAACAGACTAAATTTCCAGAGTTGGAAGGATAAATGAGACTAGGAGTAAGTGGGAACTGCATAAAAGAAAGTGTTAACTAGTTTACATGTGATGCCATATGGTCACTCCCACATCTCATTGGACTTTGGGAGTGAGGCTTTCAGCTAGAAGAAGTGGTAGGGTTGCAGATGCCCTTTCCACAAAGAGTCAGTAGGACAACCACAAACATCCATGCCTCTGCCAGGATTTGAACCAAGAGCCTCATGGCTGGAGAGCAGATATGCTAACCACTCAGCAACTAGGCCAGCAAGAAAATGTTGAAGAAGCAATATTAGGAGAAATGTGATGAGGAAGCTCATCAGTAGTGCAAAAATCAAGCTAGAAGAGTGAACAACATAATATGAAGAGCAAAAACAGTGATGAACCCAAAGAAAAGAAGAATAAAAATCATGTGGATCATCCCATTTGGCACTGATATAGTGCAAAGGATATGAGGCCAAGGGTAACTATATGAAGGACATTATGCAGCAAAGGAGACTTGGATAAGGTTTCGGTCTGAATATCACAAGAAGAGCTGACATCTATAGCATATTTATCAGAACTGGCTAAGAAGAAATCAAGGGTGTTGAGTGGAGAGGATTACTGGCTATTCTGATAGACAGATGGGCAAATTGTAACAGACAGTTACTGACAGTCAATATCCAAGCATCTCTGCCAGATTGATCAATGGAACTGGAGAAGGAAAGCTATTTTGAGTTGAATACATTGACATCCCATGAAAGATGACCTCTCCATTTGGGTATTTGGACCACAGATGATTAAGCTTCTCAGAGAGATATGGAAAATAGTCAGAGCGGTTGTAAGAATTTGGAGAGAATGGGCAAAGAAATTTTGAGTCACAGCAGATCATAAAGAGATTCAAGGATTGTCATTCAGCGGCAGAGAATGTCAGAATTCCCAAATGCTCGGGGTCTACCTTATATCAGAAGCAATTATGCAGAATGTAGTTAGGAAAGTTGAAGTGGACAGTAGAAGTTGTGGCTGCCATGTTAAGGTCATGCCAAGTATAGTGGTGTAATGATATTGCATTTAAATTTCTGTTGAGACCATGAAATATTGATGAATGAATAAAAATATTATTATTATTATTCAGGCCTCCATGAAGTCAAGAGACTCATCGTGGGAGGTCCTACCTAGGAAACACAAAGTCTGTCATACCACTCCCTGAACAAATTTACCATTCTTGCTCTCACCACTTATTAGGCAATGCATTCCATGATTCCACCATCCTCCAAGCAAAGAAATCACTCCTCACCCTCTTGCTCAAATCTTCCTTTCATAACTTCCAAGGATGGCCCCTTGTCATCACTCCTTCCTGCTGCTCTACCAAGTGAAAGAACTCCCCAGTGTCCACCCTGTAACTGCCTCTCAACAGCTTAAAAGTCTCGATCATATCACCTCTCCTCCTATCCACCAAACTCTGCAGTCCACATTCCCTCAGCCGATCCTTATAATTAACATTGTACAGTCCTGAAACCATCTTTGTTATCCACCTCTGCACCCTTTCCACAGTTAATTTATCCCTTTCAAATCCTGGGGACCAAATTTGAGAACAATAGTCTAAGTGTGGTCTGCTCAGGGTCTTATACAACGATATGAAAACTCTTCTATCTCTGCAGGTCAGCGTCCTTCTCAGTATTGCAGCAATACTATGGGTTACTTTCACCAGCTTTGCAATATGCCCCCCTGAATTTCAGTTTTTTATCAATTATCACATCCAGATGTCTCGTCTCCCTTACTTCCTCCAGTACAGCTCTTCCAATCGAGGATGCAGCCTCCCGTCGATGTATCCCAAACTTCAAGCCTTTACATTTTGCTGCATTAAACCGACCCTCCCCCCATTCATTTTCCCATCTGTCTAGTTTATTCAAATCCTCTTGCAGGGCTGCCACATCTGCACTATTACTAATACCCCTTCCCAGCTTCACGTTATCTGCAAACAACTGAATATCCCCTTGCAATCCATTGACAATGTCATAGATATAAAGGTTAAACAACACGGGTCCCAGTACTGAAGCCCTGTGGAATCCCACTTGTAACCTTCTGCTTCCTTGATATTGCACCACCATACACAATTCTCTGATACTTATCAAACAGCCAATCCTGAATCCAGTTGACTAACCTGACATCTAAACCCGTGTGCTGTAACTTAAATATCAGCTTATCATGTGGCACTCTGTTAAATGCTTTGCAAAATCCAAAAAAAAAAAAAAAATGGCAGTGTATGCCTTTCCTCATGAACTACTCTTGTCACTTTATTATAAAAGGCAATCATATTACTTCAGCAAGAGCCACTTAACAAATCCATGTTTATTCTCACAGATAACATTACCCTCATCTGCCCAACGCTGTATATATAGGCCCTCACTAATTTCTCCAAGATCTTAACAGCTACTGATGACACACAAACTGGCCTATAATTAGACACTTCCAGTCTTCTACCACCCTTATGCAATGGCACTATCTTATCTTCCTTCCATTCTTTGGGTACCTTTCTTGTAGCCAGACTTTCATTGAAAAGCCAGGTCAACGGAGCTGTCAGTTCTTTAGCACATTCTCTCAAAACACGTATTAAAACACCATCCAGTCCCACACCTTTAATGACATCTAGAGTACTCAGTATTTGGAACACACTCTCCTCTTGCACCTCTAAACCTCAAACCTACCCTATCTCTCTCTCTCTAGTATTAAAACTTACTTCTCCAGGATGAAACACTCAAATTTGTTCCAATACTCCAATGTATTCCCATTTTTATCCCACAATGTCATTCTTCCACAATCCTTTCTCCTCCTACTGGCCACATAGCTAAAAAATGCCCTAGGATTTTCTTTGGATCTTAGTGTCAATGTTTTCTCATATTCCAGTTTTCCTTCTTCACTATACTAGTCGCTCCTCTGGTTTGAGTCATATTCTTCATTCATCTGCTCTCCACTCCTCTCTTTATATCTCTTCCATAAAATCTTTTCACCCGCAGTTCCTGTTTCATATTGTTTGTCTGTCATCCACTTTACACCAAAATTTCCTAAGTACTAACGATATCCTGGCCTTCCAATTCCTCCATGGAACTGCCCCAAGTTGATATCTAAGACTATTATAATCACCCGCTTTATATGTTCCCTTTTCTTTGATGCTCCTGCATGTCTATTCATCTTCCAAGTCAAAACCACATGGTCATTCTCTTTAACTTGAGAGATGTCATCTCAGTTATTATCAGCTCTTCTGATGCTATGACCAAATCCAAAACCCTTGAACCTCTTGTTCCCTCTATTACATGTTGCCTAAGACATTTGTTCATCAAGAATTCTAAAAATTCCATTCCCTTATTACATGCATTTTCCTCTTCCCAGCTTATACTGCTGTGGTTAAAATCTCCCATAACAATCATTCTTCTTGCACTTGCCAAGCTCAATTGCCTAAACATCTCCTGCTCCACACCATCTGTGTTCCTTGGCTTGTAGCAATGCCCCACTAAATATCCTGTCTTGCTCACCTCTACCTCATACCATATGTTTTCATAAGCAGTACTCAACCACCATGTTTTCTCCTCTTATCCTGCCAAAAAAATGCTGTACCCTGCTACTTCTATTCCTGTTATTATATCGTCTTTGGTCAGGCTGATGCTATCAGCACCACGAATTCATCTCCTTTATTCCCGATACTCCTGGCATTAGTATAAAGCATAAAAATGTGATTGCTTCTATATCTATCATTATTCCCTCCAGACCCCCACTGGACTCAGTGTTACCTGATGTCATTCCCCCCCTTCCCCCAAACACCCATTCCCACAAGAGGCCACCCCTGCTACCATCCACCCTGAGAATTCTAGTATCCCTGCATTAACACACCGACTCGTTCAGAAAACAGCAATCTCTCCAGATGTCTACGTCCTTCCTCATTCAAATGCAATTCCTTTTTGTCCTGAAATACCCTCCAAGCATCCACATATTCCAAACCTCTTTCTGACACATTTTGGCTATTATGCTATTCATTATTACTGCTCTTCTGCTCAGCTCATCATTACCATACCTGGGTAACACACTATCTTTTTTCTCTGCATTTTCTTTTGTACAACCTCAAGCATAAACTTCAGATCTCTCGCCACCTGATTTACACTGCCTATTAAGTCATTCGTGCCCACCATCACAATCATTTCATCCACCCTTTCACACCACTTAATTGCCATAGCCACACTTTCTATCGTTCCTCTAGGCAAACACTCCTCTGGCATCCTATCTTGCACACCATGGATCATCGAGTCTCCATACATCACACATATATTTAATATATTAAATATATTTACTTACTCTTTTTTTGTGCTTCAACATATGGCTGTAAATAAAGTGCAATTCCAGTGCCAATCCCAACAGCTACTAAGATACAAGAATTTCTCCAATAATTCGAATATTTTGACTTTTTATGTTGACTAGAAGTTGAAAATTTTTTCATACAGCTATGTACATATTCCTGTTTTAGATGTGATACTGCTATTCCTGTACTCCAAAGTATCCTTTATGAAGAATATAATATAGAATGATTATAAAGTACAATTACATTTTATATAATTTATAACTTCATAAAAAATTGTAAAAATGCAATGAAAGGAGTCACTTTAAAAAATAAAAAAATAAATAAAAAATAGGGCAATGTGCTTCGTGTGCCTGGGAATTACAAAAGAATAAACAATATGGCTGCAAACTTTCTTTAAAAGATAATTCTTTTTTAACAGCACAGTGTAATACCAACTGGACTCAGTGTTACCTGATGTCATTCCCCTTCCCCCCCAAAGCACTCATTTCCACAAGAGGCCATCCCTATGTAATACCAATTCATCATATAGCAGTTGAATAAAACATGTCAAAAAAATACCTAGAAAATAAAGCTGGCATATTATGTTTTGGGATTCTTATGTTTTGTTATGTTAAGAGTGTTTATGGCACTATGGTTCAGTTGTAGAGATTTTATTTATTTTTAATGTAAATCCTACCCAAGAAAGTGTTGACCCATTTATTATTAGTGCTGGCTACAGGTTAAGTAATCATGAAACCCTGATCTAAAGACCAAACATGGAATTTTTACAAGCCACTTCAAGCTTCCAATTAGAAAGTAATCTCATACTGAGTGTTGAAATTCATCTATCATAAAACATCTATGCCTACTATGAATTTCAATTCCACATCTATCTGCAGATGGAATTACTATCCATTCAGCCTACCAGACTAGCAAAGATGGGATAACATACTTAATGGGACATTGTTAGAGACCTGGAAATCAGAAAGGGAATGTTCAGTGAATGAGAGGAAAGTAATCACTATGGACAATTTTAATCATGGAAATAAATATTAGAATGAAGCGACAGCATCACACCCAAATGAAGCAAGGAAATTCTTTGAGTATGTAACAAAAAAAAGCGCAAGAATAACTGCATTTTAGATTTGATCACTGCATCAAAAGTCGTGAACATGTAAGGTGTCGAACCTACATCCACCTGGCAAATGTAACATCTTCCTGAACTGTTTCTGGACATATGAGTGGCTTCAGTGAGGACAGGATTTATGTGGAACTACAAAATATGTAACAGAAAATCAATACTTGAGTAATGGTAAAGAAACTTTTAACAACAGCAAAAAACAGGGTAATAGTAAAACAGATTAATGGAGAGATTAAGCAGACAATCTGGAATTATGGGGTGAGAGACAATAACAGATTAAATGAGAAATAGAAAGAGAAAAGTTAGGAAGGTGACACATTTGGTGAGGAAAGAGAAAGAACAGTATGAGCAGTATTTAGCCAATAAGTCCAATGGATTTTGTCTATTATTGTTATTTCTTGTTACCAATTCAACATAATAGACAAAATAGATGTAATAGACAAAATCCAAGAAAGAAGACTGCGATGGTTTGGCCATGTGACCAGAATGGAACAGAAAGACTACCATCTAAAGCCCTGAATACAACGATGGAAGGTAAAAGATCCAAAGGACAGCCCAGAATTAGATGGAAAAAGAACTGGACAGAATTGTTCGGACTCTCCCAGAACAGACAGAAGTGGAAAGAGTTCATTCGGCCTCATCATCATCCACATAGATGATGGAAGAGAGAAGAAGAAGTCCAAGGGAGTGCTTTTAATATGCAATCAATAGAAGAAAGAATGATTAGGAGGATGATATTAACTATGGAAATCATAGACCAGTGCAGAGGATATAGTTGAAGTATTTAATGATCAATTCATGAGATTGCTCACTAAATACTTCTACTTTTAAGTCAATATACTTTGTGCAATACCATACATGCAGATATGTGTGATACTGTACAAAGCTTGAATAAGGACGAATTGATTCACCATTCTAACAGTGGGGGGGGGGCTAAAATGAGTGATAGGAGGAGGTATATGAAAAACTAAGTAAACATGATGTTAATAAATTATAGGATTTAATGAAATGGATATTTAAATGGAATATTTAACAGCACTCTTGACAAGAATATCTAACAAGAGAGAACAAGAGCAACAGGAAAAAATCTCAAAAAAGTGGAAAGAGGAAAAAATTCTGTCAATGGATAATGAGAGGGGCACTGAGTTGGATGCTTTAAATTACAGATTGGTCTGTATCTGGAATGGTGATTCAAGTGTTGGATATATTGATGAAGGCTAAGAATCAAGGATGGTATCAATAAAGAAGGATTTGTTATGAGAATTTCATGAGTTTGCTAAGGGGAGGGTGTCTTTTAACAATTTACTTATGAAATTTTGAGAGACATCATTTATTTTCATAACCACCTATTGTTGATAAGAAGTACCTTACCTTAAAGGAGCACACAAAATACTGTAACTGAACAACATTATTAAGTTTACAGTATTACATTTCCTATTAAAAGTTTTCTATTAGACATATCTTCTGTATTCTTTCCAGGATCACTTAGGGGTCATATAGCTTTTAAGGAATGCAGAGAACCAACCATGCTTCTGAGTCACTCTTTCTCATATCAGGGTAATTTGGGATATAGCCAAAACTGTATTATTATATAAACAAAGTGGATATCAGATCTAGCATTATTTCAAAGCCGAATGTAGAAACTATGAAAGTTTTGTAAGGTAAGTTGACCAGAGAGCTTAGAGGAATACATTGCTTGGCATTTATTGTGAACTAAAGCCTTTTGGCTCTTTATTTTAGTAATTACTTTTACACATCAACTGAGAGTTTGCTTGCAAAAAATACAATTTCTCTGACATTTCAAGTTCGATAGTACTGAATGAGAGTTTTTGCACTTAAGATTTCTACCTGATCTCTGAAAAGAACCAACCAGTTCAAAGCAGCTGTCAGGTCAGTGAAACCATATCAAAATGGACTAATAAAAGGTGAATATATAGATGGTTGGGCAGTGCCTATGTCTTCTAAGTAATCCACATTAAGACAACTCGTGAATGCCAGGGAGTGTAATTCATGTAAGCTCTCTGGTCAACTTACTTTATGAAACTTTCATAGTTTCTACATTCGGCTTTGAAATAATGCTAGATCTAATATCCACTTTGCTTATATAATTTTGCATCGCTGAACTGAAGCCTTTTGGCTCTTTATTTTAGTAAAAACTGTATTATAACTTAAGACGAAAATGATGGTACAGCACAACGAAATGTAATACCAGATACACACCATTTTCATTAAAGAATCATGATGCTACTGAAACAAACTTTAACTGAACAAAAATTAAAAAAATGTACCATCAATGGCAAAAAAAAGTGGGGAAAGAAGAGGAATTATCATATCAACATAACTGGTGTTACCAAAATGAAAAGAGAAAACAAATGAGATGCTTTTAAATAATAACTATAAAAGACTGGATCAGATAATAGTAAACAGGTAAAGGAACAAGGTTTAGAATTCGATGATAGTGAAGACTGCAGTCCTCAGTAGTATCTAATCCTAAACCTCCTTCCTTTTCCTGATGACTATTGTCTGATTATAATCAACACAAAACACTAGAAACAATTATTATTATTATGGGCTACTCCATGGAGTCCTTAGACTTATCAAGGGAGGCCCAAAACATCATGCCAAGCACTATCTAACATTTGTGCAGTATCTATCATAATTTGCTTTGAACTCATTCATAGTCATGGTACCCACGACAGATTCTGGAAATCAATTCTACTCATACACCACTCTCCAAGCAAAACGCCCAGTTCTAACATCCTTGCTAACTACACTCTTGTTCAGTTTCCAAGGATGGACCCTGGTTCTCCCACCACCAGACTTGTTCTGAAAATTTTCCTGTATTAATCTTGTAAAAGCCCTTTAGTAATTTGTATGTCTCAATCATATCACTCCTTTTCTGCCTGTCAATCCACAAATCTTCAACCTGTTCTCATAAGGGTCATTCCACAGACCTTCTACCATCTTGATCACTTGCCTCTGGATCCTTTCCATCTCTTCCTTATCACCAAGAAACCCTGGTGATCTGCATGCAATAGTCAAGATGAGGTCTTACCAAAAAGCTCGAGAAAGAGGAATAATAACCTGCTTGTCAAAGTATTTTCAGTAAACAAGTGATCTGATGAGCTGCTTTAGCCCCTTTTGCTATGTGCCCTCTAAACTTTAACTCTCTATCCACTAATATTCTCAAGTCTCTGGCTTCATCAATTTCCTGGAGGTACAGTTCCACATATGTGGTATTCAGCTGGTAATCCATTCACCCTAAAATGCATAACCTTCATTTCACCACATTAAACTGACATCCATTCTCCTTTGCTCAGACTGCCAGTCTATCCAAATCATCCAGCAAAATTTTATAATCATCTTTATTAACTATTGCTCTACCCAACTTTGCATCATCAGCAAACACTGAACAGTTCTTCTCAGATCCTTTCCTATATCATTAATGTACAAATTAAATAGAACAGCCCAAGAACAGAGCCCTGAGACACGCCACTAGTCACTGAATAAACTACTCACTGATATCTTTTCATCATCCACCCACCCACTGTCTTATCCACCTCACCAACCCTATATCCATTCCCGAGTGCTGCAGTTTACTGATTACAATTCCATGTGGTATCCTGTCAAAGGCATTTGTAAAGTCCAGCAATATCACTGTAAATCTATTACCTTTATCCAACTCAGCTGCCACTGTATTATAAAATATGAGCAGATTACTGAGGCATGACCCACCCTTCACAAAACCATGTTGCCGCCCCCCCAATACAGTATTCCATTTCTGTCTATCCATTCCTGTATTTTACTCTTGACCAACTTCTCCAGTACCCTCATAACAACTCCTGATATGCTGATTGATCAGTAACTTGCTACATCAGTCTTGGAGCCTCCTTTATGCAATAGAACTATTTTCCCCTATTTCCATCCCCTTGGGACTACCTCAGAGCTGATTTAGATTAAACAATGTGGTCAAAGACCCTGACAATTCCCTAGCACCTTCACATAAAACTCAAGCTGGTATACCATCTAATCCCATAGCTGTATTCACATTAAGGTTCTGTAATATGCTATGCACCTCCATTTCATTTACCTCAGTTCCCACATAAGTTTTTGCCTCTCTCATTAGTGCAATATCATATACTCTTGCAATGTGTTCACTTAGTAATTCTACTATTTTGACTGATTCAGTTACTTTCCTACCATCGGCATTCATTAAAATTATTCTGTCATAAACTTTCTTCCTTTTACTTGTTATCAAAAGAACTGTTTGGTATTATCTTTGGCCTGCAGTGCTAATTTCCTTTCATACTCTGCTTTTGACTCATCATCATCATCACTTTCTTAATATGAACCCTCAAATGGTGTACAGGATACTATCACTTATCAGCACTCTCATATTGTCATATGTTTCTGTCTTCTAAGGTACTTCTGATTGCATTAATGAACTTAGTCTTATTCTGGGTCTTTTTCTTGTTATTCTTTTTAAGTGACCATACTAAAAAGACCAAGAGTAAGACTAAGAACTAAGTTCATTAATGCAATCAGAAGTGCCTTAGAACTTTTTGGTCTCTAGTCTTTGATCAAGTGCTTTATTTTTAACCCTACTCTCAGATACATAATTTAAAATTGATTTGAACATGATCTTGTATACTGCTAATATTTTGGCTAATTTCTCTCTTATTCCATATAAATTTATTCAGCTGGCTCCCACCATACTAGTCTTAGCTTACTCTGTTATCTATTTCCATATTTAATTTGCCATATTCACTAAAAACTGTGCCTAAATTACTGAAACATTTTACTTATCTAGAATGCAACTGAAGGTTATTATACTTCTATCTTTTAAATTAAACTTGCCAAGAAATTATATTCTTCTTGATCCTTTATTCAAGTGTAAACAAACAAAGTTTGTGCATGAAGTATCTTCATGATTCTACTTGTATATAAAAGTTAATGACTTCACATCAATTGCCATAAAATCCCATAATGCAAAACACACACCCCTTTTGGACATGCTATGCATTATGGGAAAGGTAACTACCCAGACCAGTTTTGACCTTTATAGAGGAACTGTTAAAGTACAGGGAGGTACCTCTCCCAAACATTCCAAATCTAAATCATTTTAAATTCTAAATCTCACTGAGTGACCTAAAAGGATCACTGCTAACATGTCACTCAGCAGCGGCACTACTCAATGATAGGTAAAAACCTCCCACGAAACAGAACTGCTCTACTCCCCAGAATCTGTGTTTAAGTGAGGACTTTCTCCAAAAACTAGGGCAATCCCTAGTTTTAAAATACAACATGCAGACTTACTTTAAACCATACCAAAAATTAGCTACTCTTATCCACTCATCAAAAGATGATCTCCATCATTTTAATTATGCTGGTGTCAACATTATTCCCTGATCTTACAAACTGATATACTTTGGACAAACAGGAACCAACCAAACAAACGAACATAGGAATTAGATCCAATTAGGTCTTATCTATACTAGAGCCATTCTGGGTGGAATGGCTGATTACACCATCCACATGGATCACTGGATCCAGTGGGGGGGGGTTGAGGGAACCACCCTCATCCCCCCATACAAATTTGAAAGATTGTTCCAGATCTACTACAGTACTACAACATTTTTCAAAATTAAATAAATATCAGAGAAACATTTTAAGACTTTTAAGACCTTCAACAGAAAACTAACAAGATCCTATATCCTTACTATATCCACAGAGGGTTGATTTGATTTGCTTTTTTTATGGCATAAAGACATCAAAGGTCATGCTGCACCAGGACACAAGTCACAGATTTACATATGGTAATTGGTTAGTAGGACAATCCCAAGAATTCATGCCCTTGGAGGGATTCGTACCCACAGCCCTTGGCTGGACAGTGGATATGCTGACCACTCGGCCAACCAGGCTGGCCCCCACAGAAGGTGCCAGCTAGCCAGTTCTACCTTTTTAAACTCAGTTTGTGTTTGATTTTCTACTAGTGTGCCTGTGTGCAAGGGTGGAGTGTATAACTCTGTGTCCATGAAGATGGAATGGTATTCAAGACAAATTATTAACTTTAATAATTTAATAACTAAATAAAGTTAGTTATTTAGTTATCAAATTATCTATATTAGATAATTTAATTTAATAACTTCAACTGAATCAAACAATATGAATGATAAGCAATGTTTAAGCATCCATACGTTGTAATTTAGAGCCTCCGTAGCTCAGTAAGTATAGACACAGCCTTTTTAATCAGAAAGACCTGGGTTTGATTCCTGTCAGTGACATGAGGAACTTTTATCTGGTCTCTTTCGACGAAAGGTGAGTTAGCCGGTCTCATACAGAGGTATGGGATTTTTTTCACCTGGAAACCCAGGTTTTTTGTCCCCCAGAACAGGCAAACTGGAGCACACAAGGATTACAGTCATGAATACATTCCAGCCATATGCCGGTCCTGAGCCCAGATAAAATGGGGGAAGGGAGGGATTGGGGAAAGCAATGGTGAACTACCCTGTAAAAATCTCGCCAGGAGTACTTTGTGAGCAATGCCTACAAAGTCACCTACAGTCAGAAAATGACTAAAGGGGAAAATCAGATCAGAGACTGTGTAATTTATTTGCATTCTGGTTTGAGATACAAGAGTATAATAGGAGAGTTGAAATAGGAGGTAATCGCCATTTAGTTTTGAGCAGGATAAAAATGAATATCATAATGAAAAGAAAAAATATATAAAAAAGTTTTAAAAGGAATCAAAGTCAAGCAGCTTTCAGAGGTGAACTGTAGACTCAACTTATTATTATGACTAACATTAGACTTCAACTGAATCAAAAGACTCATTGCAGGTAGCCCCCACCCTCACTGCCACACAAAATATCATCAAAACCTCACTCACAGTTTCTGCACTCACCACTCTCAGGCAATTCATTCCAATCATAAACCACTCTCCATGTAAAGAACCTTCTACTCACTCCTTTGTTCACACTCTCCTTTATGCTACTGCTGGCAGTGTCAGCAGCAGCTTCAAGATGCTGATCATGAATTGCTTCAAGATTTTTTCAATACAATCGATTTTCCTGGAGAAGGTTTTGTTGAGCATGATATGGTGCTGTCCCATGATGTCCATGTACTCTGAACTTAGGAACTGTTGAATGATGGAGAAGGACAGGGGAGAGAAAAAATGGCTGACTGAGGGTGCTTAGGAGTTTGAGCACCAATTCATCAATTTAGGCAAAACTGGCAACAAAAATTGCATAAAAAAACTCTTTTTATTTTCTGAAATGTGTAGTTTGCATTTTAGGCATTCTAAAACTTCAAGAAATATGGACCCCATGTCTCTGATAGCAAGACTTAAAGTGCTTGGCCTTGTTGCTATCATCTTTGCTTTGTGCTGCAATCACGGCTATAAGTGGTCCACTAAAACTTATTATATCCAATATTAGAATAAGGAAAAACTTTTTTTTTTTGAAATTGTCAGGGTACTTATGGCTGGTTTAGCATTCTTCAGTCCCTTGAGAACAATTGCTGTACTTTCTTTTGAGAAAGGAGGTTGGGTAAATCACTTCTAAAACAATATAATATTGTTTGCAATATTATATTCAGAGCACAATTTCCAAGTAACACAATCCAAAATGCCAGATCCAGATCAGCTAATAATGATACTAGCAAGAAAGATAAAAGCATATGCAACATAGAAGGCAATATGCATAGCATATGTAACAGTAATTTGTACTGCTCCCCCCACCATAGCCCTTTCTTTCGGTATGATAGAATATATAAAATAACTTGGGTGTCACTGGATAGCAAAACAAAAGCAAATAAATTATACTGCCGTCAACTGAAAGTGCCACAAAATAATATTATTGTCCAAAACATAACAAAAGCTGATACTGGATCAGATAAGTGTCTAATAATTGGATCTACACAGCTATGATCTGAAAACAAAATAGCAAACAGAGACGAATTAAATGTTCTTAATTTGCATTTATTTGTACATATACTAATAATCTGCAAACAAAAAAATCAAAAGTGCTAAAGAAAGATAAATGCCCATAGCCTGAACTACTAGCAATAAGGAATTCAACTTGCAGATGAATATAAGAGTAAAAGTTATTATAAGACTTTCCTGATAAGTGGCAAAGAAAGAATGCCAAAGTGAAGGATCTAAACAGAAAAAAAAAATTCTAGTGTCAACAGAAGAACAAATGGAGAAATGAAGACAACACTTCAGTCAACACGTAAGCACCAGTAGTGATAAAATACAAATAGAGTGTATCAATTAAAAATTGATTGATATCTAGCATCTAAACTGAAGATAAAAAAAAGCATGTTATTTCAGAAATGAAACAAAGGAAAGCTTTAGAAATAGAAAGTTTTAAAACATCTGGCATCATTGGCAAAGTTGTATATGGTGATTGTGAATCTGCCAGATTTAAAGTGACCAGTACCTCAGGGTTCAGTCCTTGGGCTATTGTTTTTCAATCTATAGAGTAATGACATTAGGAAGGGTCTAACGAGATGTGCAATTGCTTACCAATGATGCAAAGATAGCAGGGCAATCAGGGATGCTGTTGATATCTAGCACTTCAAATCAAGATGATTTGAATAGGCTGGAAATTTGGGCAATGAAAACGGCTATCAGTTTAATGTTAGTAAGAATAAAGTTATGCATTTTGGAGTAATAAGATTTCCAGTGTAATATTATATTAGCATGGTTATGCTACAAGAAACTGATGAGGTTAGGGATCTTTGTGCAATGGTGGATAAGAATTTGAAGTTCAAAGGTCACATAGCAAAAATTACAACTCAGAGGATAATTGTGATGTTGAAGTGAACCTTGACATATAAGGATAAGGAAGTCATTCTGCTTAAGGCCTTGATAAGATCACATCTGGATTACTGTGCATAGATCATGTTTTATAACACACAAAGGAATATCATGAAAAAAAAATAAAATCCTAGGTGACCTAGCTGATGCATATAATGTTATGTCTGCTAGCTCACAAACATGCAAATATCAAAATAAACTAAACACATGCAAGAGTAATCATTAAAAGTCAATTTAACAATAAATGAAAAAATAAAAGCAATAAGAATTAATGTGTAAAATAATGAACCAAGTACAACTAAAAATGAAAAAAAAATCAAGGCTGTTTCAAATTTTATGTATCTTGGAAGTATTTCATCTGCAGATGGAGTTGTAGTTAGAGACATTGATATAAGGATTTACAAAGACAAGAAATGAATATGCTAAGCATAGTATATTATGGAAAATGACAAATATTCACACAAATAAATAAATAATTATATTTAACCACCCAAACAAACATGGATAAAATATATCAAAAATATATGCTTCATATCGATATTATTTCTATAATATCCAAAGATTGCACTTCACATTCATGTAATTATGGATATGTATAAACAACAAGGCTGGTATGGTGGTTAATGCATGCATTAAATCAGTCATTTTATATGGATATGATATGTGATTGGTTTCAAAGGAGATGCAAAGAAAGCGTCAAATATTCATTAACCAATGAAGGCAGAGTATACTTCAGATTATGGTAGTCCCAAATTATTAGTAATGATTCCCTCTCAAAAGGAACAAATCAGCAAAATATTAACATGGAAACCAAAAATGAAAATTCTGGTGGAGTGGATGCATATTTAGAAAATGTCAGGAAATCTTCCATGCAGCTCTAGAATGGAAGCCATAAAGGAAGAGAAAGCACAGCCATCCTAATGGATTAGACCAACTTCAATAGAATGCAAGAAAAAAAGTTTCACTAAACCAAGATCAGCAGCAAGGATAAGGAACTGATGGAAAGCATTTACAGACTTCTTATCTCATTGAATTTTGGAAAGAAGAATAATAATCAGTATAATTATTTTCGATGCCTTCTAAATCTTTTCAATATGGTTATACCTTTTATATTTTATTATTTTATATTTTAGCTTCATTTTAGCATCATGTTTTTTTTTTTATTTTTGTTTCATTTATTTTGTTATTTCTTTTTATTTTGTTCTTTTGCTTTACCACCTTCAAGATTTCAATGTGAATGCTCAATTCTAACACTATGCAAGAAAAAAAGAAAGTGAATCTGTATCAATACCTGCTTTGAAGTGGTGACTTGTAAACCCTTTTTCTAAATATTAAGTGACTCCCAAAGCATTTTGTTCCTTGTCTAATAACTGTCAATGATGATGATGATTTTATTACATTTGCCATCTTGATACCCTAAAAAAAAAAGAAGATACAAATGATATTATTCAAGGGATGAAAATGAAATGAAGAAAAATGAAACGATAAAAAGAAATGCAATGATTCGAGGAAAATTATTATTATCAGACCATTACTACTACTATAAAACCTCAATGGGGTCAAAGACTTCTCTTCTGAGGTCCTGCTGCTCACACATACACACTAACTCATAAAACCATTCCGTCAACTTATTCTCCATTTCTGCAAATTGGCACACCCTCAAGTGATCCATTCCACTCACCAACCACTGTCCATGAAAAACAACCTGCTGTTCATTTTCCTGCTCACATTCTCCTTATACAGAATTCAGGAATGGCCTCTTGTTTTACTTCTATCTCTCCATTCTGTGAGGGAAAAAAAGCTTACATATTACTTCTTGAAAAAATTCCTGATCAACTTAATCAGGAATTTTGTTCCTTGCCTAATAACTGCCAATCAGGGAGATAGAAATGATATTATACAAGGAACGAAAATGAAATGAAGAAAAATAAAATGATGAAAAGAAATGAACCCAACCTGATCCCAATATAGACCAATCAATATCTTAGGCATGGTGGTAAAAGTACTGGAAAAATTGTCAAAAAGAGAATTCAAGAATGGGTGGATAAAAACATGGTACTGTATGAGGGACAACATGGCCTTGTGAAAGGTCAGTCATGCCTTAGTAATTTAAATTATAATATTAGATTATAATTTACTAACTTTTTTTCTGCTGGATTTTGCAAAGGCATTTGAAAGAATACCACATGAAAAACTGTTATGCAAATTAGAAAAAATGGGACTGGTTATGTGAATAAGAGGGTTGCTACTGGACAGACATCAAAAAAGTGGTATACAGAGGGACAGAATCAAGGTGAAAACGTGACTAGTGGTGTGCCGCATGGTTTAGTGCTGGGGCATTGCTATTTAATTTGTACCTAAATGATATAGGAAATAACCTGAAAGGAATTCAGTTATTTGCTGATGATGCAAAATTAGGTAGCATAATAGTTAATCAAGGTGATGTGGAGAGCTTGCAGGACAATTTAAATAGGCTATCAATATGGGCAAAAGATAACGGGTGTCAGTTTAATGTTGAGAAATGTAGAGTTATGCATTTTGGGATAAATAGATTACAAGCTGTATACCACATTGATGGAAATGTACTCCAGGAAATAGATGAAGCTAGAGATTTAAGGTGTGGTGATAAAGAGTTAAAGTTTAGAGGACATACTGCTAAGGTTACCCATAGGATTACTTGGCTATTGAAGAACACACTAAAAAGTATAAAGAAGTTATTATTCTTCTTTATAAGATCTTGATACAGCCACATCTGGATTACTGCGCTCAGGCCTGGTATCCTAGGTTTCTTGGGGATGAGGAAGAAATGCAGAAGATTCAGAGGCAAGCAACCAAGATGGTGAGTGCCCTGTGGAATGTTCCCTATGAGGACAGATTGAGTATGTGATTGCAGAAGTTGGCTGATAGAAGAAAAAGAGGGGATTATGATAGAATAATTTAAGTTGCTTAAAGGGTTTTATAGGATTGATGCAGGCAGGGTCTCCTTATCCATTGAACCGAGTAGCATTTTTCTATTGTGTGTATTTTTATAAATAAACTAACTTTATTATATTATAAATATTGTTGAATTAAATAAAAATGTGCAATGTCGATATATTTTAAAATAAAGTTTTTTGCAATGAAAGTTATTTAATTAATTCTATGTATTATTTAATTATTGCTCAATCCAATGTGATTAAGGCACCAAATTTTTTTAACCCAGGGCACTCAAACTTGCTAAGCCAGCCCTGGATGCAGGGGAAATGTTTCAGCACTCGGCTAGAGGGGCCAGAACAAGAGGTTATCCCTAGAAGTTAATTAAAGGCATAGTTAGTAGAGGGAAAGGAGGAGGGGAGGACTAGATTTTTTGCTTGGAGAGTTGTGAATGAGTGGAATGGGTTGCCAGAGTCGGTTGTGAGTGCTTTTTCTGTTAATGGGTTCAAGGAGGGATATGATAGATTGTGTGGATAGTTTGAGTCTCATAGATTGTGTGGATAGTTTGAGTCTCCTGCACTGAGTCTTCAGACTATGGAGGTGCCACTACAATAATAATAATAATAATAATAACATATATCCCAATCAAATCATTCCTCTTGTTCCTATCTACAAAGCTCTGCAAATGGAATTTCATCAACTTGTAGTCATATCAACATTCCAGAGATCCGAACATCAGCTTTCTCACTCTTTTTCTGGATCCTTTCCAAAACATCATCCCTTAAAAAAAATCTGGTAAAAATCTGTGCATAGTAATTATGGCCTGATCAAGATCTGAGCCTCTTTATGTTAATAACCTCTTCAACACTGCCATAATTTGTTCTGTTTTCCTCACAATTTAAACAATGCAGCTCTAAGTTTCAGATCCTTGTCAATTCACTTTACTACTCTGGCTGAGTAAGTGCATCCTCTCCAACAAACAGGCTGTGGTTTCCTATTCCACTTTGGGCATGGATGTTTGTGAATTTCTATTTAGTAGATGAATTTCATCATATAATGGGAGACTACCACATTGCTTATAAGAGGCCTGAATAACTGGGGGGGGGGGGGGTTCCATGTTTGATCATGGAACTTTCTCCCCTCTCTTAGTCCATCTGCAGTACTAATGAACTACAAGTTTACTGCCTTTACAAGAGGGATCTATGTAAAAAATCATTCAGATTTCATCAAGATGTTCCCACCAAATGTATAAACACTAATTCCAATCAGTGACTTCCAAGTTTCAAAACTGTACACTTCTTTACACTGAAGAGGTAGCTGCACTCACTCAGCCTATTCAGTTCCTTCTTTTGCAAAAAATCTGCTCTACTCCTTATACCTCTCCTTGGCTTTTCATCATATGCAAACAACTGATTTGTTACCTTGTAATATGGAGAAGTTATCTAAAAGATAACTTCCCTCAACAAATCCATGCTCACTTATAGAAAATCTTGCCATTATGATTATTTTCATCTTCAGGCCTACATGGAATCAAAGTTCATCATTGGAGATCCTGGCTCACACCTTCCTTATACAGTTCCTAAGGATGAATTCATTTCCACCCCCCCCATCTCTCACCATTGTATAAAAAAAGCTCTCCAACATTAAGCTGATAACCATTCCCCCTCCTATCTACTAGATTCAATTTGCATTTCCTTTACCTTTCTTCATACTCATTATTCCAGAGACCAGAAATCACCTAAGTCAACTCCATCTGGACCTTTTCAAATATCTCTTCATCCTTTTGAAACCCGGCTGATCAAATCTGTGCAGAGTAGTAGTCCATATGTGGTTAAATCAAGGCCTAATACAATGGAACCATAACTTCCTTACTTCTATAAGTCAGTGTTCTTTGAATCATTGTGCTGTTCTTACAATTTTAGCAATGTGACTTCTAAATTTTAGGTCCTTAACCACAATCAACCACAGATCTCTTATTTCTTCCACCTCCTTCAATATATTCCCTACCAATTATATACTCTGCATTCGATCTTTGTTTTATGAATTTTAAAATCTTATACTTTGTGACACTGAACAGTCTGTTCAGTCCTCTTGTAAAGCCACATCTGCTCTACTCCTCCTCGGAGCTCTTTTCAACTTCACATCTGCAAACAACTGAATATCCACATTCAAACCCTCCTCAATATCATTAACAAACAAATTCTGGATCAGAGCACTCAGCAACCTCTCCAAATGTGGTCTGTAATTTGAAGTATTAGTCTTATCATTCTTTCCCTCCCCCCAACCTAAAAGTAAGACAATTTTTGCTCCTTTCCTGCTCCACTGAAACATCCTGTTTCAAAGTTTTCTTGTTAAACAAGAATGTCAGAGCACCGGTTAACTCCATGGAACACATCACGTGTCACAATATGTAGTGATTGCCTTGTTATTTTGTATTGTTAATGGTTCATCTGAGATTGGATTGTCTATGTTGTTCTCTTTTTAAATATAACATGAAGAAGCAACAAACCAGTTGGTCTATGAAACTAGCTGATAGAATCAATACTAATGTAACAATAATGACTAATAAAATCCCAGTTTTTAAATTAAAATAAATTGATAAAATTTAACTTAGTTGTTCATATACCTGTTGCTTGCTAATTAAAAAGCTCTCCTCTGTCATTCCATCTCCACTGATATTCATAACATTATAATTACGGAGCAAAACCTTGATGAAGTGTTCATTAAATACTTCAACTATACCTTCCAGTGTCTGTCTACCATTGTCATCAAATAACATCATCCTTACATAACTAGTCATTTTATACAGACCACATAATGAAATAACTCTGGGATTGTTCTTGGCATAATCGGCTAAGTGCTGCTCGATTGCACTTGGGCTTTCAATACGGAGTCCCTTCCTAGGCTGGTCTTTATAATCATGTAACAAGTCATTAATCCCGCTTATACTGTCTTCTCTGTACTGCCTTCTTCCAGACTGCATGCTCCTGTCAAACATTCAAACACTTCTATTATTAAATAGTTCTTGACAAGTAATCACTTCTCAATCACTAATGATGTAGTTCCACATGTATATACCTTTTCCTAACAGAAGTTCTCATATGGCTAGCCACTACCCAGGTGATCACTCTCACCAAATGGTAGAGAGTGATCATCTGGATGTTGATCACTCTTGCCATAGGTAGGGAGCGATCACTATCTCATGATCATGCTTGCCTAATGTAGTCAGATTCAGTAGCTCATTCACAATAACATCCCTTAATGAAATGACAGAAGCCAAGAATCTCAATCCTTGTGTATCCGCCATTACCTGCTACTTAAGAAAGTTGTTCCCCAAAACTAAAAAAATTCATTTTCCTTGCTGCTAGATGTCATCTCTTCATTCTAATCTACATTACCATATTTAAACTGATCCATTCATTATGGCAAAAGTACTCTCTAGCATGTTGGAGTAATAACATTAAAATAAAATAATTACTAAATTAGGTATTGTTTCTGGGAAAATTCCCATGCTACTCCTCTTAAACACTATTAAGTTGACCAAAACAGTTCGCACTCCGTTAACATTCTCCCCTGCCCCAGTTTTCCCATAAGTACACCCTCCCCCTCCCCCAAAAAAAGTGCCCTTAAACACAATAATATATATATATATATTTATATATATATTATTAAAATAAACCCGGGTTTCCAATTTATTCTTCCTGCGTCACAACATCCCCCCACACACACACTCCCTTCCCCCTTGTTATAAACAACCGTCAGCAGGAACATGGAATTTGAAGACATCCTAGTATCAAAACAAGGTATGTACAACATTTTTCCTCCTCTTTTATTCTGCTATAATTGCCTTCAATACTCACCCATAATGCCCTCAAATATTTATATATATATATATATATATATATATATATATATATACACATTTTTTTGAGTAAAAATAGCCAATGTATTTAAAATAAGGGACACTCCTAAATAAAAACAGGCTATAATAGCCGTAATAATAATAATTACTAAATATTCAGGTTGTCATCATACACACAAAGACACAGGTTACATTATGCTTTGTTACAGTATGCAACAGTATTACTAGTTTGATCGACCATTGACCCTAGCGTGACATACAGCATGGAATACATGATATAAAATAATTATTGATTAAACAAAAACAAGTAAAACAAAATAATTAATAAATAAAAACTGTATATAAGTAGAACTACATCAACAGTTATAGGGAGTAGAAGAGGTCATTTTAGCTCTATCTAACTTTTGGAGATAGCGTGAGCAATTCAATCTCCATTGGTAGCCAATCAGAGATAGCTGGCCCAAGGCTATCACTAATTAATCAGTACGCAGTGAAGAAGGCAGCTAGCAAGTGCCGCCATCTCATGGTCCTTAACCCTAATATAATATTTTTAATGTCTGAAAATAGTGTGGGTTTGATGGCCGATTTTCTGGAGTTTAAGGGAGGAAAAAACCTGCTTGCCTGTGCCAGAGATTGACTAACCTGGGAATTGGTCGATAAAAGGCTTAGAAAATGTTCCTCTAGTCAGCGACTAGATTTGAACTACAAGTCTTTCTTCGTGTGGTCAAACGTCATAGAGTGCAAACGCCACTTCAACTGAGCTACACAGGCTCAATGTACTTATATACAATATTTATTTATTATTACTGCCTTTATGGGCTTGTGACATGCAATATATAGCCTCTCCCAGCCAAGTGAACCTCACTTTACTATGACATGGCCTGTTTTCACAAATGGGGATCTGGCAAGACAAATAGCACTCTTATAGGCACATCTTCCCTAATAGGAAATACAGCTAGATCATCTAGGTAAATGACTTTCATCACCCAACAAAACACCACTGTCCTGTTTATTAGCGACATGAAGTGATAACTACCATGCTTTGTCTCCAGAGTAAGATTTCTGTCCTTATCTTCACACACACATAGTATAGGTAGATGACTTTCATCACCCAATGAAACACCACTGTCATGCTTATTAGAGACTTTTTTTTTTTTTTATGTAGTTCCCACCCATGAACAATTATTAGTAAATCTATAGTACATTTGTACTGTGGATGGACTAAGGATTTTTTTCATTTTTATCAAGTTTATATTTTCTGTAATTTTTTAAAATTTATTTTTACATAGTCCAGAAACCCTGCTCTAGAGACCAAATATGGAACTTTTTCAAGCCACTTCAGGCCTCCAATAGGCAGGGCAATAGTCTCACACCAGGCAATGAAATTCATCTACTACTTAAAGACAATATTCATAAACATCCATGCTCACAGTGGGATTTGAATTTGTGACCTATTGATTGGAGAGTGGATATGCTAGCCACTCGGCCAACCGGAGTGACAACTGTCATGCTTTACCTCAAGAGTAGGGCTTCTGGTTTCTATCCCCACCTTGTCTTCACATATAGTGCAGATGGTGACCTTGCTCTACACACCATAATTAACTAGAAAACAATCACGTCTTCTATTCAAGAGTACAGCAATAAAATGGTTTATTACTGCAGGCTGATCACTAGACACTACACAGGACCCAACATGTTGATTACAATTTGGAAGGTTTCCTGATCAGCTGGTGAATAATCATGTTGCTGCTTACTCTGCAGGTTATTGTTGGATGGAGTCTGACTAATATATTATAAATAGGGTACACACTTGGATCTGAGGTGTGGATTTGGAGTCCTCCATGTAACCTTTAAAGGAATGCAGAGAACCAACTGGGACCTCTGACCTAATGTCCAATCCTCACCTTCTCATGGTGCATCCTTTTAGATATTTACCTGGATACTGAACGATGAAGATGGGCTGGCAATTTGGGATTTATCCAAACAAATCATATTCTTATTAGCTTAAACCATAATGTAAAATGATGGTACAACATGACAGAATTTCATGCTGGCTGGGGCATCGCCCAGTTAAACAAGTCTCCACCCCCATTGTTTTCATCAGGAAACAGGGCAAACCCAAAAATTCAACAAATGGAACAAATCCTGGAACATGTCCAAACTCAACATCGACAGAATACAAAACTGATACTATCAACATAAGAAGCATCAATGGAAAGGAAATTAGCAGAAGAAAAGCACATGGAAGACAAAAACAAGTGAGATCTTTCTAAGTGATGCCACTCCCTCTTTTCCCTAATTGTCATCAGAGGATTTGAAATATGAAGTGGTCACTACTTAGTTTTGAGAGGATAAATTGAATTTCACATTGAAAAGAAGAGTGTAAGAAAGTTTTAAAACAAATCAAGGCTGAGCAGCTTTTCAGAGGTGAACTGTAGTCAAATACACAAACATCACTGAAGAAAAAAATGAAAGAATTTAAAAACAAGAACCAAACCTTGGAGATTCAGTGGCAAATTCCTGAAGAAAACATTGATTGATTCAGCCAAAGAAGCATGTGGTGAAGTTGTCTGCAAAGATAAAAAAATTGGAACTCCATGGTGAACACAGGAAGTTAAACAGACAGTAAAAGAAAGTTCCTGGAAAGTGAGTCAGCTTGTTCTCTTAGAGAATACAAAGAAAAATGCAAGAAAGTGAAGTACTTTGTAAAACTAGCTAAACAAAAATCATGGGAAGACTTTGGTAAGAACATAGAAAATAAATATCAGGAAGGTGGCAAAATATTCTGGAGGCTATTTAAAAAGCTTAAAAATGGAGGAAAAAATACTCCAAAAGGAATCAGACATGATAAAGGTGACATGAAAACTGAAGATAATGATATTCTAGATGTCTGGAGTAATTACTTTGAAAGACTGCTAAATGAAACAAGAAGTATCAGCATGATTGTAGAAAACTCCCACAGGAATGCAGTCAGAAATACATATCCATACTTGAAGTGGAAAATTCATTAAAAACCTAAAATGTGGAAAGGCAGCTGGAGTAGATGAAATTTGACCGGAAATGCTCAAATATGGAGGTATAAAAGTTTTACAGTGGCTGCATTGCATAATTCAGAAGGCCTGGTCAGACAGTCAAATAACAGAGGATTGGAGCAGAACTCTCACAGTACCCATCTATAAAACTGGACATAAAACTGAATGTGAAAATTACAGAGGTATCTCTCTACTGAATGCTCCTAGTAAGATTTATGGAAGTGTACTTGAGAAATGGCTAAGAAAAATTGTGGAAGGGAAGCTTGGTGAAGAACAAGCTGGATTCAGGCCAAATAGAGGTTGTCAGAATTAGAATTTCACTTTAAGACAAATAGTTGAGAAATATAACAAGGATTTGTATTTAAGTTTTTGTTGATCTGGAAAAGGCATATGACAAGGTGCCCAGAGAAATGCTTTTCAAAACACTACAGTTATACGGTGAAAGTGGAATATTATATCAAGTGATACATAGTCTCTATTTAAGCTGCAAGTCAGCAGTTAGAACTGAAGGAGGTACAGAAAGATGGTTTGAAGTAAAATCAAGTGTGCAACAAGGGTGCACATTATCTCCACTGTTATTCATCATCTATATGGATCATATTAGGAAGAAAGTGGTATTAAATCTGATATCAGAATTAGTGATGTTAATCTTAGCTCTATACTTTATGCAGATGATATTATACTTCAGAATAAATCCAGTACAAGTCTGCAAAGATTCACTTCCTAAATTGAATAACTATTGTAATAGGTTTGGTATGAAAATCAGCAATAAAAAGACTAACAATGAAAACATCAACTGTATCCTGAATGGTGAACCTATAGAACAAGTTTCAGCTATTTAGGCAATATTTAATGAAGATGATAAATTAAATATGAAAACAGAGAACAGAATTAGTAAAGCTGGTATGGTAAGAAGTCAGCTGAATAAATGTATATATATGGATAAGAAAGAAAGAAATTAGTAAAACACTAAATTAGCTGTATACAAGACAGTGTTCAAACCAATTTTAATTTATGGATCTGAGAGCTCGGTTAGAAATAAAACACTTGATGACAAACTAGAGACATCCAATATGAGAGTGCTGAGAAAGATTAGTGGAGTGAACAGATGGAATCAATGGTAGTATCACATCAAAAATGAGGATATTAGGAAAGAACTTGCTGTTGTAGCATTCAGGAATGTGTTAGTAGAAGCAATCTCAAGTGGTATGTTCACTTAAACAGAATGGGAGAGGAAAGATTAGCAAAACAAGTGTTCTTTGACCCAGAGGAAGACCAAGATGTAGATGGATTGATACAGTAAAAAGTGCTTTAAAAAGCAGAAATATAAGATTTGATAATATTGGAGTCTTGACAGATAAGAGATTAATTTGGAGGAAAATTATTGATCGGAAGTTAGTAATGGTGTAACTTTTTCATGTAGTACTATCATAATTATCCTATACACCCCCAGGATATATATCAGAAAGTTGATGATAATGACTTGGATTTGAGACTGAAATCTCAAACTAGTCTACTCTCTGTTGTCATTTCCCTGCTCTGCAAATTTCTCAGTATTCTACTACCATGAAAGTTAGCATAACAAATAGTGAAACTGTGGTTAAAATAAAATATTGAAACAAAAAAGAAGAAAAAATTTTCAAATATCAAAAAAGGTAACAATAAATTACAATAAAAATATACTCCCCCCCCCCCCCCCAAAAAAAAATCCTATAAAATTCCATGTTAAAAAAAACACCTTCACATCGACTTAATACTGACAGTCATACTAATAACATCAATGATATGCATCACTACCACTTACAGGCATCAAAAATATCTATTATTCATCACTGAACCTCAAATGACATCCTCTATGAATACAGCTGAAATCAATTTTCCATATTAAATGATGCATGCCTCCTCCTGTAATCAAGGCAGATCATGTGCTTTTATCTGGTCTAGTATCCTATTCCAGGCCAAACATTATCAGGAATTCCAGGTCTGATACCATTGGCTCAATACAATACAATACAATACAATACTGAATACAATTGGCTCAAAATGGCTGAAAATTTGAGCACTGGCAACCCTTCTCTAAGTTTGCAGACCAAGATGGAAGAGAAGTAGAATTGTTTGCTGTCAGTAATGGTCTAACACAAATCATTCACCACATAATCTTCATCATTCTCTAATGAATTATTCTTTTTAAACCACCATTCTGTTCATATATAACACTGATGCTAGTCTCCCTTAACTATCTCCAAACAAAATTCAGCTTTGTGTTCTATGACACTACAATGGTGTCGAATTGGATAGATGACTTTCATGACCTCTTTTCCATGGTCTCATTATTGTTTCCACCAACGTGATCCAAGTACTTAGCTTTTTTTTTATTTATTAAATATTTGTCTCACATATGCAAAGTGCAAGAATTAATAGCACCTAACTGCCATGTGCAAGGTGCAGATAAGAAATGAGAAAGAAGAAATCTATTGACATTTTTCTTAAAGAGCTCGAAGTTGAAGTTGTTGGGAAGAGGAAGGTTGTTCTAGAGAGACAGAGGTAGGTGGAATAAATGAGGAAGAGGAAAAGCAGGTTCAATATGATTGCAATTGTACTGAAAAGTGCAGCTGCTGCTCTTACTTTAAGGCCCAATAGTAAGTGGAGGGATGATGTTTTTCAATTCACTGGGGCAGTGACTATGGGAGAGTCACAAAGTTGAAACATTGTATCTGTAAGATGTTGTGTTGAAGTGAGCCTGTAAGAGAAGGTTCATCTAAAAGCCAAATTGCTCTCCTTTGAAAAGCATCATGAATTTTTAGGGAGATTTTAGGTGCACCACTCCAAACAGTATTCTGAAGATGAGCTGATTTGGGATTTATATAAAGTTAGTAACTGGGTGGGTGGATGGGTGCAAAACAGCTTCATGAGCAGAAAAGAATGCCTAGTTTTTTAGTGGCTGCAGAAGCTACCGATGTGATGTGTTTGTGCCAGGAGAGGTTGAGATAAATGCCAATCCAAAAAGAGAGATCTGATCCTGTCTGGTAATGTATATATTACTGAGGACAAGGGAAGGTGAGCTGAGATCTCTTTTGCGAGAAAAAAGGCACAACTGTGATTTGGTGGCATTGAAGGTGACCAGGTTATCCTGGCCCCAATGAAGGATGATATGGGGATCAGTGTTTAAGGCACTGTTTGCACTTGATCTTGAGGTTTGGGACCTAAGAACTGCATGGTTTGTTAAAAAAATAGGATGAATGGAGTATACTATCATCGGCAAAACTATGGATAGAATTAGTGGTGATGGAGTAGGTAATTAATGTATACGAGTACCATCCACTATGACACACAGAGAACAACCAGAGATAAAGCTAGATATCCAGTTACAGAGACTGGCAGGCAGACCAAAGGAAGGCAATTTGAAAAGCAGGCCTCAATACCAAACATGATCGAAAAAGCCCCCCCGTAAATGTCAAGGAAAACAGTGCATGTTTCTACAAATATTTCCATGGCACATGTCCAGTGGTGGATGATGTAGGCTAAGAGATCAACCATGGATCTCATTTGGCAGAATCTATACTGGTGGTCACTGATTAATTGGTAAGCTTCTAGGTAGTAAAGAAGTTAACTATTGATAACCTTCTCCATTATTTTGGAGAGGATTAAGGTAATGGCAATTGGCTGGTAATTGAATGGTTAGCTTTCATCTCCCTTTTTTTTTTTTTTTTTTTTGAAATGGATTGGATATATGCTTGCTTCCATGTGATGTGATAGGTGCCAGCTGATTATAGAAGATTGAAGAGATGATGATAAAGGACAGGTATTAGCTCTGGGGCATTATGTTTGGATACAACAGGAGAGAAGACATCAGGATCAGAAGCTTTTGTGATGTCCAGGTTATCTAATAGTCTTCTCATGTCTTTTTGCCAAAAGACCACAAGATGTATATGGTGTTCAGTTACAGGTAGGGAAGGAGGCGATTTACCTTCATCATCTATGCAGAAGTTAGAGGAAAAGAGTGATGCCAGGAGGTCAGCTTTATCTTTGGGTGATGTAACAGTAGTGCCATCTGGAAACACACATAG
The DNA here is from genome assembly GCF_054136105.1 of Typopeltis vanoorti. Lineage (NCBI taxonomy): Eukaryota > Metazoa > Arthropoda > Arachnida > Uropygi > Thelyphonidae > Typopeltis > Typopeltis vanoorti. Next base: position 72,567,510 of record NC_143553.1, on the reverse strand, counting down.
GTAAGCAAAACTTATGTCTGATGGCTTTTGTGAAGGATTAGAAAGCATAGCTTTCATTTGGACAAGAAATTTTCTACCACTGATCTTTATGAAGTCAGATTTGGATTTGCTGATAGCAAATTCAAATCTGACTTTTATATTTTACATTTTACATTTATTGTGTGCTTCGGCATAGGCTGAGTATGAAGCTGGGGTTCTTGATGCATGCCACATGGGTAAGCTGAGTTTTTTTCCTTCAAATGTTTTCTGTGTGTCTGGATGAGAACCTCCATGCCAGTGTAACTTGGTCAGAGGAGGAGTGTTCTGTAAGACTGGAAACTTAATAAAAAACATAAAATAAAATAAAAAACAATCACAAGTATTAGGAAAGTGGAAGTGATGATCAGGAATTTAGGTAGGTGAATGAACTATTTACATTAGATCATTGGTTATAGCAAAAACTTCTGCATCATGTCCAACTTGATTGGCAGTGTTGGAGAAGGGGAAGCCAGTTGGAGGTGAACATTGTCACTTAGAAAGATGACTTTGCTATTTGGATAGCTAGATAGATGGTCAAGCTTCATGCAAAGAAAAGTGAAGAGATCAGAGTGGTTTTCAGAGTTTGAGGCCCATTACATGTAGCAGATGAATGTTATTAGGTGGAGCAAGGAAACCTTGATTAAGACTTATAGACATGTAAACACAAGATTATTTTAATATTTGCCAAATATTTCAGTCTGAAAATAACAGACTATCTTCAGTGGCTACATAGAAACAGTTTTTAACAAGGTGGAATACCAACAATTGATCATTCAAAAGTAGAACGAGCCGCTTGATGTTACATTGCTAAGCATTAAAGAGAGGAAAAATTTCATTAGAGTGATGATTAAACTATAGGTATTATTTTACAATTTCATGTAATAATCTTAATTTATAAGTAACATTAGACTAATGTAGGAATTACAAGTCTCAATTTAAAAAAAAACAAAAAATTAATGTGTTATCTTGATTAAACTTTCCCATATTTTTGATAAGGAAATATAGTCATTTTGATTTAAGTAAGAGCATTGAAGTAAGGCCTCAGCACTTTCTTTAAATAGGCATTGAAATTTATAGCGAAATCTGTGTAGAAGGCGAATCTTGGACCACAGGATGTTGTGCCTTGTCTCTATCCCGTGCTGAGTCAATCCAGACTTAATCAGGTTTGTTGTGCTGAATGTATGATTGATGTTCTTGAATTATTTTTTCTATAGAGTGTCCTGTTTGTCAAAGTAAGACAGATTGTAGTTAAAAGGAACTTGATACACACCAGGCAGAGACATAGTTGAGCATTTATCTTTAGAAGAGAGGAAATAGGTGGATATTTGCTAATAGTGTATATAAGTGGTTTTTAAATTATATTTCTTCAGAATTCTTGAAATTGGTTCTGAAATCCCAGAAATATATGGAATTGGAACTCGACGTATTGAATCTTTGTTGTTCTGGATTGGATTGTAGGAATCAAAAAGATGTTGTGTACTTTTTTTTCAGAGAAGCCATTTAATTTCATGTGATGTTTGATAGTTGAAAGTTCTTTCTGTAATTCCTTAGAAGTTGAACAATTAGTTCTAGCTCGTCAGATTAAACATTTTATGATTCCTGTTTTTTGATAAGGATGATGAGCAGATTGTTTGAGAATATAACATCTGAATATAACATGTGAAAGTGGGTTTTCTGTAAAGTGTTGTTGTTAGAAAGTGCTGAGGCCTTACTTCAATGCCCTAACTTGAATCGAAATGACTGTATTTTCTTATCAAAAATATGGGAAAGTTTAATCAGAATAACACATTAGTTTTTTTTTTTTTTTTTTAAATTGAGACTTGTAATTCCTACATTAGTCTAATGTTACTTATAAATTAAGATTATTACATGAAATTGTAAATTAATACCTATAGTTTAATCATCACTCTGATGAAATTTTTCCTCTCTTTAATACTTAGCAATGTAACATCACACGGCTCGTTCTACTTTTGAATGATCAATTGTTGGTATTCCACCAACTTGTGTTTACGTGTCTATAAGTCTTAATCATAATGTCACAAGTGTCTCTGAAAAGTAGAATTCTAATCCTAAAAGGGGAAAACTTTATCAAAAAAAACGGTAAATTAGGTATCAGTAATACAAGGTAAGTTGCGAGCGAGGATCATCTTTCTGAAAAAATACCGCGACGATAAGATTATTCCTAATTTTGCTAAAATAAAAGAAACCATCAAATCTCCTGGAGCTCATAATATCTACAGGAACACTAGTTTAGCTTTAACCTGTAATCAACTCAGAGCAGCTAAACATGATCTTGCTATCAACATTCGTCAAATTTCTGATCTCTGTACCTTTATCTCCTCAAACTTAAACCCACATCTTTCTGACATAGTTCCTAATGTGGCTAAACATTCTGTACAACGTTCCTATAAAAACCGAATCAACATCTAAACAGCAAATTTGATGTTCTTGTTTCTAGACAAATCAAGCCTTTCCAAGTTCCAGATAATTGGGTCGTCAAAGTGTAAATCGCCCTTTAACGAGTAGTGTAAGAACACATTAAGAACTATGTCTTTCTGACATAGTTCTTAATGTGGCTAAACGCTCTCTACAATGTTCCTATAAAAAAAGAATCAACATCTAAACAGCAAATATGAGGTTCTTATTTCTAGACAAATCAAGCCTTTCCAAGTTCCAGATAATTGGTTCATCAAAGTGTAAATCGCCCTTTAACGAGTAATGAAACACTCATTCTCTCAAAAGGACATGATTTCGCTATAGTCCCTAAAAAAAATTCCATATCTAGATTTCCTTGTTAACATTGAATGGAACCTTAGTCATCTTGCCAGTGAAAAGGTTAATTCTCTTCGCCTAGAAGTTGCTTCTATGCTGCTTAAATCCAAGCTTCCTCCTTCCAACATATCTGCTTCTGAAAAGAAAGCGCTACATTCCTTAAGAAGCAACAGTCACCTTGTCATCACTAAAGCAGACAAAGGAAAAGCGACGGTAATTATGGATTCTTCAAACTATAGAAGAAAAATTTCTGCATTACTTCGTAATCACTCAACATACCAAGCACTTAATCACGATCCCACCAACAGGCAACTGAAGAAATTAAATTCCCTTCTAGACGAGGTGATAAGTTTGGATGCAGACATGATAGAAAGGCTAAAAACACATTTCGCAAGACCTCCTAGATTTTATGGTCTACCTAAAATACACAATAGATATTCCTCTTCGTTCTATAGTGGACTGTATTGATTCACCTACTTTTCGCATAGCCAAATATTTAGCAAAATTATTAAAATCACATATAGGCAAATCACACTCTTTTTTAAAAACTCTTTGGATTTCCTAAATAAATTAAAAAATATCTCATTACAATCCACTGATTTTATGGTGAGCTTCGATGTAGAATCTCTATATACTAATGTATCTCTCAAAGAGACTTTACAATTACTTGCTGACATCTTCCCACAAAACATTATAAAATTATTTGATTTTGTGATGCACTCTGGATATTTCTTATGTCAAAACAAATTCTACAACCAAGTTGAAGGAATGGCCATGGGAAGTCCACTTTCACCTGCTCTATCCAACTTTTATTTGGAACATCTAGAAGATGTTCTGTTTTCATCTATATTCCCTGAACCATCCTTTTGGGTAAGATATAGACGGCATCTTTTCAGTGTGGCCACATAACAGAGATTCCTTACCTTCCTTTTTTGCAAGAATCAATTCATTACATCCTCGTATTAAGTTTACCATGGAGACTGAAAAAGACAACAAGTTATTCTTTTTAGACGTCCTCCTCATCCGTTCACCTTCAGGAATTCTAACAACAACAGTTTACAGAAAACCCACTTGCACTGGACGTTATATTCTTAAACAATCTGCTCATCATCCTTATCAAAAAACAGGAATCATAAAATGTTTAATCTGACGAGCTAGAACTAATTGTTCAACTTCTAAGGAATTACAGAAAGAACTTTCAACTATCAAACATCACATGAAATTAAATGGCTTCTTTGAAAAAAGTACACACCATCTTTTCGATTCCTACAATCCAATCCAGAACAACAAAGATTCAATATGTCGAGTTCCAATTCCATATATTTCTGGGATTTCAGAACCAATTTCAAGAATTCTGAAGAAATATGATTTAACAACCACTTATATACCTATTAACAATATATCCACCTATTTCCCCTCTTCTAAAGATAAATGCTCAACTATGTCTCTGCCTGGTGTGTATCAAGTTCCTTGTAACTGCAATCTGTCGCTCTATAGAAAAAAAAATTCAAGAACATCAATCATACATTCAGCACAACAAATCCGATTAAGTCTGGATTGGCTCAGCATGGGATAGAGACAAGGCACAACATCCTCTGATCCAAGACTTGCCTTCTACACAGATGTCGCCATAAATTTCGATGCCTATTTAAAGAAAGTGCTGGGGCCTTACTTCGATGCCCTAACTTGAATCGAAATGACTGTATTTCCTTATCAAAAATATGGGAAAGTTTAATCAGGATAACACATTAATTTATTTTTTTAAATTGAGACTTGTAATTCCTACATTAGTCTATCTAATGTTACTTATAAATTAAGATTATTACATGAAATTGTAAATTAATACCTATAGTTTAATCATCACTCTGATGAAATTTTTCCTCTCTTTACGCTTAGCAATGTAACATCATGCGGCTCGTTCTACTTTTACAAGGTGGAATTGGTATTCCACCTTGTTAAAAACTGTTCCCATGTAGCCACTGAAGATAGTCTGTTATTTTCAGACTGAAATATTTGGCAAATATTAAAATAATCTTCTGTTTATGTGTCTATAAGTCTTAATCATAATGTCACAAGTGTCTCTAAAAATTAGTAAGTAAACCTTGAGCCACAGGAGGTCAAAAGCAGGAGATTCTAAATTTCGCATTCTCTGGAAGGCAATGTCAGTTTGCACAAAGGCACAGGTGCCTTTGTGCAAAAAAATGTAATAACAGGAAAATATAAAATGAAGAGCATAATTTGGATATTGAAGATGAACTGTAGTTGATGCAGCTGCAATTTGGGTTTCCTGCAATTTAAGAGGAGGAGATCTGTTTTGGATGTCTGTAATGTTATGTTGGAATATGTACCATGGATGTTTGTAATGCCTGTGGTACACTTTTTTTTGTAGGGATTCTGAAGTGTTTGGAATATTGTTTTTTGGATTGATTTGTATGGATGAATTGGTTGTTATGATAGATTTATTTTGATTGTAGTGTTGCCATCCTTGTTTGTCTGTTTCATTTTGGTTTATTGTTAGATGAAAGAAAAGAGTGGAGACATGCACTGAGAGGAGATAGACTAGTGAACATGACTCTGAACACAATCTAGAAGAGTAGGTAGCAGCAGATTATGCATCAGTTGACCAGGAAGCCTGCTGACCTATACTATCAAAAAAAGCCTACTTCTTTATTCTACTCAACTCCTAACACTTCATAAATCCCAAATCAGACCAAACCTTACAATACTGTTCTTCCATTTGGAGTGGTGCACTCATTCTTGTTTGTATACAGAAGAGGGCAATCTGCCCAACAGATGATCCCTCTCTTGCAGACCCTCTTCAGTCACTTTCTCGTGGGTGTTCTGTTTTTCATTATGCTTTTTTTTTTCATAGATACTTTCATGGTTCATTTCATTGCTCCAAACTGCCATTTCCATTTCTTCACTTTCCTTTAATCATGTAAGAACACAAGTAGTCACTTGTTGACATCCATAGACAGTTCAACTCCAAATATTAAAACCAACTTCTCATCTTCTTCATTCCAACTACCTTTGGAATAGCCTTATTCATGCTATGTCCTATCTCTTAACCATTTACCCACATAATGCACCATTTCGTTATAGGTTTTGTGGTCTCTTGTGTATGAAATTAAAAAAAAAAAATATACACACACACCAGGGGGTCTCTTTCCCCCCTGGCACCTACAGCACCCCTCCCCCCGAGTTCTGGGCTGGTAAGCCGGTAGACAAAAAAAAGTGACAAAAAATTTTCAAATTTCGGCTTATCTTTATATATATATAGAGAGAGAGAGAGAGAGTAGATATTAAAAGAAACATATTATTTAACATATTAAAAGAAAGACAAATACCAAATAATATCCTAAAAGCTATCACAAGTATATATGAAAATAATCAAATACAAATAAGATTAAATCACGCGCCATCATATACGAGAGAGATAAACCAAGGGGTCCGACAGGGATGTCCCCACTTAGCAACTCTTTTTAATATCTACTTAAATAAAATAATAATAAAATGGAATAAAAATTTGCATCAAGGAATTAAACTTTCTCCTACAGTTAACTTAAACTCTCCCCTCTTTGCCGACGACCAAATAACAATTACAAATTCTGAAGATAACTTACAGAAAGCAATTTTAGATCTAAATGAGATATCCAAAGATTATGGTATGATAATATCAACAGAAAAATCAAAAACTATGTAAAGGACAAGATCCAGCAAGAACTAAAATAGTAATAGATAACAAGATCTTAGAACAGGTGAATTCATTTAACTACCTAGGATGTATGATCACATATGAAAATGAAAAAGATATAAACATAAAAATTGCAAAATATTTAAAAATAATAGGTGTAATTAACTCTATATTTAAACCAAACCTAGTTCAAAAACAAACCAGGCTAAAAGTATACAATACATTAGCCCTACTTATGTCTTACTGTATGGAAGTGAAATCTGGACAATAAAACAAAAATTAACAACAGCAGAAATGAAGTTTATGAGAAAAACTGCAAAGTATACCCTATTTGATCACAAAAGAAATGAAGATATTATGAAAGAATTAAACCAAGAACCAGTAATAGAAAAAATTAAAAAATATAAACATAAATGGATGGAACACGTTCAAAGAATGAAAATAGAGAGATTACCAAAACAAGCCTTAAAGTACAAGCCATTAGGAAAAAGAAAATCAGGACGTCCTCTTAAATGATTCAACGATGACTTCTAAGGCCAGAACAGGCCATGCTAGGCCTAAATCCTTGATACGCATGATGATGATAGAGTAGATATATACAGTGTATATATATATGTGTGTGTTACTGTGAAAGACCAAAATTAGAGAATGTCAATATTCTCCGGTGAATGTTGACACATACCAAATACATTGTTGAAAGACCGAATATTTGGTTATATTATTATACATTGCAACTATTTATTTATGTTCCACGACTAAATGCAGTTGTAAAAGCAAGGGACTCTTGTGCAATTCAAAGTGTCATAACAGTTTAAGTTGTTGTAATAAATAAGACTGTATAACGTTAATCACATTAACGGTTAGGTTAGTTAGTTAAGACAAAAATAACATTCTTGTCTTAACATAATAAAAATATTTTTATTCAACATTCACCATCAGTGCATGCTGAATGTCGACATTTGCCGGTGTAAGTGAGAAATAATGATATTTAGCAAATATTTCGTACATACACCCCAAGCAACTATGTGAATGCTGATATTCACCGGAGAATATCGACATTTGCCAGATATCGGTCTTTCACAGTAACATATATATATATTAAAAAAATTCAGTTTAAATTTTATCTATTTCCTGTTCCTCACCATAGATCAGTTAGGTAAATGGTTGACCTTGATATAAAGGTTGAAACTAATTATTTCATTGAGGAATTTTAATTTAATTTTATTATTCTGACACCAGAATTGTCTCCATAATTTTACCATGCTGATCACCATATAGCAATAAAAGAAAAGATAAAATTATACATAATGATCACCCTTCCTGTGTTCACAAGGCCAATTTGCCTACAAATTTCCTTATCAACACACTCTACTCTTCCAAGACTATAGCAAAATATGATTCAATATTGCATTAATTCCACTTACTCCTCACACTATACTGCCTCAAAATGCTGCCACTATTTCACCACTGCATCTCCACCTTGTGCAGCACATTTTTCTGCTATCATCAATAGCACTCCCTGCCCTTCTTATTCTAAACATATCCACCCTTCATCTCTACTCCTCAGGATATTATTATTATTACCTAAAATCCCATGGAGTCAAAGACTCATCTAGGAAGTCCTTTTATCAAACACACAGCTCATCATACCGTGCTTTAAACACACTCAAATTCTCTGCAGACACCACACTCTCAGGCAAGGCATTCCAATCATTCACAACTCTGCATGAAAAAAAATCTGCTTCTCACTCCTCTACTCACACCCTCCTTACACAGCTTCCAGGGATGACCTCTGGTTCTCCCCTGATCTCCCACTATTTTCTGTGGAACCTCTCCAGCATTGATCCTATAACAACCCCTTAATAACTTGCAGGTCTCTTTCATATCTCTCCTCCTGTCCAGAAGACTCTGCGAATTGCATCTTCTCAATCTTTCCTCATACTCGACATTCCAGAGGTCAGAAACTAGCTTAGTCAGTCACCTCTGGATCCTCTCCAACATCTCTTCATCCTTCTGAAAACCAGGTGACAAAATCTGGGCATAATAGTTCATTTGTGGCCTAATCAGAGCCTTATACAATGGAACAAGAATCTTTCTACTTCTACAAATCAGTGTCCTCTGCATCATTCCCAGAAGCCTTTGTGTTGTCTTCACAATTTTAGCTATGTGTCCCCTAAATTTCAGTTCCTTATCCACTATCACTCCCAGATCTCTTATTTCCTCCACCTCCGACAATATATCCTCACCAAGCATAAATTCTGCATCCCATTTTTGTTTTCCAAATTTTAAAACCTTACATTTTGCAACATTGAACTCACATTCCCATTTCTGTGCCCAATCACTCAATTTATTCAAGTCTTCTTGTAAGGCCACAACATCCTCTCTACTCTTCATGGTTCGTCCCAACTTTGCATCATCTGCAAATAACTGAATATCTCTATCCAAATCTTCACCAATATCATTAATATACAAGTTAAACAGTAATGGCCCTAATACAGACCCCTGCACTCCACTACTGACTTTCCTTTTCCTGGATATCGCTTCCCCCATACACAACTTGTTGATGCCTATCAGATAGCCAGTCTCCAATCCAATGCACTAATCTAATATCCAACCCCACCTGCTCTAACTTGACTATCAATTTATCATGCAGTAACCTATCAAAAGCCTTTGCAAAATCTAAGTATATTACTATGTATCCTTCTCCTCTGTCCATGGAAGCAGTCACCTTATTGTAATAAGTAGTAGATTACCAAAACATGACCTCCCTTTAGCCAATCCATGCTGTCCATCAAAAGATAATACCATTGTTGTCAACCCAATTCTGGATCCTAGTTCTCACAAGCTTCTCCAACAACTTAACTACAACACCTGACACACAGATAGGCCTATAGTTTGATGCATGAGTTCTGTCACCTCCTTTATGAAGTGGCACAATCTTGCCCTCCTTCCATTCCTTAGGAACTTGACTGAGTGCAAAACTCATATTAAAAAAAAAATATGTCAAGGCCAGCATCAAATCCCTGGCACATTCCTTCAGAATATATGGTGATATATTATCAAGTCCCACAGCCTTATTTACATCTAGTTTGCTGAACTCCCTATACACCTCTTGCTCACTTAGTCAGTCTCTCTTCCCCATCATGAACTGCTTTCAGTCTCTCCATGAAGTCACATTCACAAGATTGAAAGATCTTTATGAACTGCTCATTAAGTATCTCCACCACACCTTCTGCAACAGCTGTCTTTATACCATTTTTACCAATCAATGTCATCCTTCCATAATCATTCTTTTGCTGGCTACATATCGAAAGAACTCCTTAGGATTCTTTTTGCTTCATTAGCTAACTGCTGTTTATACTTCTCTTTAGCTACCCTCACAACCAAATCACCTGCCTTGCCTGGTCTTTGTAGTCCTCGTGGAATTGGTTATTTCCACTTCTCTTATGCTGCCTCCATAATGCCCTTTTTCTCTGTATCGCATGCTTAATCTCTTTATTCATCCATTTTACACCTACCTTATTCACCTATTGGATAGTTTTTGAAAATCCCCCAAGCTGCATTGATCTGTTTTCCAGCTAACTCCTCATTCCATGCTACACCTGCAAGCTGTCTCCTGAGCTCTTCATAATCACCCTCCTTGTAGTTCTGCATATACACTTTTCTTACAGGGATCCTTACACTGCTAGCAACCACCCAGGTAATCACCTCATGGTCACTGTTGCCAATTGGTGGGTGATTTGACACTTAATTTATAATTACATCCTCTGATGAGATGACCAAATCCAAGACCCTCAATCCTCGTGTGCCCTCTGTTACATACTGTCTGAGGTAGTTATCCCTCAAAAACTGAAGAAATTCATTTTCTTTACTTCCAGTTGCTGTCTCATCATTCCAGTCTATATTGCCATAATTAAAATTGCCCATAATGATCACTCTTTTCTTATTTGCTAGGCTAATTTGATTATACATTTCATAGTCACTACCGTCAACACATTTCCTGGTCTATAACAACATCGAACCAAGTATTTCATTCCATTCACCTCTATCTCACATGATACTGCCTCAAAACCACTGGCACTATTTCCCCTCTTGCATTTCTACTTTGTATGGACATAACTCTTTCTCTATCATCAAAAGCACTCTCCCTTCCTTTTTACCCCTTCTATCCTCACGGAACACATCATATCCTTCCATCTCTATTCCTGTCAGGATGTCGTCCTCATCTAACCATGTCTCACTTATTCCAACAATTTTTGGATGAACAGATTCAATTGGTGCTACCATTTCATCTGCTTTGTTTCTTACACTTCTAGCATTTCTATATAAACACAACAGCTCATTCCTGGATCTAAAGCTAGCTCCACTGATAACACTCATTCGATGTGATCTCTCCATGCTCGACTGGAGCCATTTCCCTTTCTGCTTATTCATTTTAGAACCCTTTTCAATTCCAACTGTTTCCTCTTGATCCCAGGTCATCCCATTCCTTTTCTGTCTACACATGCTCTCACATCTTGGAGCATCCACCTTTCTTATGCTGTGTACCACTGTCCACCCTGAGCCTCCCCGTTTCCCTGTTCATCTTGCACACCCATTCTCTTATTTTCCATACTCATGCCACTTACTTCCCCATTTATAACCACCTCTTCAATCTCTCCTGCTCTTCCACATCACTTCCCACTTGATCTGATTCATTCTCTATGCTCACTTCTCTACCTTCCAGCAACAATCTCTCCAAATGACTCACACCATAACCACTCAAATGCAGTCCATCGCTCCCATACAGTTCACTTCATCCTTCAATCTCATTCCACACATTAACAAATTGTACTCCCCCCTCTCCTCACAAATTTCAACCAACATACCATTCATAATCATTGCTCTCTGCCTCAGCTCACCATAGTCATACCTAGGCAACACACTTACTACCTTTCCTGTCACACTATTCTCTTTTATCAGTCTAAGCAACCTCCTGATATCCATTCTGAAGTGCTGTTTGTCCTCTGTGAAGTCATTCGTACCTATTAAAGCCACCAACTCCTTCACTTGCTCCCTCCTCATAAAAAAAAACACAGTAACTCATTTTCTGTGATATAACCAGTCCAACTCATGCCGCCTCAGCTGTAACTTCTCTACACATTCACCCTCTTTATTGCTATCTTTTTTTTTTACTCAGACCAAATTACTCCTTTTGTTTTGGTTGCTGGCTTGTCTCCCTGTACATCCTAACTTCCCCCTCCATTTCCCTATCTGTGGTGCATACCTGCTCTCTCTCATTGCAATCTCTCACTAGTCTCATCTCTCTATCCATTCACAACCACTTCTTCAGTCTAACTAATCTCAGTCTCTTGCTCATTTACATCTCCCATTCATCTTTGTTCATTACTCTCCTTTCTATGAGTCCCACCAAATCTATTCAAATGTAATCCAACATTTTCATAGAGCTTCATCCATCCCTCAAGTTCATCCCAATTCACAAGTTGCACTCCCTTCTCATACAACATACCACTCACCTTCTTTGCTCAGTCTCACCTGGACAGAATAAATAATTCTTTTCACAAAATGATTTATTCCCACCACTCTAACTCTCTGCTTACATGCTTATTCCTCATACTCCAAGCTACAATCACACGATCATCCTTCCTCCTGAAAAATAAACCTTGTGCACCACATCGCTCTAATAATGGAATCTTTATAAATGCCGCTTTTGGGCCATCCACTATCTCTTTTTTATGGTTATCTTGCATACTCTTCCATTTAAAAATAAGTTTACAAGCTATGGTTTATGAAAATTTTTTTCTCAGATATGTAATATCTAAGAGTCATCTCCATCCTTCTCTCTTGAAGGATTCCTAATGCCAACATTTCCAGTCACTAGGCCATCCTTCCATCTTCTCTCTGGTTATCATCTTTCTTCCTTCACATGGATATGGTGACTATCTTTGTCCATCGAGTGGTTTTCATTCATATAATATATCCCGTTGATCCCATTTTAATTTTAAAATCTCTTTCCCTATATCCAACACTTTTATTTCTTTTCTTATATTTTCATTATTTGTCTTAAAGTCTAATATTTAGCATGGCTCTCTCTCCATTCTATGGTACTCAGTTTTCCTCATTCTGTCAAATATTTGTTTGGTTACTGGCTGCACATTATAATTGGGTGAATACTATGGTTGAAAAGTTTGGCCCTATTTCTGGTTTCATTTTACTGGACAGGAATTTTTTCAATTTTGCTAAATGCTGTCCAGTCTAGGTGAATTCTTTTTATTTCTTCATAAATGCTTCTTTTTCCTAATGTAAAAGTTCTTTCAAGGTATACATATTCTTGTACTCTATTTTATTATTACCTATTGATATTTGTTCTTCTGTTATTTGATTTCCTTCAATATTATTATGATCATTATTATTACGTAATGCCTCCAAAGGAGTCCAAGGACTCATTGTAGGAGGGCACACTACTCAACTTACTGTCTTCTCTACTTAATCCTTCAACTACACTACTACTATCATCAACACACAATGCCATCTAATATTTGGCATTATTTTAGGTTTCTCATGGTTATGTATAATCATACTTTATTTCATTCAGTATTTAATTCATTCATTTCTTCTATTTCTCCTTTGTTGTTTGCTATTACAACAATATCATCAGCATATTGTAAATGATTTAGTTTTTTTGTTTTTTTTTTACCAGTGATATCAATCCCTTTGTTATACAATCTAGTTCACTTAGGACATATTCTAATACTGCACTGAATAATTTTGGTGAAATAGTATCTCCTCAACATACTCCTTTATTTATTATCATCAGACATCCACGGAGTCAAAAGACTCATTGTGGGAGGTCCCATTGTCAAACACACAGTTCATCCTACCCTGCCTCAAATACATTTACTGTTTCCACACTCTCATGAAATGCATTCCAATTCACCTATCACTCTCCATGTGCAAAACTTGCTCCAAAACCTCCAGATGTGAAAATAAGGAGGTAATCCATACTCGCATCTGCCTTATACAATTTCCAGGAATGATCTCTTGTTTTCTTCCTGTACCATCAATCTAGTAATAATCCCTTAGCAACTTATATGTCATAATCATACCCCCCCCCATTCCTTCTCCTGTGAAAAAGATTCTACAAATTGCATTTCATGAATCTGCCTTTACACTCAAAATTCCAGAGAGCAGAAACCTCCACCCTTCGTCAATCATCTCTAGACGTTTTCCAATATCTCTTCATTCTTTTAAAAACTGGATAACTAAATCTGTTCATAGTAATTCACATGCAACATGATCAAAGCCTTATATAATGGAACCATAACATCCAAACCAGTTATTACCACTTATCTTGTGCTGGTTCCATAACACCTTCTAGATTGCATGTATTACGTCTTCACTACACTGCCTCAAAACTGCTGTGACTATTTGTCTCTTGCATTTCCAAGATGGGTATAATCACTCTGATGCCATCAACAGTACGCCTTACTTTTCATCCTATCTTGATGAAAAATATATCTGTCAATCTCTGTTCCTGTCAAGATGCCATCCCCATCTAATCATGTCTCGTTCATTCCAACAATTTTGGGGTGAATAAACTTGTTCAATGCAACAATTTCATTCCCCTTATATTGGATACTTCTGGCACTAGTAAACAAACATAATAAATCATTTCTGGTTCCATAACAAATCCTACCAACACCACCTCTCAGATGCGACTTCCCAACACCTTCCCCACTCCTTTCTTGTATTACCACTGATCCTAAAACTCTCCCCAGAAGCAAATGTCCCCTCCCCTCACATTTCAGGCCACGTCAATCCTTTCTTGCTTACTCATGCATTCACTTCTGAATTGGGTATCCACACAGCATTTCCCCATCTACCCTAACTCCCCCATTTCCCTGTCTGTGTTGTGTTCCCTCTCTTTCATTTCCTTCACTGATGCTACTCACCTCTCCATTCACAAGCTCACCTATCCTACTTTAATACTCTTTCACATCACCTGGCACTTCCTCAGATCTTCTATTTACTACAGTCATTGCCCTTCCTTCCTTCTTTCTGGTGACAGTTTCTCCAGGTGACTCATACCAAATTTGCTGTTTTAAGGATACTTGTGACATAAGACTGAATGATATATGCACGTAAACCTGAAAAGTCTGGATTGGCTCAACATGGGATTGAAACTGACCACAGCATCTTTTGGTCCAGGACTTGCCTCTTACATAGATCCCATTATAGGTTCGAATGTTTGTTCAAGGAAAGCGTGGAGGCCTTGCTCCACTGTCCCAACCTGAATCATAATGACTGTATATCTATATCAGAAATCTGGGAAAGTCTAATCAAGATTACTCATTATTTATTTTTTTTTTTTTCAATCATGTCTACTTCAAAATATTCCATTTTATACTTAATACTTAGTGATATAACATCACGTGGCGTGCTCTATTTTTAACGATCTACTGTTAGTATTCTAGCTTGTATTTTTTAAAACTGTTCTTGTAATACCACTGAAGATGGCCTGCTATTTCCAGACCGAAATATTTGGTTAATTAAATATCTTTCTTGTGTTTACGTGCATATATCATTCAGACTCATATCAAAATCATGCAAATACAGTCCATCTCTCTCTCTCTCTCTCTCTCTCTCTCTCTCATACAATTCCATCTATCGATCCTTTGAATTCATCTCACACACAAAATGCACTCCTTTCTCCTCACACAGCTCTGCTCGCATAGCATTCACAATCTTCTCTTGCTGGTTCAACTCATCACTATCATACCTTGGCAAAACACTGACCACCTTTCCTGTCACACTTATCTTTTACTCTCCTCAACAACTTCCTGATATCCAATATGACATTTTTCTTATCCAAATCATTCATCCCCACTATCTCTTTTGTTCACTTACTCTTCATATTTAATACCTCAATCACTCTGCTCATTCTGTCTTCAGGAAAACAAGCCTTGTGCATCTTCTCATTCACCACATCTCTAATAATGGGATCTCCAAGCAGCAGTCACTATTAAAACATTTGTGACCTCTTTCACATAGTAATCTTCCTTCACTCTTTCATGCATGTCTATAATTCTGTTCATTTCACTCCCTGTACACTTCATCTCTTGCCTAATCTTCACTAACTCCACTTTCATGTCCTGATCCAAAATCGGCAACACAAAGATTCATATCTGATATTCTCATGTAACTTCAAATGATGATACTAACTGGTATTGGTAGTATAGCATCTTTATACTGATATTGTGACAAGGATCTTCAAGGATAATAAACCGACTTGTGTAGTTTCTCCTGAGTGGCATTCTGACTTTACAGATTATTATTATTACTGTTACGTGACACCTCTAGGGAGTCCAGAGACTTGTCAAGGGAGGGCACCTACTCTACAGCGCTCTGTCTCCACCCTCAGTCCACTAATGACAACAAACCACAACTATTATCATTATCTACACCAATGCCATCTACTGCCCACCCCACCACTAATATTTTCGCAGAAAATCACAAACATCCATGCCCACGGTGGGATTCAAACTTGCGGCCTTTTGGCTGAAGAGCGGATACGCTAATCACTCAGCCAACCAGGCAAGCCAAGATGTGACTGCTGATCATGTAACTCATGATTAGTTGGTGCAATAATAGTAAGTACTCCAAATTTATCTAAATACATCATCATGGAACCACTACTACTTTGTGTGAAGGATTGGCAAAAGTGAAACTGGAGTTTCTTCTAATAAGTCTGAGATACCAAGTTCAATATCTTGTATTGCATTCTGAGTAACTTGATTGGATGTGAATAACTCAGGTAGTACAGAACAAGGAACTAATACTTTTTGTCTGTCTCCACATGGCTTTGGTTCTATGTGATGAGGCTGAGTTTTGACTAATCCAACAGTAGAAAGAATAGCTATCTTATTTGTAACTGGAATTCTCTAAAATTATTGGTAAAATTCTCTACCAAGATGCTATTAACATAGTATCTTGGTAGAGAATGATAGAAAATACAAATAAACTATCTGTTGTCACTGCCTGTACTATTGACTGAGGTTATTCTATTTCAATGACAGTATCTTTCCCTTGTCAGATACTTCTACCAACACTGAATTCCACACAGAAGGAAGTAAGTGTTGAGCTGGACCAGTGTATACGCCTGAATGAGGAACAGAAACCAGAGTTAGTGGATAATTAAGTTCTAATAGCTCTGACCTTCTTTCATTTGTGATCAACTTTACCTCCTCACTAGTATCCTGTGGTGTTTTTAGTTCATATATTCTTGACACTTTTTTCTTTATGCATTTGAAACCATTTGAAATACTATGAAATCTACTCAGAGGTCTTCCTCTTTCCTCCTACTTAACAGTGTCAATTTTGTCCCATGTTGTTTTCAAGTTGTACTTCAGTAAGAAACAAGATTTGCTCATACTCCTCCTGCAAATCAATACTAAGAGCATCCCAATGAACACATGTAATCTCTAAAAAACTCTTTTTTTAAACACTTTCTTTCCTTTTACACTCCTTAGTATTGGGATGTTCACAGTACTAAGATGTTCACAATGGGATGTTCACAGTACTAAAATGTTCACAATGGGATGTTCACAGAAATTTTCAAAAAATGAACTATAAAAGAATGAAGTACAATTTAAAAACAACATGGGGCAGAATTGACAACACGTTAAGCAGAAGACCTCCAAGTAGATTTCTGATGATAAAGAAAAAAGTATCAAGAATGAACAAACTAAAAACACCACAGGATATCCTTGAATTGCATTCAAAAGATCTCCTGCCTACACATTTTTAATGAATTACATTTTAGTGAAACAAAAGTTTCAGTAAAATGTAATTCATTAAAAAAAGTTAATGTATTGATATAGTGATTATTCCATTTTAAACAGACTTACTGAGTTTTCATCTTTTATAAATTAACCACAATCGATCACTATAATAAATTTAGTTTAATCCTTTATCCAAGTGTAAGCAAACAAAGTTTGCGCCTGAAGTATCTTCAGGACTGAGGCAACTCGTAGTAAAGGTGGACCAAGCTCTCATTACTCCTTGTATCAGTATCTCCCATAATGCATATCTCCTTGCAGACATGTATAATGCTATGCATTAAGGGAAGGGCCACTACCCAGACCGGTTTCCCTTTGTTTAAGTGCGGGGATACCTCTCTAAAAACTCGTAAAATCCCCTGCATCTCCCAATAATGAGCGACCCACAGGATCAGAAAGTCAGAAACTCAGCGTTGTTCCTCTCAGTAGCAGGCTCACTCTGCCACTGAGAAGAACTCTGAGAACCGATTGGTTCTACGCTGTGGCAGGCTCCCCTACCACCGAGCAGAGCCGCTTATTTGGAGCGGTAACAGCAACAGCTATGCCTCAGTTAACTTCACAGGCTACAGCATTGCCATTTCATTTACCCCCCCCCCCAGACCTGGGTGACAGCAACAGCCAAGCCTCAGTTAAAACTCCACGGGCTACTGCATTGCCATTCATCACCCAACCTTCCAACCTTTATTGAGGTCTCATCAGTGGAAGCCAGACCCAGAAGTGGTGATACTAAGGCAGAAACAATGGAGAGGTCATTATGGGAGATACTAAGACAAGGAGTGATGAGAGCTTGGTCCACCTTTACTACGAGTTGCCTCAGTCCTGAAGATACTTCAGGCGCAAAACTTTGTTTGCTTACACTTGGATAAAGGATTAAACTAAATTTATTATAGTCTAACCAAGTGGAAAATAAACTTCCAACAAAATTGATCACTATGTTTGAAGTTACCAATACCAATTAATGTTCTTACATTACACACAGCAGTCGTGAAATTAGTTTTCTTGCACATGCTTTTATTATTTTGTTTAAAGTAGAATGTCAAGTCAGATAGTTTAAATTCTCTACCAAAGACTCTATGGGGATTGTAATAACCAACAAAGCCAGATATTGTTGTACATAGCATATTCAAGGTTTTTATGGGGAGGTGTTATCTTTTTCTCCCATGATGATGAATCAGCTTCAGAGAGGATTGAAAGTCTATCTAACTAGAGCTGTGGAATGTCATCATTGATATCACTCTTGCCATCAAAAAGTGATAGGTAACCCTGCCTCTGTTCCTACCCAGAAAACACTGCTTTTCCTCAAAATATGTCTGAGTGACCAAGTAAGCTTTATAGTCAGCTGTCCCCACCCCAAGAGTACTGTAATCTATATTACTGGATACATGAAGAGGTCACTTTGCTTAGGAGATGTTTGTATTAGGACTCAGGAGAATACCTCTCATTATTTCCAAAATTCTTTTATTACCATTAAGTTAATACATGATGTCTCAGGTTAGCAAATTCTTACATATAAGGTATTCTAATTAATTTTTCAGAAGACAATAAAAGTGATCATCCTTTGATCTGAAAAACTGAGTTGATATTTTTTTAATATTTATTATTATTATTACGTGACAC